>NC_045511.1:39089620-39410581 GCF_009650955.1 Corvus moneduloides
GCCATGGATTGCCTTCCCCAAGCCAGAAACACCTGACAGGTTCAGTTCCAATCATGAAATTACAAACGTGATAGCAAACAGGAAATGGTGTCAACTACGTGACTTACCACATAGCACAAATATGTCAACAACAGTGATTAATCTTCAGAGTTTGTTTATCCCAGCAATCTTAGAAGGTCTTTGCAAAATTCAGATATCACTTTATGGCAACCAAGCTCAGGGAAAACAGTCAGAATGAAAAAGAGCAACATGTTACTCTTACCCTCTGCAAAACAACTCTTCAACATTAAGAAGTAGGACTAAAGCCCTAAGGGCAGGAAAAGCTTTCAGGTGCTCAGTATATAACAACTTCTCACCTAGTCTCTTCTTGAGTAAAATAACTGGTCACTGCTGCTGCCCAGTACTTACATTTCCTCTAGTTAACTGAAGCATTATACAACTACTCCCCAAAGTTACCATTTCCATTTTTCTTAGCAGTATTTAAGAACGTATTTTAATAGCTTCGAAGTGTTGGGCCAAATTTGATTACCCGCTCTTCCTTTTCATCTGCTGCTTCTTCTTCACTAAAGCCAAGAAAACATGCAAAATTTTTTGCCCAGAGAAAAAGACCTTTCTGTGATGTAGAATCTAAAACCAACACATATAAACAACAAAACATGAAAATCTACTCAGATTAACTCTCCAAATTTACCAAAACCTTTTAACTCAGAACCAGGTTCTCCATATGCTGGGCTCTAAATTACCTGACAGACAGATGGTTATGCATAAAAGCAGAATCAGTCACACCAGTGTGGTAAGAAGACTGAACAAGACCTAGCTTATTACTTATTACAGCAGTTCACTTACCCGATAGTAGTCCGTGCTGTACACATCTCTAGACATCCCAAAATCCCCAATCTTCACCAGTAGGTTTTCACCAACCAGACAATTCCTGGTAGCAAGATCCCGATGCACGAAGTGCTGTGATGCCAGGTAAACCATCCCAGAAGCAATCTGCTGGGCAATGTGAAGCATCTGGGACTGGGTCAGCTCAGCTGGACGGTTGCCTTCTGCCATCAGTCCTGCATCTGGTCCGTGTGCCCTGCACCAAAACACAAGCTGATAAACTGATCGGCCACTGTAAGATAGAGAGGTGAAAGGCATTAGTGAGCCTCAGCCCACACAACTCCATCAAAAGGGCTATAAATTCCTTGGTGAAATAGGTAAAAATTTGTATCTTAGCTTTTTTCATTTACTGTTTTTCTTCATTGTGTGAAAGATAAGTGGTGTGAAGAGCATTACAAACAGGATACATATTACTCAAGGAAATAAGGCATATGTGTTCACAACACCACCCATCAGAAAACACCACCTTTCTCCTGTTCCATTCTAGTAATCTTTTCTGGAGAAAGGCTGACAAACAAACCTGTTTGGGAACCAAGGGGAAATCTTATCACTCTGTAAGAGTGAAAAACAATTGAGGGAAAGGCAATGAAGTGGCATGCATAGCATCACTTTTCCTGTGACTGGCACTCCTTGATTTCTGCAGGGATATAGGCCATTGACCCTTCCATCTTTTCTTAAACAAGAAAGAACTAACTTTCTTCTCCATCTGAGAAACAAGGGCAGCAATTTTAAATTTATACTTCTACTTTCCTACCCAAATGCTCAGCAGGAAAGGATTTTTGCTTATTTCATCACCAAGGGTGAATCCTGCCTGCGACTAGAATTCTTGACAATAGGAACAGGACAAAAAAAAAAAACTATTTGGAAAAACAAAACAGCTTCAGAAATACGTGGTTTTCAATAGCTAGCAAGTCCCTAAGAAACAACAATCAACTGATTAATGAGAATACTTGTATGCACTTCAGCAAAACCAGAGATATTTTGCATTAGGAAAACACAGTGAAGTACTGGGACACATGCGCTTCACCCGTCTTAACTACATGAGCTCTGGTATGTATGTACATCCTAGTATCTTGAAAATACAGATATAAACATTCATATGAACAATGTTTTACAGAAAGAATTACTACGTAATCCTTATCCAATCAATGAGGTCATCTGGCAATCACTCCTCATTTGATACAGCTTATAATGTTCTGAATATCCTTTCCCATCCATTCTATTTTTCTGTGTTTTCAGGAGCCTTTTTTAACTCCACTCCTGAAAACCATTCTTTCAGAAGAGACCACCTCTCCCCTTCTCAACAGAGGTGAGGCCATAATTTGTCTCTAGGGTAAGGGCACAGGAGTTTGGAAAAGAGTTGCAAATTAATCAAAATCTGTGAGATCAAATCTGACACTACCAATTAGAAATATGATATTAAAATTGCCCCAAGGGAAGAATTTCATGAGCAAAGTGACAGACGCGAGAAACGAAGGAGGGTGTGTAGCATTGATGGGACTGCATCTGGTACCAGGCAAAGCAGCTCTCTGCCACAGGGTATGTACAGGCAGCCATTCATCTGTCTAGGTTGATGAGGGGAAATAAATGGGAGAATATGAAATCTCCAACTGAAACTCACAAGCAAATTCCTATTGAAAAATACTGTACCTTTATTCTGCATGGATTTTTTTTAGTAAGTGTTCTCAGACATGAACATCTGAGCCACTAAATTAGAGAACTTTTTGCTAGCCTCCCTGAGGACGTGGTCTGTATCTAATGGAATTTGTAGGTTATTCCTGACATTCCATCCAGCTTGCTTGTCCTCTTGGTGCTGGCCATAAATGAGGTGATCTTCAGTGTCTGCAACAGCCAGGAACATTGACAGATACTCTCTGCAGCCACATCATCCACTAGTCCACAAAGCACTGGGCAGGCATGAGTTTGAGGCTTTAGTCCTAGATCTGAACACCCTTTGGCTGCATGCAGGCAGCCAGGCTCATTTGGGTTAAATTTTCAGATCAATTTTTCCCCAACAGCCTTTGGTGGCGCTGCAGGGTAAGAAATACGGAACAGCCCACTTTGCTCTGAACCTCTGGTCTGCAGCACAAGCTGCAGAAAATGTGAGAGGAATGACAAATTGGAGCTTAGGTTTAAAAGCTTGTCCCAGCATAATCATTTTATGTTCTAAAGACAAGGGCTGATTAATAATTTTTTTAAAAGTGAAGGCCTAAAGTAGGAAATACACAGTCTGCTAAACTACTTTTCTGTACAATAATTCAAAATCAGAGTTACAAGGTAAGAAAAGGCCAATCAAAAAGAATCAAGGCATAAGTACTTCTTATGGAATAAGAAATTATTTCTCATCAGCTGAGAATCTCGCTTCTTCTAATGGAAATTCAGTGTTCTGAAAATGTCCTAGGATGGCATTTAGGGAAACTGCAGTTTTCTCCTGATTCACAGCAGAAGACCAAGCAGGCAAATGTAAATGCCCTGAATTCTTAAATATACATAAATCCTTTGCCAGAGAGATAATCAGCCTGAGAAAAGTAGTAGTGTTTGCTCTGCATCTCCAGTTCAGATCCCAGTTTCTCTGTCAAACCTGTCAGCCCTGCCGATAAGGGAGGATGCTAGTTGATGCCATTTGTTTTTACGGTGTGGCTATTTTTCCAACAGACAGTAGAAGGACAACAAACTCATTTCACATATGCTATCAAAAAATGCATAAATAGTGGCATTAGCAATCATAGTAATTTCAGTTATACAGAAAATATGAACCCATTTAATGGGACATCAGTTTTGAATGTTTTACAGCTTTGCTAGAGGTATCTTTCCAAAATGGTGGTACCCCTAGCTATCCTCAGCAGGAAAGACCTCCGTATGTTCAAATACCTTTGTGATAGCTATTGATAAAATTACACACTAGACATTGAAAGAACAGTCTCTTACATTTTTAACATAGGAGCAAATGCTATCTCTTAACTGTTTATTTTTATGTCAACAAGTCCAGGCTAGTAGAAATGGCATACATGAGGCCTCTGTTCATAACTTCCTGCATCATGGGTTACCTAGTTGTGAAGCTTAGGTATCATGTATTTATTTATAACTGCTTTATTGCCAAATTTCAATTTCCTATGCACATTCCTGAACAGCTTTATGAAATAAAAGCCCTAATCTGGACCCCAAAATGTAGCATTTTCCAATTCACAGAAGTTTCCATGGCTCATGGTTTTCTTGCTGCAGATTTGAGGCAGTCTTTCCAAAACACTGAGAGGAGGGAAGAGAAAAGGGGTTAGACTTCAGAAGCTCTTTGCCACCTACGTGCTACCAGAAAGCCTGTAAGAAAATGATGCCTACTGTAGGATTTATAACCAAACATCAGAATACACTGAAATATATTGGAAACAACATTTCTTCGGTTCCCATTTGTTTGGTACAAAGCTTGATTTAATGGTGCTTCCAAAAAGGCAGAGAAACAGAGCCCCACATCCCAGTACAAAAGACGAGAGTCATACAATTTGTTTTCCTAGGTGTCAGCATTTTCCAGTGGTAGTTGTTAATTTGACATTAAATACCAGTAACACCTACCTTCACTGACCACTTTTGGCTCAGAAGCACAATGCATGTTCATGGATTTACCTGAGGAATTTGTTAAGATCTCCATGTTTCATGTACTCAAAGACCATGATGAGCGGATCACCCTCAACACAGACACCATAGAATTTGACAATGTGCTCATGCTGCAGGTTAGTTAGCAGTTCTGCCTCACGGTGGAAGTCCTTGCGGGCATTGTCACTGGCATCCTTCAGCGTCTGGTGGAGAAAATGAAAACGTAAGGACAGATGTTCACAGAAGGTAGGGAACATGTGGGACAGCCCTGTAAGGGTGAGATAAGGACACAGTACAGCACAGAGGATGGAGGAAGTACTTTTTTAGTAACTCTTTTAGAAATGCAGATGTGATCCTGAAGTGCAATTAAAAAATGGCAATACAATTTTCATTCTCCTGCCACATGTTATCCCAAACAAACACTTGTGTTGTAAGACAATGTATGAATACTTATGCTCTTGTTGTGACAAGTTTTTTCCAAACACAGAACAAATAAACTGATCTCATCCAAAAAATATACTATTACACAGCTGGTTTGTATCCCTTAGCATTTAACTCAAGCAACCCCTAGTATCCTGTTCATATTTACCTTTCTTGTTAGTTCTTTAAAATAAAACTGCTTGTTTAAAATATGTGGTTGTAATGTGGGTGCATTCTTTAATGTATTGCTGATGTTAGCCCCTGTGGTGTGCTATACATTAGGTAGATTTACATTAGAGTATGTCTCTGGACCAGAATTTATAATCCGAGACTTCAGCCAGAAACTCCATTGAAATTGTGGAAATCTACTCACATGACTAAGACTAGGCATATGTATAAGTAACTGGAGGACAAATCCTAAAGTGATAGACAGGGAGGAAAGCAGATGCAGAGAGGAATTCTGGGATGTCAGCTTTTCTCATCCCCTTTTATTTATACAGCTTGCATATTCTAATTTTGAAGGAAATATATCAACACTGGATCAAATAGGAGGCTTAAATGTTGTAAAATGAAATAATACTAATTTAATTGTCACGCATAGGCAGTTTTGGAATTCTCCTTACCAACTACATTTCGTGAGCAAGAAAACACTTTCATGCACAAAAAAAAAAAGCAAGTTCTGACAGCAATTAAATGAGGAATAATTATAATTGACAATAAACCACTAATAGACTCTATATTCAATAGGTACAATGGTTGCACTATGCTAATTCAAACAGTATTTTTAAAACCACAAGAGAAAGATGGCAAGTTACCAACATTCACAATTTATTCTTCACTGAAACTGCTGTCTGGGCTCTGTGCCTCTGGATTTTAACAATACCTAGGTTTAATACAATGGAAGATAAGACACAAAAGTAGTGGCAATGTTTTAACTAAGGATGCCTTTTTCCTGGCCATCTAGACACTTTATTTTCTATCTTGAATTAATATACAGAGCATGGGACCAACCACACTAATCAGAACAGAAACAGAAAAAGTTGATACTGTCCAATCATTCTGCACACAAACTGAGTTTTTAGCTGCAGTAGTCATGGTTTGTTCAAGCTTTTTCTCCAACAGGGACAATTCTGTCCACTTTTCTAGTATTATATGTATGCATGTGTGAAGAAGAGCCTAGAAGATGACTGTTGGAAAAAACCACATGCTTTACTTGTGATATCGCAATCCTGGGTCTTGAAAAATGAACAGCTACCATAATAAAATTCAGATGGGTGGACAAGGAGTAGAGCAGAATGGATTGCTATCTTCCAAGTTCAGGGGCTCTTCCCTGTGGATTTCGGGCTCTGTGGATCCTAGAGGCAAAAGAAATCACTCATGCCTTAGATGTCCGTTCCCTGAGGAATGTATTTATGAATCTTAACATGCCTTCAGGCCCAGAATCTTTTTTCCAAAAGCTTTACCAATAATGATGCAACAAGGATACTGCATCATCAAGGCCTCGCTAGCCACGACATGTTAGTATACACAGATGTACCACGGATATCAAATTTGCTACCCACTATGGTCCACATACAATCACATCTTAACTGAGTGAGGACTGGAATTGAAGTGTTTTCCAATACTTCCAGGCTCTGGGATGATGCTTTAACATGATACAGGCACCAACCCACAGTCCAGCGCATACTATATATACTGAAATCGCTGGTAATTCTGTTGTCATTTGAGTTTCCTCTGTTGGTTTCATATATGGAGTGATTGGACTGTAATTCTTCTCAACAACAGAATTAGAAAAACATTTCATATAAAACGCATTTTTAAATAATAGCAATCTGGGAAAAAACCGACAGAGAGAAGTAGAGGCTGATCCTCTTTCCAGCAGGCTCTTTCCCTGGAAAGACAGTAAAAATGCTGACAGCTCTGTCCTGTGAGGATGGCATATTGTATATTTGAGAAGACGCTTTTTATCTCACAGAAACAGCAAAATTATCATATGACAGAGCAGTTGCCATGGCAATTCCACATTTTGTGTCAAACAGCAAAACGCAGGAAAGTCTAAAACTCAGGTGAAACTCAGGCAGGGTTTCTACTACAATGGGGTGACTAGAATTTCTGTCACCCACCATTGCAAAATCTCCTCTTCATTATTTCATGTAGTGCACAAAATAGATACAATGCATGAGAGAGAGCTGGCACAGTCAGGCAAGGAGGAGACTGGAAGGTGAAAAAATTAGTAAGTATGCAGAATTTACATAGAAATGACATTGACTAATGCATTTAGCTTGTTCTCAGTGCAAGGAAAAGAAGAAAAAAACCAAAATAAAACCCTAAGAGCACAAAGAGAGGAAAGACATATTAATTATTATTATCATTACTGACAAGTATGCCAAAGCTCTGCATACAAAGCATGACAGGAGGTTTTCCCAAGCAGGATCTGAGATTCAATCACATGTGCTTTCCAGCCACTCAGGCCCACAGTTAAAGAGGAGGGACAAGCTTCCTTGGGAAACAGAGGGGCCCCTGGCTCTTATAGGAGCTCCACATCTGCCAAGTTCATCCTTGTAACAGTGGGACTACCACCCCACAATTACTCTCCTCCACCGAGTCCCTATCCAGGTATCTGCACTCTGTGTGGTCTTGTACTGGCCTGTGCTCTGCAGCGAGTGTGAACTGCCACCCTGGCACCACACAGCTGCCTTCATGGGCAAGTCAGAGCAACAGCAGGAGGATGGGGCTGTCGCCAATATCAGCAGGACTTGGTAGCCAAACCCTCAAGACAGCTACATGACTACTACCACTCCTCTCTATTGTTTCAGCCTTCACCTGCAAAATCATTGCTATGGCTTCCCATCAATATAAGAGAGCTGACTGGTACCTCTCCTCAAAAAATGAAAGGGTCGTTTTGAGACTTCTCAGAACTGAAGATCTGAACAATAGGAAACCTTTGGTTTTCCTGTGCAGGTGCCATGGAAATATTCTTGATCTCACACAATCAGCAGGTCTGCTAGCTGAGCAAAACCTCCCAGGGAAGCCAAAGGCAGCTGCTAACCTGTGTCTTGTCAGCCTCACCTCCCTCTCTGGACAGGCTAAGCTACTGTGAGACTATGCCTGGGGATCCAATCCTATGAGGAGGCAGTACTGAGCCAGGCTTGAACAAACACAGCAAAATGGGCCCTCAAAAAACGAGTAATTTTTCCTTCCTCCATCCTTTGTTCTCTAAAAGTGCCTGCAGCAAATGGTGTGCTGACATGATGTGCTATGGGGCAATGCTAGTACAATGCCCAGGCTCAGGTTTTGTCCTATGGAAAGTATTTCCTGTGTTGCCCCCAAAAAGCCCACACTAATCAAAACTAATTTAAACAAATTGCCTTTCTCCTCTTTAAAGGAGCAAAAGCTCAAGCTCTTTGGTATTTTATGCTAAGCCTGATCTTTTTTATCTTCCCAGATTTTTCAGGACCTCTTAGCTCCTAAATAATTTGCTGAAGCAACGTCAGCATTCTGGATACCAGCTGGCTGAAAAGAAGGGGACATGTCGAGTTAGAAGGATGGATGCTCAGGGCCAGGCCTGAGCCATACAGTTTTCCAGCAACTGGAAGGCACAGGGAGCCAACAGAAACCACTAGCCAACCTGACCCACATTGTGCAGGTGAGAGGGACCAACACGTATGCCTCAACATATGTCACAAATGAGGTGAAGAAAATTCTTATAAAAAACTGTGTTGCCCTGTGCCCAGAGAAGATTCACCCGGCACTCAGGGCAGAGATTAGACTGCGGGCAGCTCCCCACTCCGCCGCCACACACACGCTAGCCGGGGAAGGCAAGTACCCGGATGCCCGCGAAAAATGCCGGCCAAAGACGGGCCCGCGAAGCCAAACTGGGCAGGAGTTTGAGGGCACGTAAAAGCGGCTAGCCGCAGCACCACGAGGTCTGGCTCGTCTTTTTGCTTTGGGTCGCTTGGAGGGTCAGCTTGGCCCCTTCTGCTCCTGCCTTCGCGCCCTCTCCCCTGTGGTCCTGTCTCCCTGCCTGTGCCTGCGCCTGCTTTGCCCTGCTGTGCCCATTCCGGGAACTAGCCTGGCGCCATGAGGATCTCGTGCCCTCAGCTGCCACCCGCACCCAGTTTCCAGCCGCTGCCCGCACCCAACCTGCAGCCGCCGCGGCCTGCATCTCGCCGTGGCCGCCGCTGCCGCCGTGTTCCCCGTGGTGCCCGCAGCAGCGAGCCCGGAGCACAACCCCGCGGCACCCAGCCTGCAGCCGCCGCCGCCCGCAGCCACCGCGCCCCGACGCTGGGAGACCGCAGCTGCGCCGGGAGCGCGCCTGTAACCACGGCAGCCTGCTCCCCGCCGACGGCAGGGACACGCAGCCTGCTGCTCTTCAAAAAACGCGGCCAACCTGCCGCTGCAGCTACACAAACGCTCCGCAGTTCTCAACACTCACGCTCCCTGTGCCTAATCGATGCTGTCACAAATAGCCGGGGTTCTGTGGTAACGCTGTCCCCTGCCTTCTGTTTCTTTCCCCCTTCTCTTTCTTCTCTCTCTTTCTGCTCCTTTTTCCTGTTCTTCCCGTCCCCCCACCCCCCGCCTTTTTTTTTTTTTTAATAAGTACACTTAGGTTTCTTTTTTGTTGTTGTTTGATTTGGTGGTGTTTTTTTTTTTTTTTATTATTTCAATAAACGGTTTTCAGATATAATATAGCCATGTTAGTGCTTGATTTTTCGTCAGAAAAATCTATCAAAAGAATCCTTCCCGGCTTCCCCTTTTATAGTGGAATGGGACAGCAGGTGAGGCTGTGCCTCCTGGCTGCTGAAATCTCCCTGGCATCAGCTTACTCTTCAGCAAGTACCTATTTCCACTGGGCTCACCAAATCTATTCGATAGTGATGGGTGTGCTCCGGTTTTGCCCATGGAGCTGAAGTGCTCTAAAGCCCTTGTGTGTCAGGAGGAGCTGCTCATTGCTGCTGGCACCCAGGTCTGCTCCTCTACGGCTAAAACTGCCAAATCCTGTGCTCAGGGATGGAGTCCAGACGCAGTCCTGCACTGGAGTGCAGGATAGCTCTCTGCACTCCAGTGGAGGCCCAATCCCTTGACCTCCAGTGTGACTGAAGGATACCTGTTATCTGTGGTTGGTAACCACAGTGAAAGAGACAAGCATCAGGCAATTAAACCCTCAGTTATATGAAGATCAATCCAGTGGCTCAGTTCACCAAAAAATTTGCTCTGTGATAACAGCCAGAGTCACATCTTTAAGAGACAATGACAGAAACATAAAATGGGCATAACCTGGTCTCAGCTGCCTGCAAGATTCTTATTAAGGACACTATAAAGAGAGGAAAAATAGTATAACAACCTGCCCAGAAAATGGATAGATTTGTCATCTAAATCTATGGAGACATATGTACCTTTAAAGGCTGAATGCTCTTCCATTTGATTTACACTGAGAAAGTGCAGTGCAGCATTTAACAGCAGAAGTGCTAGGCTCCATTTGGTCAGGACTTTCAAAAGGAACAAATGAATGGAAATACTTTTATTTTGCTATCAAGCAGTTCCCTGAAGTGATAGAGGAAAGGAAATTTCCATTATAGCTTCAATAAAATACAACAGAAAAATCATTCAGATCTAGTTTTGTCATCTCCTATCTCTTGGTTTCTCCTGTCTATGCTATATCCCTTCAGGGCTTAATTTTCTTCTCACCAGTCAACATGACTGAACTACTCCCAAGTATCAAAAAGCTTAGAACCTTGGCAAACCCAAAAACCTGCTATTTTTGATGGAGCACTCTACAAGTCTATCCTCCTTTTGTGTTCTTCCACTGTCAGATTCAAGACTCTATTTTTTGTTACCAAATTCAAAAAGATGATCTACTTGATTTCTTTTACTGTATGGTTTCATTCAAAATGTACACATGGTTGCCTAACTGTGACCTGTCAGATAAAATTATTTTCTGGTCACTAGGCACAGCCCAAATTCTAAACATCTATTCTCCCTGCACTTAATGAGATATTTCAAATGCTGGACACCTTGTTTAGTTTTTGGCAGAACACTACAGATGGAGATAAGAGATTGTTCCCAGGGAAACTGCAAACTCTGAGAGTGTAGTTTCACCAATACTATTTTCTAGCTAGATCCATGGCTAAGGTCAACAGCTAACCTCAGCTCTTGAATTCTGGAGGACAAAAATGGCTCCATGCAGCGAAGAAGGCTTGGTCTCCAAGCTATATTAGTGACAACTACACACAGAGGATTTCAGTTGCTGACTAAAAGAATGGCACAGTCCTGAAACAGAAAGGTGTTCTTTGTCTAGCAATTATAAACATAACCTATTCACTTAGCAAGTAACAGATTAATTTTTTAGACACAGATATGTATCACATGCATTTTTAATGACCTAGACATTATTTTTCACTAATTGTACTTCAGACAGATCATAAAAAATTTTGCCCCCTCGTGACACAATCTGTTTCCTCCCTTCTCCTTACGAGATTCAGTTCTCATTTTATAATCCACAGCAAGATCAAATACCGAATTCTCTTAACACTCCATTAGCCTTGTGAACTCTTCCACATGTATCAGAACAGTTACACTGGATTATGAAATTGGCAAACATGATCATTTACAAATACAGCAGCATTAGTTGCAACCATGAATTAATAATGGTAACCCTAGACTCTTTTACCTTCACTGCCACCAAGATCTTGCCCTGCTCAGGACACAGGTTATAGCATTCTGCCAGAAAGACTTTCCCAAAGGCTCCTTCTCCCAGTTCTCTTTTAAGAACGATATTGTGGCGCTTGATGTGATGCACAACTGTGAAAAGAAGACAAAAGGGAGGTCAGAAGTGAGCTGCAATTCCAGGAGGGGACGGACTCCACGCTTACAGCCACATGGAGATAGGATTCCCTGTAAAGTAGGGAAGGAATCAAAGGGCCCACATGTAATTTTTCACTGCTTTCTGCAAAAAGACTGGGTTTATATATTTATATTTGGAGGGTAGTGCATTTGCTGGATAAGAAGACACGGAATTAAGAGTCACCTGGGAACAGGCCATTTATCATCATGTTAGCATGACTGCTGCAGAGCATACATAAGAGCCAATGCTACTTTTTAAAAAATATTAAGACAGTGAATCAGAAAATAAACCAAACCTTTGTCACAGCTTTTCTACTTTTGTACCTTTAACAATACCAGAACTCTCTTGTCCAAATCAAAATTTTAAAATTAACCTAAACCAAGAAAACTAAATGCGTCCTCTTTGAACTAAATGTGCCATAACACTCCGGTTTACTTACCACTTGTTCCACTGCTTCCCCACTTTGTGCTACACTACAGTTACAATAAGATAAGAAATTTTGTTCTCACAAACATGATTTACAATATTGATCTGAAATAAAAGAAATAAAAGATGGACAAAGGTTTTAGTACACATAGTGGACAGAACCTTAGTTCAATTGCTGCCCAGAATCAATTGATTCAAACATTGAAGTCGATGAACTTTTTTTTTTTTACTTATTTTACATTCTCATTTCAGCAAAAGCTTCCATTACAATCTTTAATATTTAAACTATTGTACTAAATTTTGTAGAATACATTATCAATTTGCAATGTTCAAGCTAAATAAAGCAGTTCTAAGGACAGTTTAGCTGCCAACAGGGTGGACAGCTTGTGTTGCTGAAACTGTAAAATCCAGACAGCATCTGCTGATGATTTTAACCTCAGTGCACTTAGCTGTCTTTGCAAACATTGAAATTTAACCCTGCCTGGAAGAAGCCCATTTCCAACTTAAATTCTAAACATAGTGAATTAAATAGCAGTGCGCAGACATCAGTCTGGCTTCTGCGAGGGTGAAAATCTCACCGTGGCTGCTTAACTGCACGGACCAGGACTGAACCCTGCCAATAATTTAGGATCTATCCGGATTCAGACCAACTCCTGCCTCCATACTTGCAAACATGCCTATTCCAAACCAGGTGACCACTTACACAAAAAAGCCCTTGCCTCCATGACTAAAGGATGGAAAATGGAGTGCTGATAATAACATCAGCAGAGAGAAATGGCACAGCCTGTCCCTATTCCTATCACCAGCATTTGGGAAAAGGACCACAGTGTACAAGAGACCCACACCCTAAGCCTACAGCAACCTAACCTGAGCACACTGCATGTAAATACACTTCATATCCATGTGTGGGGACATGAGGGAAACCTGGTGCTGGAGCAGGCTCGGAGAGTGAGTGATTCATCAGGCATCTGCTGTCACGAGGTAGGCAGCACACCCGAGGAACAGATCTCCACCAGATCCAGCTGGCACCTGCTAGAAGGCCCCTGGCCAGCGTACAAGCAGGCTCCCCATATCCTGTCCATAGAGTGGGGAAGGCTGGATTCCCCCCACAGCCCACCAGACTCACCACGCTTTGCTGCTTTCCCCACAGTTGGTGGTTGCAGGGGGGGATATTGACAGCCTCCTTTTCTAATGCCAGGTCTTCCAGAAGAGGCCACACATCCCATTAGGTGCACATGAAATGAGACTGCACGGTACCTACATTTTTTACTCTTGTCACACACTGGTCTAGCATAAGACTAAGTTTTGTCATGGTGATGCTTTATTTGGTCAGCTACCAGAGCAGGTCCCCTGCAGTCAGCATGAATTTGCTTTTTATTTTCATTTCCTCCTCAGCACTGGCTTTGCAAGAAAGGCTCAAAATGCAGCCAGCACAAGACAGGCCTGAACCAAAATACACCTTTTCCTCACAGACACAAGTTAACCAGCATCTCTTGCCTCTGCTGATACTGGTCACAAGGCAGACCAGCAGATCTGAAGGACTGCTACCTTGGCATGCCACCCGAGCTCTGGAGTGTGGGACATCTTATCACCCGAGCTTTAAAAATGCTTGGTAATAAATGAGTGCTACCCCCTATCCCCTAAAAAACTTGCCATCCAACCCTGCCTCTTGGGGAATTCTCTTTCTCTCTGCCTTACTAGTATTGCCAGGAGGGTGCCTCTCTTCCTTTCCCAGAGGGGAAAGGCATCAAAGGCAGTTTTTAATTTGGTTTTGCCCACAGCTGCCAAAGACTCGGTGATGAAGGCAGTCTGAATTTTGTGTGGGTCTTCTCCATTTTGAGCCCATTATACTGCTAATGTTGGCCCTAGCAGTACAAAGGAGTATTTTGTGAAGCTCCTGGAGGACTTCACAAACAATAGAGTAAAAATAAATAAGAAACATATTCAATACTTCTCTGTAGTACACTTGCAGCTGCTGTTAAAGACTCTTACCAAGCATTTGAATAAACAATCCTTCCCATAAACCGAACCGTAAAACCTGTAACGCAGCGAGGCGCAGAAGAGGTCTGCACAGAATGTATTTGCAACTTGTTACGCTCTATCCATTCCTGTTAACTTTTTGAGCTGCGCTGAGTTACTAAACAAATAAAAAATGACAGTAAGTATGACTAAATGGGCAGAGATTAAATGTAAGAACAATGTAAGTAAATCAAACACATATGATGTGACGGATATATGAGCTAAGGAAAAAATCCGTTTAGCACACTCAGGGCCCCAGCTATAATGACACCATCTTCAGTGGGAGGATTGTTGAGCAGGAGATACACTGGAAAACCCAGGTCAAAATCTGCTTTCAGTTACTATCAGGATAAAGCAAATTATCTCTGTTAAAGTCCAAGAGATTATCCTGGATTTACATTGAAGAAGCAAAGCAGAATTTGGCCAAAGAGGTGACATAAACAAAGAAGCCATCTCGTAACACTGTCTCACAGGAAAAGGTAGACAAACATTCAAATGACAGCTGTGTATTTTCCTCCTTTGATTCTAATTGGCGATTGCATTTGACCTGCCATTTGTACTTTTAAGAGCATATAATCTCTGGTTTTAAATCTTGACTGATTACTGTAAAAAAATATGTTCCATTAAGCTAAAAGCTGAGTTGAAACACTTCAGAGAGAAGTGAAATAAAAAATACGAAGCAAGACAAAACAAAGAAGGGTAAATGCTGAAAAGAGGCATTGTTAAAACAACACCCACGCAGCCATACCCTTAGAAGCAGGGGGCTCCCATGGCTGACCTCAGGGAACCAGAGGGCAACTGGGAGCACAACTGCAGAAAAAGTTTCTCTTCTCATCTCAGGGTCTCAGAAGCATCTCACCAAAAGTGTTGGTATTTCACTCACTGGAAATGATGCAACACGTATCTGCAGGCATGGGACTGCACTCCCCAGGTAACCTTACCTTTGATGGTGAGGCTGAACAGAAAGGGTCACACCACATTCTGGAGTGGGTTCCAGCAGAACAGGCAACTCAGGATCACCTTACCTCTTTGAACTCCCTGAGCTGGACACAAATGAATCCTGCCACGGACAGCAGGATATGCAGCAGTATAAATTATTACCTTTTTCTGGCCATAATTAAAAAATAAAATGTGACAGAGTGGAAGTGTTTCCCCTCTGTCACAAATAATAGGTCTTAGCATTTTACCACCATATATGACCATTACACCATCTAAGTGGACCTTCTAAACTATATGGAGCATAATATTGAGCTGAATGACTTGTACGTGGCAGAAGACTGCCTCCAGAAAGAGACTGTGCCAGTCTTGATTTGAAAGTCTGAACTATCCACTTGCTTTCATGTGTAATCATTTCATTGCTAATAAAAATGCATGCCTTTGTCTCTTAATCATTAACTTGTCTGGCTTGCATCTTCCTCCCTTGATGTTTAGGGACTTTCTCTGATAGTCTGAGCAGCCTTTTAAGGTTTGGTATTAAATACATGTAATCAACACCCTTCTTGCTCTTGGTGAGGCAGAGAGACAGGAGTTCCTCCCCTCAGGAAAATATTTTCTCCAGTTCACCAGTCATTTTCATGAATTTTCTCTGAAACATTTTTTAACAACCTTTTAAAAGAAGTTGTTTTCAGTTGTTTTTTCCCAACTGGAAGCCACTCTCCACAAGGTTGTGATAAAAACCTAAAATCAGCTCCCTATCTCTGCACATCCATAGACTACACTAGTCCTTTTAAGGCTGGATTTCCTAGGGGGCACAAAAATTACATAGTTATGTTGTATGCATATGAGTGTCTCATCTTGAAGACCTCACCCAATTACAATATCACAAATGTTGTAGGTTTCAAATATGTTCCAATCTATCTCAGGAGAAGAGTGAGGAGATTAATGGAGAGACTGAAACATGGACTCACAGATGCACAATAAAAGCCACAGCTGACAGGCATCACTGCTCACTGAACTACCAACACCGTAAGATCCTTTTGTGTTGCATGCCCACTTAAATCATCTGCTGAGTCTGCTTCTGAGGATACTGTTCAAAATTTTGCTAGTGATACACGTGGGACAGTCCTGATGAAATTTGTTGTGCCAGGACTCTGTGAAGAGAACGAGGACCTTCAAGATGCCAAGAGACCAGGCAAGGTGATATTATAAACATACTCACAGATGCTTAAGAAAAAGGCAGTCACAGAAAAGACTCAACTTGTGATGTGACATGAGGTGCCACAGAAAGACGTTTTGCAAATTTCTTCATTCCTTTTTCCAATCTTTCTATTGCAATTGTGGACTGAACTATTTCTAAGACCTTGCTAGATAAAAACAGGTGTAAATGGCCAAGTGATTGTTTAGATAGTATATAAAATTTGTACAGTGCTTGCCATTCACAAAAAAAGAAGTTTCTGCTGGAATCCTATAGCAGAAGGGTACAAATTCACTACAAAGAGCAAGCAGCAAATCTAAACTGATAGCCATCAGATTAAGCAATAGCAGCATGTCTACAGTTTCTACAAGCTGTTGCCAGAATAGAAATTTTGGCATATTGAGATATCTACTCTTTAACGTGGCAATAAAAGCCAACAACAATGGCTTCCTTTTTTTTTTTAACCTTTTGACCTGTCAGCCTTGCCTGGGTGCAGAAATAGGTCAGATCAGTTGTACCTTTCTGATTGTTTGATGCATTTATCCCATACAACATTTGTTACTTATTATTCGATATAAATTTTTGTGTAGTGCTATTGTTGTTTCATTTTTAACATATAGCAGCATCAATTGCTCATGTAAGGCTCATGCCCAGCTGGTAGGTGGGAACAATGTTTTCATATACGTATGTATACACATAGATATATATGCACACTTTATATATGTGTGTGTGTGTGCGTATCTTAATGTGCATGTGTGTATATATATATATGTACACACTATTATACATACATATGTATATATAATAGTCCACAGCTGAGAATCAATTTACACCTCTTCAACACAAGTAAATTAAGCTGACAGAAAGTCTCCTCTCAGTACCTCAGGTACTCTCTTCTAAATGAAACGTGCTGGTAAAGGCTACAGAAAACTGAGTAGGGAGGATTCACCGAACAACGAGGCCAGAAAGGTGCTTGGACCTAGTCACATTACCTGTGCAAGTACAGCTTCTGAAGCACTATGAGTCTTGTTTTGTGTCTTTCAGAAAAAACCCCAGTATAATTCAAGAGCTGCAAAACAGTTATCCTTGGGTGACCATCAGTGATTTGTCAGCTCTCTCACAGGCATTAGATCCTAAGTGGGCCTTAAGGAGACATTTAACGGCCAGGTTGAAGAGGAAGTGATCTTCCTGGAAGAACTGGAGGCATTTATGAAAGGCAAATGAGTGACTGTCACAGGAATGGCCTCATTCCCAGGCACTTACTTCCTACTTGTCTGGAGCTACATCTGGTAAATCAAATAAATCTGTGATTGCTGCAGCTTAACCTTTCAGTTGCTTTGTTTACAATTTAAATCCTCACAGGATCTATATTTAAACCCCAGAATTTCTATTTTCCTGGGTTAGAATTAGGCTTCCTTTTGTAATACAGTGCTGCACCTCCTTGGAGGGTGCCCAGATCTCTCCTACCTTCCTAGAGCAACAGGGGCACCACAGTTCTTACCCAGTGTAAACTCACTGTGCTGTAGCAGGCATGGGTCTTCTCTGTCTGAAATGCAAGTGTTTACTGTCTTTTGGGGTTAATATTTGATTCCTGGTGAGGCACTTTACCTGACTCTTTTTTTCAGCAATTGATTTGGCTTAGCTGGCCAAGATCCTCTCATCTTGGCTACAGATAGCCATGATGCCATACTTGATTAGATCCTTATACTCAAATAAGCATCATGTAAGAAGAAATTCTAATAAAAATGCTATCACTGTTTTGAATGCACGAGTCTTATGAACTAAATTCACCCTTCATGGAAAAAAAATAATGAAGTCAACAGTTTATCCATATATGAACTTGCCCTGAATATTAAAACTAAGGTGCACAAGACCTTTAAAGTCCTAGCAACCTAAAACTGATCTTTTACATGCTAAAACAATTGGTATATACCAGAATAGCTGAAAGCTAAATTTGGCTATTTTCAGAATAAGTAGCATATATTAATCATCTTCATTTCTCTTTCCGTGATGCTTCCAGCCTACTAAAAGCTTTTCAGCACTGTATGGTAAATCAGCTTTGAGCAGAAAACTGCCCTGGAATTTTGACAAAACTCTGCCTTTGCAGATATGTATACACTTAATTTATAAATGCCAATCTCAACGCACTTCTTCCAAAAGGTTAATCATCTTACAACTCAGAGGCTATTGTGTATGAGTTGCTGTATAAAACCTGTTAGTATTATTTTATGAGGGCAAATCTGGTCTGTCTTTCATGTTTAACTGGAGACAATGATCTCATTATGAACACCCTCCTCTTAGTTCAGACCTGGAAATCCTTTCCCTTCACACTATGCTAATCTTTAGGAATCTTCTGTGCTACAGAAATAGGAGTACTTGGCAAAGGATGGGGGAATACCGTGTAGCATATCTCATATAATAGATACTTGCAGAAGGGGAAGGGCCAATAAACATACTGTCTTCTAAATATTAACTCTCTTCTGTTTTCAGAAACAGACATAGTCTGAAAAGCATCCTAGGGTGCCAGCCTGAGAAGTAGGACCTGAAAGAAACTTACATCCAGAGGCTGAGCCATATTCAAGCTTAGTGTAAATGGGTATGAAGGTGAAATTCAAAGCAGATTGCACTGGTTGTGATGTACATTTCTCTGCTTTGCTTTTTCGCTTTTCATTTTAAAAGGAAAAGGAAATAATTTTATGGCTCTACATGAGGGAGTACAGAAGCGTTTTACTGGTGGCCTTTCAAAAGGAGATATGAAAAGTAAATCGAGCTTTCAAGCTTGTGAAGGAATAAACCATATACTTGGCTCACAGTTGACATTCTATCCCCTTATTTAAAAGTTAAGCACATACTCAATCTTTACCTTTTGATGAGCTATCTTTCTAAAAGACAGCATAGCATCTGATCAGCCATGTTAGATGGGTAGGTCTGCAATGTTACAGCTAATTTAGCATAGAGAAAACGTCCTAGGAGCGTGACAAAACCCAGTCTTACAGATCATTTTTGAGCAAATTATTTACCCTTTTCCTAATTTTTTTTCCCAATTCCTTTTACAGTTCTATCAGGCTGCAACACACTGTGTGGCCTTCTGTGAAAAAAAATGGAATCTTATGCAATTTTATATTATGCTTTGCTTTCTTTGAGCCAATTGAAATAAACCTTCCCCTAATCACAAGGCTCAGTCTCTGCCTGCTTCTTTAACTGCGAACAGCTAAGGCTTTGCCTGAATAACCTACATGGTTATTTGCTCTTATGATTCTGTGCGTACCTCCTTCTTTCCTATGGGTTTTGCCATAAGTGGCCTTTAAACACAAAGAAAAGTTAAGAGTTTAGCCATCTCTGAGGAGGACCCACAAATGACACATAAAGACACGGGACACTGCAAACAAACAAAATATAAAATCTTTTCCACCCTGCATTATTTACTGAAAAACAAACTCATTAGAAAGAAGAAAAAGGAGAAGTCTTCCTACACACTGACACAGAAAGAATGTCAGTTTGCCATCTGTCCTATGGGGACACAGAAGGGGTTGGCATTATACTGCCTGAGACACACGTGACAGGAGAGAAGACCAAAACATCATAAAAGGTGAACAAACCTGGACAAGCAGCTATTCCCTTTTACAGACTTGCTGTCCTTCAGCATTTCTGCCTTCTTCCATGATGAGGCACTTGCTCTGCTTTTGTTTCACTGCCAGACTGCCAACCCTTTTTGTTAGGACATGCCATACACAGAGGCTTATGTCCCCATAGGGCATTTTCCCCTTGGCCCTGCTACTGTTTCAGAATTCCAGTGCTCATGATGTAATTGGCAGCATATGTATGCAAGGCACACCCAGAAAATTCATCTTTACCACTGGGCTGTGACAGATACCTCTACAGCAACCACAATGTAGTCAGAAGATTATTACATTGTACTCCCTTCAAACAAAAAGACCTGCAAGATTTCACTTTTAGGCCGACCAAATGGAGTCACAAAGGGTTGGCAAGACAGAACGTGCTGGGGATTTTTCAGGATCAAAGCATCAGCAATTGCAAAGAAAAGATGACTTTTCTTTTGTCTTGTTATAAATGCCCTGGAAAAAAAAATCTTTCCATGTTTCCACACAAACATAGCACATGTTTAATTTTTCAAGCTTGAAAAGACCTTATTGCTTATTGCAGACCACACATCACCCTCTCTTCTGACATGATTCTTCTTTCCTGCATCCTCCAAAGGACTGATATCATAAAGTGTATGCTTATACAAAACAAATTATTTCATGTGTAAAGGCCATGAGGTTTCTATAGTTTGGGTGACTTATCATTCTTCAGGGTCTGACAACCTCCCCAAATCCTAGGGAAGGATGCAAATTAGACTGTACCATGCTCCTTGCGTTGAGCTTTGCTTAAGCAAACAGTGGTACTCCTATTTGGACATAATCTGTAAACTACACTAAACTATAGCCCAGCCAGATTTGAGAATACTAAGGGGTTTTTTAATAGCAGCAAGATGACTGCCTATTCTAATTGTCCTAATAGAAAACCCAGCCTGCCCCATGATAAAGTGAGAAAACACTTGTGACTTGTCAGTGGGAACAGGAGGATTTTCCCAGGTCATTCCTCTTGCAAAAAAAAGTCACACATTTTCTCTTCTCTCTTGGATCTGCATGTTATTTTCACGTAACATGAAAACTGACACACCTAGATAACAGACATAGCAAAGAATATAAGAAATCTCCTTTCACTCACTTGAGCTCTGGATTGTGTTATCTGCCAGCTGAAATTATGTTTCTTGACATTTCAGACAAATAAGGAGGAATTTTACATCTTTGCTAAAACAAATTTGGTGAGGGAGCAAAAGTCTCCATTATGTCCAGCTCCTTGCAACTGATCTGCACAATATGCAGCCCAGGGCCAATTGTCCTTTAGTGGATCATAGGCAATGCCTTGCCCTGTATGCCCCCATGGCTAGGGACAGCCAGGCACCAGTCACTGACTCAGCACATAGTCGGTCTGTCAAATGGAGGCACATTTAGAGTAGCAGCAGAGAGTGCCTTGGTTCCACTGCAGACAACAAACCCACAGGTCTGTTTCTTTGCAAGATTTCCTCCAGACTCTGTTTAAATAAGGCCTTTGTAAATTCTCACTAACACATATAAATCCCCTCCCACATATCAATAAAATTTTATTTTAGAGAAGGAGAAAGAACACAGATACATTGATCAAAAGTTAAGTATACAGTATGTCAGCAGCTAATGAAAAACAAGCACCTGTCCTCCTTTAGGATAACAAGAGCTTCCCACAGGGTCCAGTGTGATAACAGTCAGAGCTCCAGTACCAACAGTGACAAAACAACCACCACCAAATGGATCTTATTTTAAAGCTGTGGCCCATGACAAGGTTGAGGGCAAATTCAGTCTCTGCCAATATGCGTTCACTACCTAAAAGCATCTTGGTTTTGACTTGATAATTACGGTGTGCTGAGCCAACCAGCTGTCACTAAGGAACAGGAGCTGCCCAAATGAAGCAAAATGCATAGAAGTTTGCTGCTGATTTTTCACACAATAATGAACCCAGTTACAGCCTTTTGAGGCATGGAACTGAAAGACAGAAAGAGAGAGAGAAAAAAAAAAAAGAAGAGGAAAGGGAGAAAGAAAGAGCTTTGAACATTTTGTTCCAGTCAGTTTCCAAGAATGAGGAAAACACCAAGCGAGATTCAATCAAAGGATGCCCTCCCACAGTCACGCTGTTGCTGTAGAATTGGCCACTGGGCAGATACCCGAGACATACATTTCCCAAAGCACACAGACCCAGTCTTTGCTGAAACATGAACTCTCACTGATGGCAGCACACATACATAGCAGGGCAAACAAGAAGAACGGCAGAAATGGCTGAATGAACTTTATTCAGGATCTGACATACAATGTCAGTATAATGAATGTGACCTAAAGAAGATTGTTACACTCATAACCAGACTGAGTTGGCAGCTTTGACCAATTAGTACCAGTTCATTTTACCTTACACATATGATATTCTGTAAAACCTTAACAGATGTCACCATAAATCACAATCCTTTTTGTCCCCTGCACTCTTTACATTTGGAAAGTACTTTCAGCTGAATCTTCTTTAATACTAGTTGTAGACTGAAATTAATGCAAATGTAATTCTGGCAGTCTCTGCAAGACACCAAAAATGCATGAACCAGAAAAGTTCTTTTCTCACCCAGCATCTATATGACTACTGCTCTTGAAAACCAAAACTGTTTTGTTCCAACTACTGCACACCATGATATTTACAGCAACTTCAGTCTGCACAGAACTAAGGCAAGATGTAGGGGTTTTCTCCCCTTCCTCCTGAAGTTCAAGTTCTCTCCCAGAGCAACAAATACTGGTTTGCCGACATACTCACCTACTCGGGAAACATTTTAAGCAGCAGTAACCAACACAAACAGCTGCTACATTTGTTGCACTGTAATGGCAGAGTACCCCATGGGCTTATCAGTAAAGGAAATAGTAAAAATTGCCATGATTTTTACTGTTGCCAGTGAAAATGCTGAATTCTTGTCTCAAGCTGCTCGAACTGACCGTTGCAGCCAAGGAAATGGGTGCTGATATGTCCCCGGCCCGCACTTAGCTAAAATACTGAGGTGTTGTTAAGCCAAGATGTCACCAGGGTACCTTAACAGACCACTTTACGGGCAGTGTTTATTAACTGCTGCCTCCTGCAAGACCACCACCAGCAGGAGGGCAAGTACAGACTTGCTTTTAGGAAGGCCTTGTCTGAGGTCTTGTCACACTGGAGGGATGCTTTGCCTTTTGGTAGTCCAACATCCACAAAATGGCTCTCAAGCAATTTCCAGGGGTCTGTGTTTCTAGCCTGTCCTTCAGAATTTTAATGAGGAGGAAGGGTCAGAAGCTAACATAATTATTTATAAACCAGTGTCAAGATTTGTTGAGTAGCTTTTCTAGTGTTTTCCCATGTACAGCTCTCAACTAACTTATAGACTAGTGCATTGCTTTAAACATTGCTTGTCATATTTATTCTTCCCTTCTCGTAACATTTTCTTCAGTAAGAGAATGGTAATTCAGCCACATGTTCCAAGAATATAACAGGCTCTAACTGCAAAAATAACCATTACTGATTTGTTTTTTTCTTACAGAGAAACTACAGAGAGACAACATTGTTTACTTCTGAAGACTAGATATGCACACACACACACACACACACACAGATGAAAAGGTATTTGTCATCAGCATTTTGGCAAACAACTCTTATGAGGCTTCTGTTGAGTGAATCCCTTTATGACAGTTTTCCCCACCTCAAAAATGAGGCCAGAAATGGATACCTAGCTGTTTCACAATAGTGGTGGGGATTTAAAAAAAATATTAGTTATTTTCTACTTGAATAGTGTCACAAAGCTATAAAACATAAGTTATGTATTCATCAAGATTCTTATTTGGTATATTTTGAAAACAATGGCACAAACGCCTCGCTGCCATCACTTTCTTAAATTCAAAATCTCAAGTGGAAACTCTTCAGATATGAATTTGGCTGCAATAAATAATTCCTTGTAATTTTACTGGTTCTGGCCTCCTTAAAGTGTACTATAATGCACTCAAAAATAAAATAAATTGGTAAGAATACATTCAGGAAAAAAAAAAGATTTTAAAACAACACTGTTTCTCTTGCATTGCATTCAGAATTATCTTATATGCCATAAAAGTAATCCTCACTCACAAAATGTGAGCTGGGAAAACAAGTGGAGTTCTTCCAGATTAAGTGTCACAAAGAGAAACTGCTGAAGAAAGCAAATAAGAAACCCACAGCATCCCCTAATTTAAGACACATTAAAACAAACAAACAAACAAACAAGAAACAACTTGCCTTGAACAAAGGAAAACGTGAGGTCTGCTTCTAGCTGTGTCCTAATTCTTTGCTTATTCCAGTCTGAATGTTGTTAGTTTACAGTATTGTATGTACTATCCTCCATAAAAATAAACAGGCCCTCAGGGATTAACATACCCCAACCAGCACTTCAAAACTACTTGCAGTAGCTCTCTTTCCACACCTTCATAGATGTAAACAAATAAATATTTCTGAACAGGAGCTGCTGGTATCATCTGCCTTTGTATTGTGCCAAGTAGGCTTTTGAAGTGCCAATTGTTGTGGAAACTGAGGAAAATGGTAAATTGCACCCTAATGAGAGCTATTCTAGCTAAGCATCAGAACAACATCAGTAGGAAAAATCTCTTCTCAATAGTATTTTAAAAGGTATTTTTCCCCATAATTTACCAAGTTGAAAGCTAGGACAGTAGCTAGGAGCAACCAGTTTGAAAAACCTGCATTATCCTTGCTACTGTCCAAAAAGAACTGTGCTTTCACATATAGACTTTGCTGGAAGCCCTAGATAAGCACAGCTGTGACAAATCCTGCTCCAGTACAACGTTTTTAGTTCAAGTCCAGCTCTGCAGGATTCTGACATAACTTTCCCAAATCCGTGACAGACTTGTCACTGACAATGAGGGGAACTTGAAACAAACAGTCTCACAGAAATGAGGGATATCTTACCATAGAAATACCTCAGAAATTTGACGGGTTGTGAGTGTGAATGAAAAAACAGTATACACAAAGAAAATGTGCTACATGCTGCAGTTCTCCACCCAGTAATTCATATCTGCAGGTATACAGGAGAGGAGGATGATCCACGTTGTGGAATTTATTGAGAAGGAACACAGTGGAGAGATAAAATATGGGCAGGGTACAGCATGAACTCTAAAAAATAGAAAGAAAAGGAAGATGACTAAACTGCTCCAGTTCAAAAGAAAGGGGGTCTCCAGACCTCAGCTGATCAGTAGTGCTAAACAGATATCCCCATTTTCTCACTTCAGCACTTTAGGTCCTGCTAATTCATGTTTCTTCATTCTTAACAGTGTTTTGCAGCTGCTCAGGAAGATAAACATCTATCCTGCAAAGAATTCCCTTAGAGATTTTAGGCAACATTTTACATAAATACTATGCCTAGTACAGAAAGAATTTGTCCATATCCAAACTGACACAAGCCACTTATTTCTGCACAGTGATTTTTTTTTTCTGTTGTTACACTAGACAAGTCATATTTGGGATATGTTTAGGAAAAAAGACAGAAACTTTTGCTAGCTTCTATATCACTACTTCTTAATTACTCAACTTTATTTTAATGCCACATATTGCACAGCTGCTAGCCTGTTGGAAATATTTCTGTATCCTATTTGGTTAGTTAACCTACAGTTTCAGAAGCTTGTGATCTCTTATGGAAGTTTGCAGATGTAGTTCCCTCTCCCTCCCCAGCTATAGCATGACAATGCATGCCAGAACATAAGCTCTGGCACATACTTTGGAGACGGATGTGGAAAGGTTACACAGTTTTGCAATAAATTCATTATGTTCAAGCAGCACCAGTTAAAGCAATCACTCTCCTGGCCAAAGAAATAAGTGAGGAAAAGAAAAACAAAAAAACCAGGTCTTCACTTTTCTGATGTCCTGTTGCATCAAAGCACAGGTTGCAACAAGCTGAGAAAGTGTAATGTGCTTCAACGTCTTTTTCAGTTGCTATGGTACAGTTTCTTATGGAAAATTCCTTGTTCTGCGTGATGTTTTTCCTGCCTCATTTGGGATGGCAGAACCGTTCCTTGTGTCACCTGAGAAACCGGGCTGTCAGTTTCCACCTATTGGTGAGAAAGAAACTCATCAGCAGCAGAACTCAATGGAAAATTCCTTGGTTAGAAGTTTCTGCGCTGGAGGCCAACATGACAGTGGGGAGCAAGGACGGATAGGTCAG
The DNA here is from genome assembly GCF_009650955.1 of Corvus moneduloides. Classification (NCBI taxonomy): domain Eukaryota; kingdom Metazoa; phylum Chordata; class Aves; order Passeriformes; family Corvidae; genus Corvus; species Corvus moneduloides. The sequence continues at coordinate 39,115,736 of NC_045511.1, forward strand.
GGGATGAGGGTGCCACACAGGAGATCTGGCTTCCACCTCAGGGTCAGACACATATTTCCTGTGTAACCTGGGGCAAAGGACTTAATCACTGGGACTCCCTGCTCATACAGGCAGGACAACCAAGCATCCTTTCCCCGTTCTTCACCCTGTGTGTGAAGCCCCAGGTCTGTAACCTGCCCACAGGACAACCAAGTAGCTCCAGGTTACAGGAGTGAGGCCGTAGCCCAAAAGCTCTTCAGGCAAGGATTATGTGCACCTGCAGAGCCCCCAGTGCTTTGCACGGTGAGGTCTTGTTTGGACCATGGGGCTCTAAAGTAATGCATGGAAATAATACTAAGTAATTTCATTATTCTCTGTTTTTAAGGAAAAATATCAACAAAGGAGGGAAAACTCCAGCTTTACTGTACAGCCAAATAGGAAAAACACTGGGCTTTTGGAGGAGATCTGCAATCTATTTTCTGCATAGATAATACTGAAAATTACCAGAAACACACTGTAAAAATGGTATTATAGCATCACACTAGTGATACAAAGCAGTCAGGGATCAGGCCTTTTCACTAGGGAATTTTCTTGTATGGACTAGTTGGAAGTAATCCGATTTTAATGTGACATTTTTCCTGCTGGAATGTTTGCCCTTCCAATCAAAAAATAATTACATTCTACCACTTTTGATTCATGACAAAAACAAAGCATGGTTGAAAAGAAAAACTAAAAAAAGCCTTAATATTTTAATGCAGTTGGATACCTGCGGTACTTCAGAATGCTGGCATTTCCATGGACTCCCTATGGTGGTGAGAAGAGCTTTTGACCTCTCTGAGGAAATGGGTTTTGAAAATAATAAATGCGTAAGTGTTTGAAAAGAGACTCCTTTAGTAATGTCTGTCATGAGAATGAAGAGAATTCAAAGTATGACAATACAAGTGCATTCCACAGGACAATTTTTCTGGTGGTGCCAATATTTAAAGCTCCATTGACTTCAGTGGAGTTTCACCCTTTAATCCAAGAAGGTTTGGACTTGTTGGATATCACTTGCAGTAACACACAACCCTTTTTGTCTTTTAGAGTCCCTTACAGACAAGTTCAACAAGAAAATTAATGGAAACAGGTGTAGGAATGAAAGAAAATATACTAATATTAATTACACGAGTCAGGACATTCAAAATTTTGATTCCCATAGCATTAATTTCAGCATAAAGCTAGTAAAAAATTTCACTGAAAAATATTAATGATGTAAAATAAAGTTTCAAATATTTAGCAGCAGAAAAATACTGATTTTCAGTTACTTTTTTGGCTTCCTAAAACAAAGAATCAAATTTAACATTCCAAAGTGGGACAATCCTTCCCCTCCCCCATACCAGCACACACAAAACCACTCTTACCCATATTTTTAAAATATTTTCCCAAATTGAAATATTTTCAAAAAAAGTATTTCATTTAAAAATACCAACTTATTTAAATTTCAATGAAGATTTTTATCTGTTTCAACAGTTCAAGTTGAAACTTGAGACAAAACTGAACCAAGTGCCCTCTGCTTTCTCTTATACTTTAAAGCAGCAAGTAATTTTTAAATGCTGAAATCTCCCATGGGAGGAAAATTCTATTTTTGAACAGCTTTACTTCCGTGCATTTAAAATCTCAGCTACTACCCTGTAAATCTGGAGGGTGAGAAGTTATACTGAAGATGGAATAATTCAGTAAAGGCTGCATTATTCTGGCTGTACAGGGTGGTTGGTAAAGGCAGCAGGACCTTCCTCTCACTTTGCATTATGATGGAGGAACCACTCTTTCAAGGCTGCCACCAGATGAACTGGTTGCCAGCCTCACACAGAAGCCCGTACAGGATCCCTGCACACCAGCACATTGCTCCATTGATTATTTTCCTCATTCTACCAATTCTACCAATAGGAAACTTATCCAATAAAAATCACATGCAAGTCAAAAATCTGCTAAGAATGGAAGTTAAAACTCAGTTCTAAGCACAACAAGGTTCTAAGCTAGATCAAATTAAGTTATGGAAGTTTGAACCAAAATCCAAGACTTGAATACATCTTACTTTTGACAAACTTTATATTCTGATCTGAATTCTGCGAGTTAAAAGCAATTGCTCTGAAAATCACTCCCAGACTGAACTAAGTGATAAAAATGAAAGAGGAAGTCTGCATTTTAACTCCTATGTTACTGCAAAGACTTGTCTATGTACCAGTCCTTTAGAATAGCAAAAGTTTTGCATGCAACAGTATTTCTGTGTTACAATCCAGCATTTGGATTATGATGGGCCTTCTCATCTTCAGTAAGGATGGTGCTGCTATATCAATATTCCAAATAAAAGAAAATCTGAAGAATATTCCTCTGCTTCTCAGCAGCCAGTGTAAATTAGGATAACCCTTAAATACCCTGACCCTTTGATAATCACAAGCACTGCTGTTACATTTCCCTTCTCCCAGCATCTTAATAATCTTCCTCCTTGTATGTCCAGCAGCACAAGTAGCAGCTGGGGTCCGGAAGAGGGGGGCACAGACTGATACAGAAATAAACAGTGACCTAAAAGAGGTTTTTGTTCTTCCTCTTGTACTCTATGGATCCTTTCACACTCCCCAAAGATCTGAGACATTTTATAATTCTCACCATAATGCAATGCCATCAGGTATTCAAGAAGACTTCCCTACTGAACATCTAGAGAAGCAATAAACACCAGTTTAAAAACTATAGAACCAAATCAACAAATGGTTAAAGCCACAGGTTACAAGGCCCTGCCACACCAACCTCCAGTTCTCTTCACTAGGGTGAAATAGGAGTGTGGGTAAAATTCCCTTCTCAACCCAACCAGCCTAGTCAGCTGTCAGGATGAAACATAGGAAAATTGGAAAACTTAATGAACACCGTGGCCTAGTGAAAGGCAATTAGAAACTCCTTAATCAAACACTGCCACATTTAACAAGTCAGGTAATGTAGGAAAAGCAAAGCCTACTTGCCTAAATCCTCTTGCTTTCTGAATCCTAATCCTGAAGCCAGGTAGAACAAGGTACCAGAGAACAAGGTAGGTAGAGATTTTAATTGCTTTATGTTTGGAGAAGTACAGCTGCAAAACCTTGGCTTCATCTGAATAAATTGCCAACAGGCCTACCCTTTTGTCTTGCTTGTCTTTTATTTCCTTTTCCCTCCCCCATTCTCTCCTTCCTTTTCTTTGTTTGGAAGAGGGAGATCTGTACACTTTGCTGTCTCCCAGAGTGCCACTTCTTACCGGAGCCCTCTTTGGTTTTTGCTTGGGTCCAAGTCATAGGCTTTTGTATTTTCCTATCCCTTTTGTCTGAGCATGAGTTATATGTGCTGCATCTTTGTGATGTTGGTTTGGTTTTGTCCAGACTAATTAGTTTTCTTAGTAATTGTTTCTCGCAGTTTATATTTATGACACCAGGCTCACCCTTAACATGCTTCCTGGCTTAAACATCACCTAAAGATAAGAATTTTTCTCCATATTTGCAACATGGGCATTATTCCCTGTAGCAAAGTCTAAGGACATACAATGTGTTCTGCTCATACAGAGTAGCTGCCTGTTAAAGGTAATGAGCAAAATGTTAAAGAGTTCACATTGACTTTCCTTTGTTCCATAATCTTGCTATAAAATGTAACAATATATTTCATATTTTTCCATTCATGTACAGGGTGCATTTCATAAGTCTTTACATTATTTTTCCCTGATGCTTTGCTCTACCACCTTTCATTGGGTTGAAGAGGAAGGGAGAAGAAACTATTGTGTTCTGTGAATCCAACTATCAACCTTCTGTAGATCAGACTGAGCACTAGCTGTTCAAAAGTGTGATTTTACTTACAATCATCCTACAGTTTGCACAGTTTAACAACACACAGAAAGAACCTCAGTAATTCAAGTGTATCAGAATGCAGAAATGCTTAGCTTGCACAATATTAAATGGCTCATTAATTTACTTAAAAGCAACAACTCAAAAGCTAATTCCAAATACAAAGAAAACAGTACTAGCTGGGTTTGGTTCAAATATGTTCAAATAGGCTTTGATCTATGGCCTTCTTAGACTGATTACCCAGAGACTTAATAAGCCACGCAAAACTTCAAGTCCAGCTCAGCACTGACACAGCCTTTCAGAATTTCAACCAGAAAGCAGAGTAGGGAATAATGAGCAGCTTGTGACCATGGAGGGTTTATATCCTAGTTTGTGAACCAGGATTTCCTTCCTTATTACATGAGTGTTGAGATCTAGGAATGATTTAAATCCAGGATTGATATCTTTCCTGAGACCACATTTCCATTTAAATAATTGCTCTTCTTTCTTAAGAATGAAAACCCATCTCTTGAGAAGCTTTAGCTAATGAACAGTGTGTATTTTAACAGGTATGACTGCATATAGTATACCCTTAGAGAAACACCACAGAAAGCATAACAAAATGTTTCTTAAAAGCTTTTACAGACATCTAGATGGGGCGTGTGTCTGGTTTGATGAGGCCAAGAGCTCACTGTGGGTGGGCACAGTCCTTTCTATATGATGAAAAATAACTATTGCACACATAGGCAGAAATTCCATTCCAAACAAAACCCAACCAACCAACCAACCAAAAAAAACCCAACCTGAACAAAAAAACCCCAAAACCATAAAAAACCACAAAAACAACAACAACAATAATTTTTCTGTACATTTTCTCTCCCTTGTTATGAAAAACACGCAATGCTTTTCTGTGTTTTTGCCATAGAAAGTGGTCTATATATTTCTGTATACATATCCTGTCAATAAACACAAGCTGCAAAGTTGAGATGGCAAAGCTGTCTTCTGCAGGAGCAGTGAACACCTGTGTGCTTTGTTCTGTCTTGAAAACACTCTATCTTGCACTCAAAAAAAGAAACCTACCGGTGCAAAATAAATCTCTTACCAAGTTGTTTAATGTTGCCATTTACCACAGCCGTGTTTCAGATGTTGAGGCCAATCTTGAAACACACAGAGATCAGTCGGCAGGAAAGACTCATGTTGGTTAAAATAGGAAATCAGTTCTGGATTTGGCCTCTAGAGGAAAGCTATCACTGCAAAGAAAAGTTGAATCTTCTCATCCTCCTCATTTCATCGAAAGTTGGACTTGATGATCTTGGACTTTTTTTCACTCTTAATGATTCTATGATTTCTGAAAGGTACGCCTTGTTTTGCACTGTGTTTATTTGGTGTGGTACAATTTCAGTGTTCTCTAAAATGCTGCCATTGAAAGAGGCAAAAAATTGTAACTTTAAAGTGCAATACAACATTGTGGTAAATGTGGGAAACCATTTCCAGGAAGGAAATAGGCTGCATGAGAATGCATAATGCAAAAGCCTTTAGCAAGTTGGGAAATAGTCATCTTCCTCTTCAGTAAAAAAGCTAAGACAAAAAGGAAATATCTTCTCCAAGAAGTTCTCTGTGAACTTCTGTGACTTTGAGTCTTCAGTCTGTGCTCCCATACCACATCTTCAGGATGAGAATTGTGATTTACTGTGTTTGAAACGACACCTCACTGAAAAAATGCACCCGATGTCTCCTCTCAGGGTTGGGCACAAGGCTGAAAGGTGCTCTCCTTTAAGGCTGAGATGAGCACAGAGCTTTTGAGCTTCATATCTGATGCCTGCTGGCTGATGTGATCTGGGGCTGGCTATGGCATCTGAAGGAGTCCAACCCACTAATTCACCCTGCCCAGTAGTGGCCACAGAACTGATGTGACAGGCAGTTTACACCTGCAGTCAGCCATGGGCTGCAGAAGCTGAGGGACTGCAAACTTGCCTCTACTTGTCCTGACACAGACGGGGCGCCCTTATCCAGGCACCTTGTGAATGCTGTGGGGGTTCAGAGCCCTCAGGGCAGAACCAAAGGCTCACCCCTGTGATTGCACTGAGTGCAGAACACTAATCATCTCTGATCTTGCTAACACCGTTTCACGTCATTACCTGCCAGGACAGATGAGCATCAGCTCTCTGCTGCAATGGTTGTGGGTGATCTGTGACCTTCTGGCCTTTTAGCTGCTTCTGATCTCTCTTCTCTGCTCTGAGCATTTCAGCATAGAAGGATATAAATATGTTGCTGTTAATGTCAGGGAAGCTGCTACATACTATTCTGGGAATATCAACTTGTTTATTAGACAGGGTTAGTATCTACAAAAGGACATCAATGTGTTACTGAGCATAAGCCAATCTTTAGGTGTTAGAAGACATGAAAGAAATACACACCTTAAGGTTATTGGATGCTTATTTGAAGAAAGGATCCTAATAGGTACTGCCATTGTCAGGACTAGAAGAGTTACTACCACGATCCACTGTAGCAATCTGTCCATTCCTGAACTGAGCAGATAGAGTCCACAAAATAAAGTGAGAATTTACTATCAGCATAAGCGGGAATGGCATTTCTGGGCAATGATAAATCATTTCATTCTCACCTGATTATACAGCACCTTTGCACACCTGCCATTGCACAAGTGAACTTCATGGACTGAAGCATCACAAACCCATCAGAACACAACACTCTGTAACAAGGTATTTCCTCTTCTAAATCAGAGTATGGAGAATTAGCCTATAAGCTTTTCTCTTGTTCTTTACCACTCAAGAAGGAGCTTTTCAAGCTTTTCTATGCAGGGCAGGTCAATGCATTTCTGTCTGGAGGCAATCCCATTGCTATTTCAGTCTCAACAACCTCTCAAGTGGAGTCTGCAAATACTGCAAAACTTTTCTTCTGATGAAAATAAAACAGGGACAAGATAAATCATGTCCTCCTGCAAAGTGGTTGGAACAAATCAGACATGTATTTATTGTATTTTCTTTGCCAAAAGCTGAGGCTGAGTTTCTTGTTTCTTTTCCATTTGTTTCTCCCTTTTTCTGTTCCTACTTTGTCTGGGACATGTTCCACTTGATGAGTATTGTTTTCAGCTATTTCTTGGGATTTTTTTGTTAAGGCAGCCACAGGCCTTCCAAGCTATGGGCACCAAAAAAAAAAAAAGCCTAAGAAACCAAATCTAAAGAAATCCTCAGCAACACTCAGAAATAAGACATGCTGTGTGGGAATGGCTTCATTTCAGAAGGTTTCTGACTGAAACTGTGGCTCAAGAAAGTATTCATAATGGCAGTTGAAAATTCTGTCACATCTGTCTTTCCTCCAAAATTATATAAACTGGAGATTGTTTGAAGTTAGATTTAGTTTCTCACTATCCAATCTTGGGAATAAATAGCCACATGATAGAGACAACCACCCCATTTTCCATTCCTTCTTTCCAGTTCTGCAGGAAACAAACCAAGGTGGGAGGAGGAAAGACGGGAAGGAAGCTCTGAAAACAGCTTTGCTTCCCATCTTCTTAACTCTGATTCCAACTGTCTAAAACAACTCAGAGCTGTTCAAGGCATCCTCTTGCAGCCTTTCCTGCACCCTGTGCAACTACTGACTTTCAACAGTTTCCAACAACCAGTTTTCAAAGGCATTTAGGTAGCTAAGGGTGAAGCAATAATTTACTGGCATTTCTCAAAGTACTAAGCTGACTAAGCCTCTGAATACTATTGACCAGACTTTACATTTTGAAGCTGTTTAGGACTCTTTAGAAAACCAGTTACTTAGTGTTATTTAGCACCTGAATGCAATTTCAGCAGAGTAGCTGACGTCTGAGAATGGAATTTAGATCCCCCAACTGCAGAAATTAAAAAAAAAAAAATCCTTAGAGAGAGTATTAGTTATACAGAGATATGCCACAATATAGAGAAACAGGAAATAATTGATATGCATACACCACATATTTTTTAAAAATACAAACAACACCCCCATGCACTACATTTTCCATTTAATTGTTTAATTGCCCCCCAAATCTATCAGGCAAGTTGCTAGCCATAGGTATGGCACAACTTTTCATCCAGAGAACTTTTAAGAATTTCAGACCTCGTTGCAGGGTTTTGACTTAGCTTACTCAGGAGTTTTGTACTTCACTCACAGTAAGTGCCTCTCAATCTGCAAATAATAGTCTTCAATTATTATGGGCATGGATGGACTAGAGATAAGCCCAAGGCAGTGTTCACCTCCTACCAGATCTGCATGTCTCATGATTCAATCCGAATTCTGACCTTTGAAGATCAATAGCCCATCCTCTGTGGAATGTCCTGCTCAATCGCAGGCTGAGAAAGTCACTACAACCCTCACTGAAAAGTACTACTGAGCTCAAGGATGGCCTGTCTCTCCTTGTGTCCCTCAGACATTGCCCCACTAAGCAGAGGTCCCTTCAGCATCCTTAACCAAGAAAGCAGAGGGTAATGAAAGGTGTTCTCAGTTCTGCCCAACAAATCTAAAGAAAACTAGCTTAAGGGCAAGTGAGAAAGGGAGGGCTCTAAAAAATGATCATAAAATACATTTCACTCTTGACATATTATACCTGTTGATTAATGATGGAAACACATTCCTGGAATTGTCTACTCACATAATTCTAGTTTTTATATGACTCAAAAATGCTGAACTCATGTATTTTATTATATAGAATATATGTCTAAATTAAAAGGGGCATATTAATTAAACACCTTCCACTGAGAAAAAAATAAATCTTATAATTTTTCCCCAACTGATGTTTGTAGAACATGAGAAGCCTGTTTTCTGGTTTAATTAACAAGCTAGTTCTGACAAAAAATATTTGAAGAACATTACAGAGTACTTAACAATATTACCAACAGTGTTACTTTTATCTCTGACAACATTTTAAATGTCTGTTAGATTCAACTTTTTGCTGGTCTACCCTATGCTTGTAAAACAGATGCAGATAAGTCTGAGACATTGAGGAACTCCCCAGCAAAAACCTGTCAAAACCAAACCTTAAACATGCTTAAACCTTATGAACTTCAGTGGCATTTTTTCTGGGGAATGCTCCTCAAGACAGATGATAATCAAGCTGCACAGGCTGCAGAAAGGAAAAGGTTTGGGACATTAACCAAGAGCAGCTGAAAGCTCGAGCTTTCTGCATCCCAGCCCTCATATTCATCTCCAGTGGGATGCAGTGAGGAAAGCAGCTCCCTGGTAGAATCTAGTAGCCAGAGTACAAATGATGTAGGAAAGGGAAGGACAACACAGAGCAGGTGAAATCCTGCTGGGTTCGGGCTGCTGTGCAAGTCAATGCACAGCATTCACACACAGAAACATGAGCCGCATGCATATATTCAGAGTTCTGATGGCTCCAGGAATAACAGGCCATCCAGAGCCTCCCTGCCTGCAGCAGATCTGCAGACTTGCAAAGCCAACCACATGGTCCTGCAGGACACAAACTGCTAAACTTCTCTCAAATGTCAGTCTCAAAGCATTGACAGCCTTAATTGCTCAGAGACAGCTGCTGGCGAGAGCAGTGAAGATGTTACACACAGCTGAAAAACAACATGGCTCATCACCCTGTAACTGCAATAAATACTACTCTGTCTTAACCAACGCTTACTGTGGGCATCTGTGATGTGTTCCTGATAATTTTCTCCCAAAATTCATCTTTAGTTGCGTTTGTGCTCAGGGCTAACTGCATTTTTGCACAATCATGTTTCTGAATAATGATGCAACTTGCTTGGTGATGAATTCAAGGAAATTAGAAGCAGGGTTTATGAAATAATTTTGGCGACAAAGTTATTTATTTCTAACTTTCTCATACTTTAGTATTTCTCAGACTTAAAATTTCTCGTTTTATTCTTATTTCCCTGGGATGTGTATTTCCCATTTAGCCAAAACTTTCACTGACACAAACCAATAAAACCAAGGCCAAATCCTACTCTTATGCATGGGCTCATGATAGGGATGTTTTCAGAATGGATTGCCCTTTTTTGTCCTATTCTATTATACTATACATATATATATATTCTTTTCCTATTATACTAAATATAAGAACTACCCATGCAGGTTTCTGTATATAAAATCAACATCCATAGAATCTAGTTTGCAGAGTCTGAAAGGCATAATTTAATCATTAGAATAGAAATGACTATTTGTCATTTACATGTCACTGATTTAGATAGGTATTTTGGTGACAAACAAACAGATGTATTATCAAATGACAAACTGAATGTAGCAATGCCATGGAGATTACGCTAGTCTAAAATCACCACATTGGGTTTTTTCACTTTGACTAATACCCTAATTGCAGAGAATGTTTGAACATGTGCTTAATTTCACTTATCTTTCATAAAGTGCTCTCGTTGACTGAAGCCCACAGTTGGCCTTGATGTGGACAGTGTACTTCAATGCTCTGCTGAGGAAGAACAGTGTTCTTATCTGAATATTACCTGACAAATTTAAACAAGAAGGTGCACGCTTCACCTTAATTTTGACACCGGACATTTCCTTGAGAGTGCATCTTTCATACTGTCTTGACTCATACTACGTACTTGAAATGCTTACTTTGGATCTTCTTTGCTCAGATGTCCTTAGAACGTCTGCTATTTACCCTGAAGTATGTTTCATGTGCTGTTATTTCCAAGTGGTAAAACACTTGTGCTATCCACAAAACAGAATTCAGAGTCAAAGCTGTTCTTTCTTGCGTTTCCAGCATTTGGACTTCAGTGAAAACACTTTACTGAATAATCTGGGTCACAGAACAACATTCTGTGTGCTGAAATGCAAATATTTTGCAGAGAGCACGGTATCTTCCTTTTTTTAATTAGATGTCAATGGACTTCAAGGACAGATCAAGACTGCAACAAAAGCAACATCTTGGGGAAAAAGTGATTCTGTGGGTTCACCTCAACACTAAATGAGGAAATTAATAAGCTTTTCGTTCATATTTTGAATTTTTAATGAGGTAAAATCCTGCACTTTTCAAGTTGAAGCCTTCTGCCTTTGGGAGAATTTCTTCCATCTGATTGGAATACAAAAAAATGCAGGTCCATTGACTCTCAGAATGAATAGCAGGAGTAAAAGTATCTAATTTCCCTTAAATGTATTTATTCCCTATTATATTTCATTATTTGGGCAAAGGAAATAAGTGACCACATTTTTGGGAAAAATAATTGAGACTCAGAATGCTATGGTCTGGGAGAAAAATCTCTTGCCCAGTTAAAAAAAAAGTCAAATACAACTAATGGAAATACACCACTGATATATACAGCTGTCATTTCTGACATACCTGTGACTTGATGAACAACTGTAAAGACACAAATTTTAAATGGTGACTGCAATCAGGGATTAAAATATGCAATCAAACGACAAAAGTATTTAGTCAAGATAATATAAAAGATAAATTCATGTATCTTTATATCCTTATTCAGCCAGTAAAATATCTCCAGAGTAAAACAAACAGCAGGATCAGGACAGGAAGTAAATATAATTTTTATATCCCTCCTTGTAACCTCAATCTCACCCATGTTTGACTTTCAGCATATAAAGTTTTTTTAGTTTTCAGCATCTGAAGTGTCCAAAGTGAGTGCCCTGTTAAACCACACAATCCCAACTAACAATGAATGTCAGGAATGACAAGTTCGGCTTGGACAGAGAGGTTTTTCCTCCCAGTCTGGATTTCACTAAGATTCATCAGTTTTGCTTCCCTGCATTCTGGCTGCTGAGGTCATGGTGTCTTTTATGGGAAAATGAGCTGCTTATAAATTTTCAGCTCTGCAAGCTTTGGGAACTGATGGAAAATCCCCAGCCTTAGGGCTTAGCTGGCTAAGAAAACACTACAGCAGCCCTTTTTTTGTAGTCACTCAAATACAAAAGCCTTTCAAAAGAGATGGAAATGCTTGCAGAGTGTTTGTCTTGGGCAATCCTTCTTCTGTACACAGGGACCAACTTGATTAATTTTTTACCTTATAACATTTGTCAAAAATTACCCCTATTCCTTAGGACTGTAGGAAAGTATAGGGTGACAGACATGATCTGGAATAAAGTCAGATGGAGACTACCCGCTGCAGGCAGTCTGCACTTTGCACATTGCTATTTTCCAGAGGATGCTACCTGTACAGGATGAGCAGCACCCAGAAACAGATAGATCTCCTGCTCTGGGTCAGAGGCCTGTCAGATCCCTGCAGCACAGAGACTCTCCTGGTGAATTTTATTTTTGCCAGCAGCTTTCATTTCACCAGAGTGAAACTGGTCACCGCTTGGCAGTGAGATCTTGCACACCACACCCAGCCAAGAAACACATGCTGGGGCCAGGCTCTGCTGTGGGACTCCCGGGACAAGGATGCCTGAGAAATACAGACCAGGTGATCACAATTCCTCCTTCTGTTGCATCTACCCTGGAAATACAACTACTTCTTTTTTCATATTGAATGACCCGCTGATATTGATCCAAGGGTTTGGAAGAAGGTTGTCAACATGCTCCAAAATTAAGAGAAGCCAGACTGCCTTGTAAGGTGTGAGTCGTCAGAGCTGTGAAAACAACAAAGTGTTGACCTACAGCTAGCTGCACCCTTCTGCAAACAGCCTGGTAGAGGAAACGCAACTCAGCAGGCCCTAGTGTCCGGCTGCTCCCCTCCATTCTCTGTGGTGGTTGTGACAAGGGCTGTCTCCCCACACTGGCAGAGCAAGGCCAGCTCTGCACACTCATGTGCTTCTGCCCTGTTCAAATGCTCCCAAATCATCAAAACTGAATTTAAAAAGAATGTAATGAATAAACCAAAAAAGAATATAATAAACAAAATAACAAAAAAATCCAGATTTTTTTCTCCTGTTTCCCCACGCTTTTGGGGTCTGCCTCATATTCTGAACCTTTTCTTCAGATTTTTTCATTCTAAAATGAAATCTGACATCATCACCAGACTCCAAGACCTATGGCTTTAAAGACAAAAGTCCTGTATTATGGGGGTCATGATAAAATGGTAAGAATAACTGTCCTATTTCTTTTCTCCCTCAGAAGTCCCTCAAGAAGGTGGTGGACTGAAGCAGAGCATTACTGCAACTTTCCTGACTAAAGGGAACACCAAAAATCTGGCTATGCATATGTTTAAAAGAAATATATAGTTAAAGAACAAGGAAAGTCAGAAGAAGATTGAGATCACCCTTAACTAAATGATGTAACAATCCCTGAAATGCAAATGAAAATCCCTAAACATAAATTGAAAAGTTCAGTGTTCAGAAGGGGATAAAAGCAGGGTGCTCTCAAAACTTCTGCCTTTAAAATTAGCACTGCACATGCAATTAGCAATTTACTCTGGAACTGGAACTATAGGCTAAATTCATTTTTTCAGATCAGCAAAATAAATAAAAATTAATTTAGAAAAATTATTTCTGCCAACTTGTAATCAGCTTCAGACTTTCCCTAATGGAAGCCAACTGGAAGTAAAATAACTATTATCTAAACTGCATATTCAGACTCCTACACTTGAAAGAACACAATCTGAAAATGCAGAAATAGAGATGAAATACTAAGACTATCTCAAGAATATATCCAAATTTCCCATATGAAAGTCACAATCCACACAACGTCATCTGAAATGCAATGGCTATTTATATGTCAGTCACTGAAAACATCCTGCCACTAAACCATCCACTGACTAATTAATAAGCCTGCCCAGTACAGTATGCTCTTTTCCAACACTGAAATCCATGAAATTGACAAAACTGAGTGAGTTGCTAGTACAGATTAGCTCGGAAGTGCAAACTGATGTCAGTGCAGCTATTTCTCCACTATAGGGGGGCTGAAACCACGAGCTTGCAAACCTCTTCATTAAAGGGCAAAGCTCCAACCTTCCTTTTGGTAGCACCCAAACAACCACAGTGACTTTGTGGGGCAGGGGTGGGAGTTACTGGGGCAAGGCTCAGAGAACGATTTCTCAAAATCCCAAAACCGTCTGCAAGAAATTTCTTATCCAAGTTCTACCCTAAGAATCTCAACCTGGGCACTTCCACTGACGTTTTGTGACCTCTCGTCAGATTTTCACATTCCTATCAATGTAGCAATGTTATTTACTGAGTGCATTTCCACCATGAATCACGGAAATCTAACAGTCATTGACTGATGTATTCCAGGTGCTAGGCTGCAAGCTAAGTGATGAAGAAAGTCCATAGCTGGTCCTTGAGAAAATGGATTTGTTTTTTCTGTCCTGTTTCAACAGGTCTGGTAGGCTTAGCTGATAACTTTAGCAACTACAATTTCTGTGCAGAGGTGTAGAAGACTGATTTTTGAAATACTGTAATATTAATGAAAATTAATGAAAATATCAAATATCTTAGGGTCTGTGACAGCTCATAAGATTAGTGAAGCTAACCATCTAGTAAAGGTTAGGGTCTATACCCACAAAATATTACACTGTCCAGCTGATTTCAGGGGACAAAAATCTTGCAAGATTTGCCATGCATGCAAGGTTTATGGACCTGGTGATGTTATTTTGCAACACAGTTATGCCTCAGTTTTCCACAGCAACAACTGAACCTCGTTGGTAATTCCCAGGCAAGAGGTTTGCACGTGGACACTAACACAGCGCCTGGTTTATAACGCCTTAACTGCAAAGAGGACTGCATCATGTCCAGGTTTCTGGCTCTCTCTCATCCATCTGATATCAGAATTGTCACTATCTGACAAGAACTGACAAATGAGAAATAACTTCTGCTTTCATACAAAAAGGAACCAAGAAGTCTGGTAGGTGTCTGAAACATGTTTATGCTCCTCAGAGTGTATTCTTTCAAGGTGAAAATATTCAAGATGTTGGAGTTGCAGATGAACCTACCAACCAGCAGCAACCAACAGTACATGGCATGGAAAGGAAAAGCCAGGAGTGCTGGTATAGCACGTCAGACAGATGTGCTGAAGGAGCTGGTGAATAATACTGGTGGTTAAGTGGGAAATATCAGCCAATCCCAGTTGGAAGATGTAATCTTCTACTGTTACATCAGTTAAAGGTAGAGACAAATGTTGTGCTGAAATGACAGAAATGCAGTCCTTCTGAGTGATGACTGGAAGGTGACCACTGAAGCTGACGGGTCTTTGGTCTTCACCAGTTTGTTCTTCCCACCCTGAAGGCTGTATCTTAAGAGGAGGAAAATGCTGTAACTTTTAGCCTGAGACAGACTCTTTAGAAGTCATCACTCTTTGGATTTAGTTATTCAGTAGTGAAAGGACCAAATTATGGATTCAGTGATGGAATTTCAAATGACACTGTTGGTAATCAACTTTTAAATTTTGTTTTAAACACATGCTCTTCTAATACTTTGCAATGAAGCTTGATACTCTGTATTCAGAAATGGTTTTCAGTAGGTAAGTCATAATACAGCCTCAGTAGATATTACTGTAGATTCCACTTGCTACTCACAGAAAGAGTATTCCTTCATTTCTGTGAAAACTGCAATACAATCTGTGCACAGTTTCACCTAGCCTGATGTCTCACCTCCTTCCACAGAGCAACATATGCTAAATACAGAAGTACCTCTTCCAGCATGACTGTCAGTGATTGTTGGGTTTAATTCTGGTGAACAATGGAACTTAGAACAGAGAGGAAATAAAAATAAATGTTAACTATCTTGTTGTAGATGAGAAACCAGATGACATCTGGAGCTGGCATTATTCTAACCAGGAACAAGTTGCAAAAGCTACTTAGGTTAGAGGTTTACAAACCACCAGATATACACATCAGGAGAAGGTTGGCAGGTTAAGAAAGGACAAGCACAGCTCTGTAATAATATACAACTGAGAAAGAAGGAAAGAGAGGATATGCAAAATTATATTGGGGAAGCCCATTTTTGTTCAAGATAACTTCAATTACACTTTTTATTGGAGAGATGCTCAGTGTGGTAGAAGAAATCTGCCTTGGTTTATACACTGCCATAGTTTACCTGATTCTCTCTGCTAAAGCAAAAGCAACACCACCACCCCCACCCCGCCTCCAAAACACAAAGACTGGGACCACAGTGGCAATGTGGCAGAATGCAGACCATCAGCCCCGCAAACCTCCCCAGAGCACCACAACAGAGTCCTGAAGCATATCCTGCAAGCATTTATACACCAACTGAATTTCATGTACTGTGATTAATTTCCCTGACACCATGTGGGTTTCATTGCAGCACACAAAACCAGATACAGACATGTATTTTTAGGATCAGGACATACTTAACACAAGTCAGCCGTGATTTAGTATGTCAGTACTTAATGTGCAGCTTACTAAATGTGAGAGAATTCTGTATTTTGGTGCAGTTTGGGTTTTTCCCTGAAACAGCATGTATGTTGTTTCAACATTAATGCTGAAGTTAAAAACTCTGCAGTTACTGATATTTATTTAAAGAATTTTAAATTGTCTAATGCAGCTGAGAATAGAGGTACAGTAGCCTCATATTTAAAAGCATAGCCTTTTATATAATAGTAGGGAGCACTAGTGGGTATGCTGCCCATTTATGATTCTCTAGCAGCTTCTATTTTTCACAAGAATTAATATTCTCATCAGAATGCATCTGTATAACATTTTTCACATGCTGATCAAGTATCACCAATTCAGTGATTTCCTTGTGATCCCACTGCATATGCTGGGTCAGAATATTCACATTATCATCATTCTTATCTGCTGGTAGAAGAGATAATGCAGCATTTCTAGTCACAAAATAGTGTCACACAGAAAAGCTATAGTATGGACATCAGGGATGTACAATAAAAAGGCATAAAAAGACCTTGTGTTGCAGGACCATCCTTCTGGACTGTGCTTAGTGCAACAATCTGGATCTAAATAAGCATTAATATTTACAAGGTAAGTGGGTAGCTCAGCATCAGTCTTTGTTCGCAGTTAGAAGTTATGCATTCATGTCATGCATGCATGCCCTCATGCACAGGTCAAAAGGGATTTCTGTTACAGCATTTAAGCTTTGCAAAGTTGGAGGCAAAGGCTTCCAACCTTGGCAGTAAGCCCCTATACTACAGTTTGTGCTAGGAAGTGATATCTTTCAGGGCAGGATACAGACAGGATGTAGTGTCCCTTAGTTGCAAATCCAGTGCTAATTATATTGGGAATCTCTACAGAGACTTCCCAGAGAAACAGCTGAGAATTCCAGTGACACTTTGGAACAACCTTCTCTGAAGCACTTACAGGACTTAGTGTCCTGATGAGAAATAGTAAGAAGTGCAGTTACTATTTATCACAATATCCTTTAGGGGTTTTTTTCTCAGTTATGTGCAGTAATGCCAATCACTGGTTCAAAAATCAGCATTTGACATGTTCAATTCTGAAACTGTTACTAGGTTTGAAAAGTAGTATGTGAAGTAAGCAGCATCTAAGTAAGTGATACTCTTTTTCAACTCTTCATAGCTCAGTATGTTTAGCTCTTCGTATTTTTTCACATTCCACTTGCTAGTAACTTAACATGAAAGAATTTGTATGTGACATGTATTGCCCATCATGCAACCTTCTGCCCTTCTGCTCTACTTTTAAATACTCAAAATAAGTTCTGTTTGTAGAGGTTGAATTATACAATGAAATTACAAGAATTGAAGTTTTAACCCTTATCATCCTTACAAATTTACAAATACTCAGATCTGAAAGTTAGGTTATGTTAATATGATCTGGTGATGCTGATAAGATTAATTTAAAAGTAGTGCATATGTAACAATACTGACGTTTGCTTCTGATCCAAGATTCGTTTTCTCCCAGGAATACATTTAGTGCACAGGACTGGCCAAAGACCACTGAAATCAATGGAAAGGCTACCAGTGATTTTGATGAAATACGGATTGGGCTTTGAGCATAACACCACTCACTTCATTGACTCATCACAAGGGCTGAATTTGGCTTAGACAGAGGTAAAGCGGTTCATCCCATGTACCTTTAATAAATAGCTCACATTTTAACCCCACCATTCCACTACCAGGAATTTAAGAGTATTTTGTTATGCTAGCTCTGTTAAGGAGCCACAACACTGGCACAGGCAAAATGAATGATCAAAACACATATAGTTGTTTGTACTTACAGGTATCTGGCTTGAGCTGACTGTTGGTAATTCCAAAATACTGTGGATTTTCAATGACAGGAATCTTCGTCATCCCAATGATGACTGCATCAGGACCCCCCTCAGAAGAAGATGGAGTGTTACTGCCATTTGAGATGTGGTGGAGGGGACTGGCTGAATCGTCGTCATTGCTGATGACTGAAGAAGGACCTAGAGTTAGAAACAAAGATTTTCTTGTAACTCAGTGTACGGTACTCTTCCCTCAGATGTGTAATTTTTTTTTTTTTTAAATTTTGACCAGTTGTCCTCCATTCCTATAGTCAACAGCTCTCTTTGTGTGCCTTGCTGACCTTTCTCAGAAATTTTGTATGTCTGGGTGCAGATGGAGAACAGTGGGGGTTTTTTTTCATTAGGAACTGGAATCGTAACAAGTTTTTGTACTGGTACATCACCTAGACTAAATGTCAGAGTCCAGCACAGGCTGTGCACAGTCTTCCACTGTGAAAGATCTCAAAATTTGTTGAACTCATTCTGTCATTTTCAGAAATAAGCTATGGAATACACACATTAACTTTTTTACCTTATGCGCTACTTGAATCGCACAGCAGTAACACCACAAATCCAAGGAATGCCTGCCCTACCTGGCTTTATAACAAGACAAAAGGCACAGAGCAAATGGGTTCATCCTGACGTGGGAAGCTGGTAATTTCTGAAAGAAACATGGTTCACGGTCAAAATCCAGGGGAAAATTCGCATAGTCACAGACATGCAGAGAAGATGCTGAGAAGAACAGTGGAGTAAAACCTGAATTTGCTGCAGAGGGGCTCATCCTGCCCAGGGGTACATCCCGTTGGCTCCCCAGTCCATACCTGAATCTAGTCACCTTCCAGAAAAAGGTCTATTGTGAGGAGTAATTCAGTGACAGTTTTTGTTTTGTTTCCATTCTACACTTTGTATTTTTAGTGAAAGTGCCACAGAGATAAAACCTTGTAAACAGATTAAAAAAAGAAATATCCTGCTTAGCACAGTGTCCCAATTCTGTGAACTGCAGGAGCCTTTGAACTAATAGCAAAATCAGCACAGATGACATTTGAACTCTTGAAATCTAACTCCGCCACTTAAATTCCACATGACTTCTTCCGGTTTACATTCAGTATTCATAGAAAACCAGAAGCACCATTTAACAGCAAAGACGTTTTGCCTGATCTCCTGACTGAAGAGCCATCAGAGATCACACATATCATATTTCACTTCATTCTCCATCCACATCAACTAAGGTTTTGGGGATAACATTCACATCTCTTAATTGTAACAATCAAAAGACAATGCAAGAAACAGATGGAAAAAACCACCCTCTGGAAGTGCCTATCCTGAAGTGGCATCTTTAGCGAACTGCATTTAGCCTTTGGGCAGCAGCAACACGTGGAGCAAATGTCTCCCCAAAGAAGGAGACAGCAGAGAATACCTTGAGGACAATAAAAAGCTGTGTTTACTGCAAATCACCTGCCACCCAGGTGACAATTGCAACATGTTGGAGTCCCAGACTGAGTTTTAGGCTGGACAGAAGGAGCACTGCAGAGGCAAGACAGAGCCTCGCCAGGTAGATGGCATCTGTGTCTGCAGGAGAGATAGGGAATGCAGAGGAGAGAGTGAGAATGGGGACCACCAGCAGGTTCTGTATCCACATTACTGAGGACATCAGAGAAGACAAGCAGAATCCACTGCAGCAGACACACAACTGAAGAACAAGATGAGAAAAAGGACAGTCCCAAGCACAGTAAAGAAAGGGCAGCTTTAAAGAAACTCCTACTCTTCTGTGGCTCACTGTATCGTCACCAAAATCACTTCATCATTACGTGGCATGGCTCATAGCAATAAAACTTGAATATTCTGGCATGTGGCTATTCAACCCTATATTATGAGACACAAGCATACTCACACCCCTGTCCTGCTTTTCTTTCTCCCCAGTTGGTTTAATGGTGCATGAGGGAAATGTTCTCATAGTTTGAAAAAGTACTTCCTCTTCAACCTGAAACACTAGAATTAATTTTTCAAATACCTGGCACTTCGCAGGAAAGTCACTGTTGACAAATGTAAGTAAAGCCTATATCTCTGCAATTTATCAAATGAAATACTCATACCAAGGCTGGTTTTGTCGTTACTGATCACCCTGATTCCCACATGATTGACTGTACTGGGAAAGATGCCAGGATTAGGAGTTTTTGGTGAAGATTTCTCTAATGAAGGGCAGAGCCTAACAAATAGCGAGAATGGGTTGCTCAGGTGGCACAGAAGATACTTATGTTAAGTCACAATACATTTTTCAGATGCGTGAGAGTTGTTTGCACAAACATTAAGAGTGCAACTTATTTAAAACTGCATTCAGTTTTTGGTAGATACCATCCTTACATCTCTAAACTTTCTGAATCTCAACTTGTTGCTCCAAAAAAGCAGGCTGACTAATACCCACTTTCTTGGGAAAACAAAATGCTTTTACACTATAATATAGCTTCAGTATAAGGACAAATCCCTTCTCTCACAGCAAATAGGCAAATTCTCTTAAACTGAAACTTAACAGAGGCATGTCTTTAAGTCCTTTTCAGTCCTGCTGTTCTCTGCTACACAGAAGGAGGCTCTTTTGTCATTGTTTGCTTCCGCCATACATGCAGTGATGGCAAGGAAAAGTGACCATTACACATTTCTAGATGTTAAAGGGGAATAATGACTAGGAACTCAATCTATTCATTGAATAATTTCTGCAGTACTTCAAGATGCAATTTTGTATGGTGAACTACTATTTTCAATCAGTATGAACTGCAAAGTGCTGCAGGTGAAAAGCAGACAACTGTTCTGTAAATCTACTCAATTAGGCTAACTGGTAAAAGCCAGTCTTCTGTGTGGTATGAAGCAGGTTCCAAATATATTCAGCTCTCTGATATAGGTGAGGAAAACCTAGAAAATTAGGTGACTTTCAGGCCAATTCCTCACAGTACAAAATAGTTTAAGAAAAATTCAACCCTGGGAACTTTGTTGCTATATCACTCGGAGATCCTTCTCACTTATTAGCAAGTAAACATCTCATGCAATGGCTTTTATGAATAGTTTGCGTTCAAAAATCCTATTTCCTGTCTATTTCTTCTCTAATTAAGACAATCAGAACTCATCAGATGGAAATTTTTATGTATCAGAGGCAGCTGAGCTCACATCTTTTCAAACTTCCCCTTTGCTGGGACCTTTCTATCAGTGTGAGCAAACTTTTACATAGACCATTTCCACACTTATTTATTTGCTAGACTATCTACTCAACAGAAAGTTACATTTCATTTTTTGAATGCACTAAGCCACATTACACTTACAGACCAGCCCTGCACCTGGCTGTGATATTCAAGTAATGTAAAACCATTTCCAGGATGCAAGATGAGACTATCACCTGTGCTGACAAGAAGTGAGAGCTACCCTTTTCTGAATGGGCTCTGTGCTCAAAATGAAGGGTAATTTCTTGAAGCACCTTAGAGTGTGGTTTCATCCACAGGAAATGCGGTCACTGAATTACTTGTGAAAGGCAGAACAAGTATGGTAATTACATTCAGTCACCTACTACTGCCTCTGGTTTTTATAAAATCTGCTCTTTGTTTTACACCTGAAATCTGAAAATTTTAGACAAAATGTGATAGGCTGGAGTGAAAATCATGCATTATCAGTAGTCATTAGCTACTGCCAAGAGCAGATTCACAGTTGGCTTAAGCTTTTAAGAAGCCTCCAGAGACCTTCTCCACCTTCCAGTGTGCTGCCCAGAATCTTCCTTTGATTTCATTTTTAGACATTTTTCTTAAGAAGACTTCTCTTTTCTTAAGAAGGAGTTGGAGCCAGACAAGAATCTGTAGCCTGCTTTGGAGAAGATGTGGGCTATACACCACAGGGACAAATTTCTCTTCTATTTGATCTGAAACTAAAGACTTGTCCATTTTTCATCACCTAAGCTCAAGAAAAATCCCTTTTGTGTACAAAAAAACCCCAGCAGCTCTCAAAAAAAGTTGTGACATATAAGAAAACCAGTTCTATTTGAAACTGATGAGCTATAAAAAACCCAAAATGCTTCCAATTCCCCAGCTAGGTGGAGAATTACCTCAGCACATAATATGGGGACAGGCAGAAACAGCAAACTTCTTTTACTGCACATTCCAAGGAGAACTGTGCTATCTCTTGAACAGTGTATGCCTGCACTGTCCTTGACCTTGGTGGTGCCAAAAAATTTGAGCTTTCTTAGGTAAAGAAATAAAATTTAATTATATTATTTTCAAGGCACGCTGCTATTTTTGAACTGGTGAAGGAGATTCATTATAATTATATACAGCCTTTCATGACAGGAAAAGCTAAGAAAATTGGGATTGTGCAGCCTATAAAAGAGAAGGCTTCAGGGTGACTTAATTGCATCCTTCCAGTACCTGAAGGGAGCCTGCAGGAAAGATGGAGCAAAACTACAAGAGCATTCAGTGGCAGGACAAGGGCCAATGGCTTCCAACTGAAAGACAGCAGGATTAAATTAGATATTAAGAAGAAGTTCTTAACTGTGGGGCTGGTGAGGCACTGGAACAGGTTGCCCAGAGAAGCTGTGGTTGTCCCATCCCCGGATGTGTTCAAGGCCAGGCTGGATGGAGCTCTGAGCAACCTGGTCAAGTGAAATGTGTCCCTGACAATGGTAAGGGGGGGCTCGAATTAGGTGACCTTTAAGGTCCCTTCCAACCCAAGCCACTCTATGACTGTATTCGACAGTTCATTATACTCCTATCACCATGAGAGTTAATGCAGTTTTAACATCCATGCTACCAAGGCCTATCTACACTGCTATTTGTTGGGGCTACATTTGCACAACACACTTCTGTGCAATACAAATCACTCCAGTTATCCCTGAAGTCACTACTAATGGCTCAGGCACACTGTAAGACAGTAAGAGTAATGAATATCACGACCCCTCCTAATTTTAGCTTTGTGGTTGGAATTGCGTATTTCCAATAATGTATCTACTTACTCAACTGTTAGGAAGCAGCTCATGTAAAAAGCAGTGTTTACAGAGATGATTTTGTGCTGTGATGCCTTAATAAACATCATTCCTTCCATGAAAAATTATGTTGATTTCTAGGATGCTTTCTCAATGGACCTTGCACTAGCACTGGCTCTTAGCTCCTCTGGGAACAGGGACGAGTCTGTGCCAAGGCATGGTAATAGCACACCATAAAGTTACAAGCACAACAGTGAATGTATGCCACATCAGTCAGCACCTCTGCTAAATTCCAAGGCCATAATGAATCTTGTCTCTCCTTCCTTTTGGGAGGGGTGTACTTTTTCACTAGTTAAATACATTGTTCTAAAAAGTAATTACACAAGATTTCTCATCCCATGAGATTCCCATGTTTGCTGTAGATTTTTGTATTTTCTGCATGATTACAATGTAAGTATTATGCTTCAGCAAGAACAGATATTCAGTTTTTCCTATTATCAAAGCAGGATCCAACTTTCTCACCAGAACAGACACCTTTTTAGCTTTACTCTAAAAATTGCAATCTTATCTTTTACTCCCTCTGGAAGACAACTAATCAATCACAGCTTGACACACTTTTTTTCTGACTAACGTGCTGAGTTTTATTTCAAATATTCCTTTGTATTCCCAAGTTCAGCAGCTGTATGCAACTGTGGTACCAAATCACGTTCATGCAACTCTATTAGACTGGATAAGAAAGCCAGCACAAAACAAAGCAATGCAATTACAAAAAAAATATTGTAAACTATTGGTCTCTTAAAATGCAGTATACTGAATATAGGGAATTGAATTAAAAGGTGTAAATAGAGCTCAAGAAAAAAACCCAAAAACCAACCAACCAACCAACCAACCAACCGAAGACTGAATAAGTTTCCAAAGAGACACAAGTTTAGTCTTGCCTTGGTTGGTGGAGCTGCTCAAAGTTGTCAGATTGTTCTACAGATCTACAGTGGACTTACTAAAACTATGGTCTTTTCTTTGCAGCTGCCAATGCCTGCAATGAGGGAAAGCTCAAGGCAAGGCACTCCCATGTTTTGACAGCAGTTGAGCTGCGTGGAGCAATAGCACATCTTGCCTCTACCCACCTTCCAAGTGACCTTTCCTGTCTCATATCGCCATCCCTGCCAGCTACCCAGACAACAACCATTAGTCTCGGCCTTTGTGTAGTCATCTCTACAGTCACTGTCACATGCAATTGCAAAATGAGTATTAGGGGGCTAATCCTCCTTTGTTTGTGGTGGAAAGAAACACAAGATCACCCTAAACAGCATTATATCTGAGTCCATCCTGCTAAAGCATATTGCTCTTCACAGATCAAAGAGTGCATGCATGTCCTTCTATCCCGGAACAGTACACGGAGCCAAAACCCACACTGTTACACATTAAGTCTGTGACTCAGAAAACTGAGACTTGCCAGGCTTTGGTGTTTAGCGGATAAACAATTTCACATCTTCTGACAGGTATCATCAATCTGTTTAACTGATTTACACCCACCAGTGCTTGTTTAAGCTTGTATTCTGTTGCTTCTTGACATATGAGATGAGAAAAACCTTTTGACACTGCCCAAGAAGTTCAGTTCCCATCCAAGACAATGCTCCCAGGAAGTTAGGAGAAACTGAACAGAGAGCTGGAGAACATCCTCACATCCAGCAGACAAATCCCTCTGTTCCCCACCAGCATGCACTTCCAACATTCTCTGAATAAAAGTAAGTAGGCTCCTTGAAGGTCCCTCAAAGGGGAGCTGAAAATCAGGATTTAAACTCAAGAAGCAGTCCTTAGAAATCTGTTCACTTACAACTTTTGCAAAACAAAGTGGAGATACTAGTTTGAAAATCATGATGAAACCACACCAGTTCAATGGTGCACCATTTCGTTTGGGTGATCAAGGATGCAAGGTAGTTTGCCATTGCTTTCAGATGAAAAATCAGTGTTTAGCTTTTTCTTATTTGTTGCAGCTTCACAAGAAGATTAAATTGTTCAGTTGTCATGTATCACTTTCATACAGAGCAAACAATCTACATTGGATTGTCTTCGTTCCCACATGGAATAATTTAAGTAATGCATACCTTTGGGTCTAATGAAATAACAGGTAAGTTGTTTGGCTTTACAGTACCAAATTTTCAGTGTTGCTAGGTGTCAAGATGCCTTTTCCCCTAAAACACATGTTCATCTTGCAGGAAAACTTATTTCAAATGCCTAGCTCCTCTACAGAGGAACAAACACACAATCTGGGTAATTTCCATTAACATGACTATGCACAGATTTTAGCCACTCAATATTTCATCAGGGCTTTTTGTTCTGGCTTTGAATCTAAGCGTCACAGCTGCATATTTGTTTGCTTGGGTTTTACTCTGGTGCGTGACTGTGACAGAATCCCAGTCAGTTCCTTTCAGCTGCCTTTCTCCTCACAACCTCCTCCATACTCCCCTGTATCCATGTATTCCTGCATCCCCTCACACACAAGCCCAGAGCAAATGTTTCTGCAAGGGAAGACTCCCTAGGACAGCCTAAGGGACCCCTTCATAATGCAAGTCACTCCTGAAGGTCACGCAACCTACAGGGCACAGGGATAAAGACACTGGTGTCTTGGTCTGGGGCAGACTGGCAAGACAGTTCACCCAAGACTCCTCCTTTGCAGCACTGCAAAGCCGTGTAGGAAAAAAGGGTCTCAAATACATTCTCAATTTGCTAGTATTGTCTGGACAGGATGAAAGGTGCCTAACCACTCTGTCCCGGCTTCACTCCAGGGCCAGCTCTCCCCAGGAATGCTATCAGCAAAACATCAGCCTGAGTCACAAAGGTTGCCGATTTCTTTTTCCCTTTCAGCCAGAATGGAAGGCATTTGTGTAACAGATCTAACAACTGCAATCTGGCATGCATTGTCACATTCTTATGTACCATAACCAATAAATCCACATAGATCATGCATGATGAGGTATGTGCTACCATTACTTCCAATTTGGAGGCAACAGGAAGAGCACTTTGGCACTGAATTACCCAGCACTGAAGGGGGGATCTCTGTCAAAGTCATGACCAGAACCTGGGAGGAACCAGCAGCCCTACCTGTTGATCCATAGAGCCCTTTGGGACTCATAGCCCTCCTCAGATATAGGATGAATGGTTGCTACACAGCCATCCACTGCTTCCTGGACACATTCACAGTATCTGCAGCTCAGATGACGTGCCCTATTATGAAGAATGAGGAATTTATGGCCTCTCATTATCGGTAGTTAAATGAAACACAGACCGAAGGAAAAAATCTAGCTGGCCTGTGGCATGTTCATCAATATGAATACATGAACCAAAGAATTAAAGAAACAAGGCAGCAGAAAACGTGAAGAATATAAGAAAAAATGATTTATCTTTCTTTAATATAGATCATCAGCAGTATTCATTATAGTCACCTGCAGGTTTGTATATCTTGGAAACATGGGTAAAATTACAATCCTTCAAAAATACTACAGTGAAAAATCACCACAATAATAAAAAAGATCAACTAGAATGTACTTTTTGGCATCAAGCAAAAAAATAATAATTCACCTGAAATTAAATCCTTGTTGCCTTTCATTTCATTTAAGAACTATTTAATTAAAAACTGCTTCCTTCCAGACTTCTCATAAATAATCTAAGTGTTAGCATTCCCACTTCCAAGACTGGGAATGAGGTCCTCTGTTGTCTAGAAGATAAATACAAAGTGTACAGAAGCAATAAAATTTTCTGCATGCTGCTTTGGCTGTCAGTCTTTACCTGAGAGAACAAAAAAGCTATTTGGACTAGTCAACTTGAATAATGTTCCAAATTCTGTTTAGTTCAACATAGATAGATGATAAGGCAGATACACTAGGTTGTGGAGAAAAGCTCCCTGATTTTAAACTTGTATTTGATTGTGTGGGTTTTTTTTAAGGAAGAAAAAAAGCGTTACTAATGATACTATTTAATTTTTTTTAAGCCTCAGTGATTATTTCTTTGAAGCACAGAGATACAATCTACAGGCCTCTTCCATTCAAGCACATCAGATGAAAATATGGAAAAATCTAGAAATACTCAGAGACCTGATGAAAAACCTGAAGAACTGGGATTTTTTTATCCTTAACTAAGGTCTGAGGAGGTACACAAGTACAGCCTTCCAAGGCATGGTTACAGTTTTTGTTGCATGCCTTTGCTGAACGGGAACAAGAAATTCCATGGTGAAAGTGCATTAAGAAAGACTAAGGTAGACACTTTGGAATAGATCCTCAGGAATAGATCCTCCAGAACTTTGGAAAAGATCCTGCTTCTATGAGCACTGGAATTGCTCACAGAAGACTCAGAAATCTCCACTTCTGGAGTTCTTGAAGTCACATGAGGAAAAACATCACCTGGAAAAGATACAAGTATAGTTGATACAGATTTAGGATAGGGAAGAATCTCCAAGGTGTTCTTTCATCCTTAATCTTCCCTAATGACAAAAAGGTAGACCTTGAGTGATCTCACGGGAAACACTTCAAATGTTGATTTATGTCAATTCAGAACTGAAGCAAGCCCAGAGCTCAAAAAATACACATCATATCTCAATGAAATACATATATTTCAGTACATTAGCAGATCACTTTTCTAGCCTGCAGAATAAAGATATGTTTAGTTCGGCAAGAAGAATGCCAGTGCTCTACTACACATCTACCACACTCTACTAAAGCACACATTGTTTAATAGCATTCTTTACTTACAGTTTATTTCAGTGGGATATTTCCCCTTACTGCTACTGAACAAGTTTCATTAGTGGAAGTGTTAATTACATGACACAGTAGCACAGAGTCTTGTATAATTTCTTACTTTCTGTCAGTGCAAGATTATTACAGGCCCCCAAAATTTGCACAGGTTATGAAATCAACACTACAGTGAAGTATACCTCTGAATTTGTTCTCAACAAGCGTAACAGCTTCCAAATAATTTTTTACTTACAACCACATGAGCTAACCTTAAACCTGACAATCTACAAAGAAGCAAAACTAAACCCAAAC
Organism: Corvus moneduloides; assembly: GCF_009650955.1. Classification (NCBI taxonomy): domain Eukaryota; kingdom Metazoa; phylum Chordata; class Aves; order Passeriformes; family Corvidae; genus Corvus; species Corvus moneduloides. Next base: position 39,143,608 of record NC_045511.1, read on the forward strand.
ATCATGCTCAAATTGTAAACAACATCTGCAGAAATCTGGTTTAGTTGCTTACTAAGCTCTCACTGAGATGATGTTACAGCCCAACTAGAGCTGTTTTGAACTGGCACTGACATAGACTGCCTCCTCTTCATCTCCAAACACTTCCCATCCTGGAAAACAGGTTTTAAAAATAAATACAAGGGCCTACCTACATGGGAAGAGGAGGGCATGGGAAGGTGGTGAGCTAACACTCTACCATCTATACCTTGTCAAGAAGTTTGCTCTCACCTTAGGTGCACAGGCTTTGGGCACTGATGGCCCCACTTCTGTACGTATTGCAAAGGGACTAGCCGGCCTTTGGAAGAGGGCTGCTGGAAGGACAGAGGACTTTGGCACAGAAGACAAGCTGTCCAAAACTAGCCCTCAGTGAGCATAAAGCAAGACAGAGCTAACTTTCCTTCTTGAACATTAACACTTGACATTTTATTCCAATTTATATTAGATTACTTAGCAACAATGAAACTGATTCCTTTTGTGTCCGTGCAACAGCAGCCATTGCAGTGGTTTTCTCTACAAAACCTGTCCCCAAAGCACTCAGCAACTATACATATCCCAGGCCTTTGAAGAGATCACAGGCTCTGCTCAGAAAACCTTGTAGGCCACCAAGAGACTGGCAAGAATCCTCTTCTGCGAAGATTTTTGGTGCTCAGACATCACGTGTCTTGAAAAATACTCGTGATATCCAGGTGAAGTATTTGGAACAGTCTTACCAGCAGACCCACTCCAGACCTTGTTCTGTGCACCTCTAAGAAATCATAAGGAAAAGAAAAGCAATCATTTTATGTTGTTAGAGATTTTTGCATTATGATCGATTAGATCTGTTGGACACTGTTTAAGGAACAGTTCACCTTTGGAGACGGTAGAAAGCATAACAGGCTGTTTGGAGGAATATCCCTGCCAGAACATCTTCAGATCAAAGACGTGGAATTGCCTTCCTACAACACCCTTCTTTCCCCAAGTACAATTCCTAAGGCACTGAAGCTTTACATACTCAAAATCCTCTTCAAATGCAGATCTAAAAATTACTACAGTGGAGCAAATGACACTCATATATAGAAAGGAAACATGTCAAATTTCTGTTCCAGCAGCATCACTCACAAACTATAGGATTAGCTGCACAAATTGACTGTCTTGCCTCTACATGATAAACCTCTACTGCCGTTTACAGACACCTCCTCCTCCCTGCCACATGATGCCTCATTTGCTGGAGATTCCTCCTGTCACCTCTCTCCTGCCAGCTTTCCTTGAAATTGCTGCTATGGCAAGCAGGAAAATGCTGCATACTCAAACCTATTTGCAACATATCAGCTAGATCAGCCATCCCAAAAGTGGCTACTCTACAAACTCTGGCAGTTTTTCTACAGCAGATTTGAAAATGGATGCATCAATTCTGAAATTGGTCAGGACACAACAGTGAGGTTTTGCTAAAATACTGGAAGCACCACTACTTCTACTCTTCAGGGCTCTCAATAAAGCAGAGTTTCTCTTTATCCAGGATGTTGCACATAATACTTTTATAAATTAATTCTGCTTCTTCTACTGCTTCTGAGTATTTTACTAAGCTTTCTTCTGATGGGTCTCCTCTGCTTATTTACTCACTTATTTCTTTGTAAAGAATTTCACCTACCTCTTAACTGTTGCTTTCTTGACCACCTGGCTCACCTATCCTCACTTGTTCCAACAACGTGGCCTCCTGTGATGTTGTAATTTTTATGTTAAGATTAAACAGCATTAGTAATTGTTAAGTTCAAGTGTTTCAGGATGACATTCATTTATTTTCAGTCTAGTTTCCTCTTTTATCAAAAATTCAGTCATGGCTGTTTCTTAGCAACAGATTTATCAGAACAGATTTGCATGAAAATCAAATACTCTCAAAAAGCAACTGCTAAAGCACAGCCTTATTCCTGACCACCATTAAAAGCAAATACTATAAAGCAGAAGAAAATGGTTTTGTAATTCCACATGAAATCTAATGAACACATGTAGAATATCGGCACCAATTGAAGTAGATGACCTTATAAACTTTCCTAACTAATGTATCTCTGAACTGATCTTCTAGTCTTTAGAGACCAAAAAGAAAAAACAAACCCAAAAGCACAAACCATGAACAGCCACATCATCTATTGCACTGGACTAGACTAAAAATTGGCATCTGCAATGGTCACACACAAATAGGTCTCAAAGGACCAAGCTGCAAAAGGCAGATACGTGCATGAAAAATGCCCACACTCAATTCAACCACACCAGTACCAGGTAACCAAGAACTGGACTTCCGTGCAGGAGCTTAACTGGTATTTCATTCTCTGGAGTCACCAGAGAGCTACACCATATCTTTTCTTTTCTTTTCCTTTCCTTTCTTTTCTTCTTTTCTTTTCTTTTTTCTTTTCTTTTCTTTTCTTTTCTTTTCTTTTCTTTTCTTTTCTTTTCTTTTCTTTTCTTTTCTTTTCTTTTCTTTTCTTTTCTTTTCTTTTCTTTTCTTTTCTTTTTTCTTTTCTTTTCTTTTCTTTTCTTTTCTTTTCTTTTCTTTCTTTTCTTTTCTCTTTTCTTTTCTTTTTCTTTTCCTTTTCTTTTCTCTTCTCTGCTTTTTTCTTTCTTTCTATTGCCACATTTATACCATAATTTCAGTAAACTCCAACTTCTTAATTTTAACTGTCTTTAGAAAGAATCCATTTCCCCCCAAATATTTTTCTACACCTTACTTCTCTTTGCCAGATGAGGTTTTCCTTTTTTTATCTTTTTAAACCCAACATAATGTGCTAAACTCCAACTAGCTAGTTCATCACAAATGTAAAGAAAAGCAGATTCAGAGATAGGGTGAAAGAGTCAAACCAAACATGAAGCATGAAATCCTTTGAACAGATAAAGTAGAACAGCAATACCAAGAGTCTAATTCCCTTCCCCTTAATATCAACCAGGAGAAAGTTACTATATTGACAATGGTTTAAAATTCCCATGAATGACAGTGGAATTAGGACTGCTGTCTTTTTATTAAGAATGATGACAACCTTTTTGGCAAATGCAGCCTTCTACTGCTGTGGCACTTATTTGTGGCACTTAGTTATGTCACTGAAAAGTAGCATCTATAATATATGGCTGCACATGAATTATGTTAGGAATGGGTTAAAGCAATTCATCTGTATTATTCCCACGAGACAATGCCAAAAAGGTAATTGCCCATATTTGTACTACTACATTATAGAGAATGTCAGTTTTATGTCTTCCTAATGTTTAACTGAAAATCTATAATATCCATTTCTGTTTCTTGCTGAGAAATTAATATAGGACCAAAACCTGAAATTCCAACTCTGGTCATGCTCAGACAAAACTCCCACTTAAGTCAGTGGGAGTTCTGCCAGGGAGAGGATTAAAGACAGTGTGATTTGCTACATGCTACCAGACATGTAAAAGCTACAGAGCTAGATTTTCATTATGATGCTTCTGGGACTATTAAAATGAGCAAGATACTGGTCTTTCACCTTTCAGTCACGCAGTCATGTGTGCTTGCAGAGGAGGGATAGATGCGAATCAGGCAAGCCATCTTGCTGGAGGGTGCTTAATGCTGGGCTGAAAGCCAGAAGAAGTGAATCCCTTCTACAGTGTATCCCTTCCCTTCTCCTCTGTACGGCCCAGTAAGAGGCAGGAAACAGCAAGGCAGCAAACCTGGATCCCTAGCAAACAACACTAGCTGGATGGAGTGCAGCAAGCTCATCACCATAAAAAAATACTGAAGCCATCCACAGTATATCTATGCCATTCCAGCACCTGGAACATGCTTGGGCACATGCCCCTTTGGGAGGCTTTAAGCTGGGCCCTGTGCCACAGAGATAAGACAACTCTTAAGGTAGATGGCAGGAAGCAGTCAAGACATAACAGCTTCACTGAGCTTCTGCCATGGGTGGGTGGACCATGCCAGCAACCAGAGGAAACTGCTGTCCTCTAGGCGGGTTCCTGGCTCTGCAGGGAGGGGATGCTGCACTTTCTTGGGGGTTCTCAGGTTTTACTGGCCTCTACTTGGTCATATTAACTTCAATAGATACAGAAACTCATTTTAAAAAATTACCTGTTTTGTCAACTGAGCATTTGGGATGGTTTTGTTTGCCAGTAGTTTCCAGAGGCATTGGAATTTGGTTTCTTAAAACAGTAACAACTTTTCTTAGTCTACCAAGCAATTTCTTCATGTTTTTGTGATGTGGCAGCAGTACCCAAAGAACAAAGGTATGACAGCCTGAATCAGCTAAGTTATCCTATCAGTCTGCAAAAGTGAAGCAAAAAGTCCTGAGATACTCAGTCATTTAAATTTTTATGAGAAAACAGCAACGTGTCACTATAGATTGTTTTAATGAAACCTCATTTTTATGAATATGATCACAATGAATTTCTGACCTTTTGTCTCACTAGCAATGCCATCTGCCATCAATTTAGTTTCAGATTGCCAAGCAATTATTGCTTAAAAATTACCGAATATTCACACTTAGGGATCTTTCTTAAAATTGTTAATGAAAAAAATGTATGTCTACAGATCATCATTCCTTACAAAATAAAGATTAGAAGAGATTCATTTATCAGCATAGAGACACTGAAGTCCTGAATTTAAAATAAGACATCCCTGTTGAATTGAACTCACATATCTGGGTTCTGAAGCAAGTTTCCATGTAACACACATAAATTAATTCAATACTAGTAGTAAAAAGATTAGTTACTTTATCCACCGTGTTAGTAACACATGACTAAAACGGCAATATATAGCACTATTTTACACCTACATAATCTCCTGAAAGATCATTTTGTAGAAAAAAATGAAACTATAGCTAAATACAGACCTTATGTGAAATCCGGCTATTATTAATAGCTGGATTAAACTCTACAATAGCTGGATTAAACACCACAAACACCTTACGGTTTTGGAGTTAAAACTGCATTGTTTCAACTGGCTGGCATTTCCCTTTTATGTTAAATGTTTGGCAGGACCTAAAACAGATGTTTACTCCTTCAAGTGTTAACAGACAGGGAATTTCAAGCTTTAAAATTTGCCATTCCCAAATAGTAGGAAGTAGTAGTACTTATGAATGACTTTTTAAGTTAGTCTCTTAGCTGATGTGAATTGGTTAAAGGATCTGACTCATACTTTTCTCAGCCCCTACTGATTTTGTGTACCTTGTAGTTTTGCATCCCATGCAGATACATTCACTGCTGGGCAGACAGATCTGTCAGTATTTTATAGCTTCTGGTATAAACAGAAATGACATGAAAGGAGGACATGGGAGAATCAGGCTGCACAAGCTCTGTACCTGCAATTGTGATGTGTAGGCAGCAATTACAAAACGTTTCAGGGATGCTAAAGAACGCAGTTACACATTACTCGGGGACAGTTTAATGTGGTACTCTAGCAGGCCTCCCTAGAATCCTGAAACAGGTAACATAACTTGAGTAAGAGCAAGGTGTGCCTTCAGACAGGACCACTGCACATGCACTACTTCTCCCATCTATAACTGCAGCGATGACAAAAATCTCAGATGAATTAACACCTCTGATTTGTTTTACAGTGGAATACAGTGCTGTGCTCTGTCTGGGGTCAGGGCCAGGGTTCTAGTGGAACCAGACAAGCATTGGCACAGACCCTTTACATCCTGTAACATGCAGGTGGAAAACCTCATGAACGCGGAGTTACACTTACATTTATACTCTGTATTAAACAAATAAATCTCATAGTAGTCTGATTTATGGAACCTGAAGTGAAGCCTGCATATCACCAAATGGAAAAAAATGGTTTTTGAAATTTCCACTCCCATCTTAGAGACAATCAAACTCCTTGTGATTTGGTTGATCACAAGGTAACTCAGTCTCTCTGCCATCAATCTCCAGCCTCTCTTCTTCCTCTGCCAAAGGTTGCCCTTTCCTAGCTGTCCCCTGTCAATCACTGATCAAACTGCTATCATGTGGGCTATCTACCTATTGCTAGTGCTTACAGCTGCTCTCACCATGTTCAGACCAGAACCCAGGAGCAAAAAATGTTAGAGCCTTGCAGTTAGGAACAACTGATTCCAGAGGCCATACCACCACCTCCTAATGACAGGTAACAACTTCACCTAGGTCCCAGCATAGTTGAGCTCAACAGCAACAGGGTTATATATACATTTGGATTCCATCGAAATGTGAAGCTGCAGCAAGTGATGGAAACTTGGCATCTTCATTAGAAAGAAAAAGCAGTTATGATAAATCTTTACCTTCCTCTTGAAAAGGCATGTGGCCCTTCACACTTTTTTTGAGACATTGATGAAGTCTGATACTGTGATTCTTTACCTGGAAAGAGAGTATGCCAACTCCCAATGCCAATATATGGGAAAAGGTAACTTGTTGTACCACACAGAAAGTAGAAGGCTGGTCTTAGCATGTTCGGCTTAAAAAACTGTACCTCAAACGCCTGGAGAAAGGAAATGCTTAGGCAAATCACAGTCAACTTACCTGACTTTGATCCATACTCTCATAAGCAAACAAATGCAGAGTTGATGATTCAGGTTGTATTTTAAAAACATTTAATATATTTAAGAACTATACACCTAAGCAACTAGTAATAACACAGTGTGCAGAAGCCTTCACAATTACTGTCGACACTGAGATATCTATCAACGGGCTACTTGGTACCCGAAGACAGATTTCAGACAGACAATTACATTACAACATATGGGTAGTATCTTAGATTGCGAATAGATTACTTTTGGCTCACAGAAGATAAAACTAAGAGAGAAACTGACTTCCTAGATTATCTAATCCCCTGACATTTATGGAAAAATCAATGAGCACGGCTTCCCAGGAGGAATCCAACACTGATATTCTTTGATACTTTTGAGTTCTGTCTTGTAATTACAGCAAGACAGAGTTTTGAATCTGAATGAAAATGGGAGTATTATGTAAATGTTTTCTTCTACAAAGCATAGACCTACCAAGGTTTCACATTTAGTTCTAATTCTGATAGTTAATATGTATAGGTACATAGCGCCCTTGGAATTTTCCTAGGATTTTTAAGACTTTAAAAACTTTTTATGACTATGCACTGATTACACAGAACAAAGTGCACCAGGAATCTATGACATGGCTAGCCCTATTGACCTGAGACATCTGGGGATGAAAAGTGTGAGCTAATTTATAATCTCTGACCTCAGCATCATGCTAGGTCTCATAAGGAAACATTAAAATTGATTGCATGGCATGCATCTTTAGAAAAGGAAAGGGAGATTCTGGTTTAGGCAGCAGTGTTGGTCTGTGCTCTATATCTCCTGGAGGTAAAGACATCATAAATACTCAGCATGCGTTGAGAAAGAAATGAAAGAAACATTACCCAGCCCTCAGACAAAGGTTTATATAGAACTAACTGTTTTCTTGGATCTTGTTCCCAGAGGCACGGATGACGCATCCATTCCCGAGGCATCATCTACTTCAATGCTGTAGACACTGAAATTTTGCTAAAACCCTTCAAGGGGAAAACACGGTGACTCTTCAGTGGAACACACTAGTCATCAAGAAAATGCACAGACAATTGCCCATCTGGAGTTTCATCACCTTCTGCTCTCTGACTTCTAGTATCTAACATGAGCTACAAGGTGTTATCAAGGAACTGCAATCTGTGGTTGTGGTGGTGCATGCCTCCCTCCCCCAGGCCACACTATCATCAATATGTGGTTCCCAACACACACTTGCACATTTTTGTTCTGTATATCAGCTGTCTTGGGAAGGTGTTGTGGCTAGAGCAGCCAGTTAAATACTTTCCTCCTTCTGAACGTGTGAATAGCACAGCACTTCTATGCGGCAAGAGTAAATGTAGGTGTGAAAGGCACTGCTACAATCATATTCTAACTTATTATGAGACGCTATTTGGGATTTAACTGATTACAGTCACAATGTATTAGGGAATTAGAATTACTAGGGAACTAGATCTGAAGTTTGCTACAATGACAACTGAAGACAAAATAATGGCATCAGAAAATGTCTTAATATGAATAAAGTATGAATTGAAAACTACAGTAGAAAAGCAAATTGCATAAATAATACAAACAAGCATGCTTTAAATTGAATTTTTAAATTACCAGAGCAAGAACTTCAAATCATTTTCCATTTTTCTTTCAAATACACCTTTCTATTCTTTTTAATCACACTTATTTTAGAAAACTGCAGTGTATTTGCTTTTAATAGGTAAAAACACATTGCCAAAAGTTCTTTCAGTATAAATGAAAGACTATATATATATATATCACCAAACAGTATTTTGTAACTTTTTGCAAATTTCTCATGAAACTGCAATACACAAAGAATGCTTACTATGTGCTCTGTATTTTTGCTTTAGAGCCTGATTACTAACATAAGAAAGGAAGAAACATCAATTATTCAAACTGAAAAGTGATCTTTGAATTCATTTAGTTTCAAAATAGTAACAGAATCATAAACTAACCTATGAAATTAGCTTTTTATTCTTGAAGAATTTTAATGATCGAAGTATATGGAAATTTCAATATCTCAAGATACAAATATCCAATACATGTTGTATCCTTTTGTTTCTCACATAAAAGAACAAATAAAGACTTCTACAACAATACTGTTAAGTTGTAATTCATGTTCATTAAAAATCAATCCTTGTTTGCAGTTTTACACTAATTTGGATTATCAAGAATATTAAGACTTTTTTATTTCTTACAGTGTTGACTTCCTAATTTCCCAGGCAGAGTAAATGGCTATTTTCACCTTTGCCTTTATTCAGCTTCATTTTTGATTCTTCTCCCTAGATAATAACTTCTTGGTCTACTGAGTCTGAAAGCCTTATATTACAGTATTTCAATGGCAAGCTTGTTACTACTAAAAAAAATATCAAACACATCACAATCTCAGCGCGTTCTTCTACTTAGCATTTTCAAGCTTCTAACATTTTATATTGTTTGAATACTTTCTTTAAAATAATTGTATCTACCAGCTTAATCAACATCAGAATGTACCTCTAGTAGTTGTCTTATTGAAAGCTCTTCCTAGAAAAAGAACTGACCTTTATACTGAGGCTGTTTCTTCTAGATACTGAAAATACATCAATTAGTTCCAAAAACATATTTTACATGGATGATGATAAAAAAGCTTATATGTGAAATAAACTACATAACACCAAAACTGTTCAAATAGGTGAAAAATTTCAAAACCGCCTATGGGTATACAAAGCAGATTTGGTACAATACTCAGAGATCTGGTAAGATCCCAGAGGACAAAAACTTGACAAAACATTTCAGAAGCAAGAAAATGAACATGTAATCTGCTGTAGTCCAAATACAGCAGTCACATTAATGGGAAAATATGACATGCCCTAGTAAAAAGCAAAAAAAGATAAAAACTTGGACATAAACTGTGATACAACCATTTCAACATTCTTGTGTATTCCATTTCATTAGGTCTGTCAAGAAATCCAGATAGTCTGGGCCAGCAAACAGAAGTTCCAAAGCAAAACATACCCTTCAAATCACAGCACTGATGTTTCCTCAACATAGTCTGGAAAATCACCAAGCTTACTTGAGTATTTAACCAACCCACTTTTTTTATGTTAAGTTCTGAGTAGAGGAAGCATGGCCTGGCATATAAAACTTTGGGTCTTATAGCCAACAACTTAACATGTAGTTATTTGACCTGAATACACACACATTTGATTGAATGTGCATGTTACAGATACACACATTTAAATTAAATTAAATAGAAATAAAACTACTGCAAACAGTTGGGGGGGTGCTTTATAAATAGAATAACCAATTAAAGACGCTATAAAAATATAATTAAGGAGTTGAATCTCACCTTTATATCGGAACACAAAGACAACAATAGCACTTTTAGAACACCAGGAATAGGTGAGGAACTCCAAGGCTGACGTATTTTTCAATGCACTGCACTGTTACTAATGAAATGCAGGTTGTGATCAATTTACAGGTAGTCAAAGACACAATGATATGAAATTGTAGAACTTTATTGGCCTGTTAAAAGTCAGTTCATCTAATACATTTTTTAGAGATTGTCCAAACTATTATGGTAGCATTTGGGAATAAAAACAATGGCTGTCTGTTACTTACGAGAAACATGAAACAGTTTCAACAAGAATTAGAGGTAAGAGTGGGAGAAAAGACTCACAGCTTGCTGACAGATCACAGCAAGCAATTTTTTAACCACAGAATCAAAGAATGGGTCAGGTTGAAAGGGACCATAGTGGGTCCTCTGGTCCAACCTCCCTGCTCAAGCCAGGTCATCCCAGAGTACATGGCACAGCATTGTGTCCAGGCAGTTCTTGAATATCTCCCTCGAGGGAGACTCCACAACCTCTCTGGGCAACCTGTGCCAGTGTTTGGTCACCCACACAGTAAAGAAATTCTTCCTCACGTCCAGTTGGAACTTCCTGTGCATCAGTTTGTGCCCATTGCCTCCTGTCCCACTACTCAGCTTCCATGATGTGATGCCATCGTAGAAGGCAATTTTGCGCCATAATCTAGAATGTTACTTTTTTCCATGTGTGAGAAAAGTATTTTAGGAAAGAATGCTGAAGTTCTATACCTTGATATCAACTGAATATCAAGGTGTATCTTCCTGTTTTTAAACTGAGCCTGAAATACTAAAACAAAGACCCAGGAACAGAGAGCTCTGAATGGCAGTGAAAGACATTTAAAGTGTGTTTGCCCAAACTCAGGTCTTGGGTTTGTGCAGTGGTGTGGCAGCCCAATTCTGCTCTCACACCAGTAAAGCCAGTAATACCAATGAAATAGCTGTGTTAAAAAAAAACCTCAGGAAAAAAAAATCAAGGTTTCCTTCCTGTTTGGTAGACACGCCTGACAGGAGAGCCCTATTCTGCTTGCACCAAAGAAAAATCAAAGCCATCATAAGAAAGCCATGACTTTACCCTTTGCTTGCTTAAATATCAGGTAGTTCCCTGAAATTTTGGTTCTTCTCATCATTACAGCTGAGGAACAAAATAACAGTGAAAATATGTATGAAAGGAGACAAGTTTCCTCCTATACTAAGGCATAATATACTTAGTAACACTGCTGTGACTTGCTGCCTCTAGAGACTATAGGGGAATGGTCCTCTTCAAAATGAAAGCAGTTTGGCTCTATGCTGCCTGCAACTCTGCTCCAGGCCAGGACACATGCTTATCCTTGCAGCTGCAAAAATATAGCTAGTCATGGAAGGTTGCTATTAAAATTAGAAGGACATACCATGTCCATACCAAAACAATACACATTCTAATATGGGCCCTTCCGATCTATTGCTTGTTTTTGGATGAAACTAAGTCAACCAGTTAATCTTGAGGTTGATTAAAAGACAATACCATGTTCCACAAGTTCATTCACATACATGCTTATGGAACTGGACAGCTATATTTATTTCCAATCAATGCATCATTTCCTATCTTCAGAGCACATTTAATTTGTATGAACAAAAGAAAAACAGAACAAATGGAAGCCAGCTTCAAAAGTTTGGGGATACACATTCCTGTGGAAGTGGGACAATGAAATGGGCTGTGACACGTGAAATACACAGCACCAGCATTCTCTGTGCACCCTATAATGTTGTATTCATACTCAATACTTCCAACCACCCACAAACTCTTGCTCTGGAGATCAGATGACAAAAATCTGCCACAACATGGACCTACATCATAATCTGGAATACTTTACACCATCACATAATGATGCCAAAGTCCTTTGGCATATCAAAAGTCCCTGGAATATCAAAAAGATATTCCAAGAGCCTGCACATTTGTGCCCTATGAAGAAGAGAGCTCACCAAAAGTCACAAAGGAGGACACTGAGCTCTCTGAAGAGCAGAAAACAGAACCACTGAAAATTGGAAGGAAGAGAAGAAGCGAGAGAGAATGATGGAGAAGAAAAGACTAAAAACCTTTACTAAGCTTTTGGGGTTTTCTTTTGAAATAAACAAGAACACAATACTTAGCTCCTCAGTCCACTAATAACTTTTGCATTATTTCAAATAATAAGATATTATTATTAATAATAATAATTTATTATTATTATTATTAACTGGAAAAGGATGGCTGAATTAAAAAGAGCTCAGAAAGTGTGATTTTTTTATCTGTCAGATAATAGCTTCCAACTTTACAAACCATTTGCAAGTTTTTAAGCATTTAAATAGATGCAAATAAAGTGATGGTCTTCATGGTGATGATTAATTGCCAACTCAACATGGACGGCTGAGTAAAGGGATTGACACACTTTGTACGAAGGCTGCTGTTTAAAGAGCCACTTGGAAGTGTACTGGTCATTTCCACACGGCAAAATTCTGTAAGTTTTATAGTTTTTGGAAAACCAGGCTTAGGGAATGGCTTTCTTAGGAAAAAAATTGATTTTTTGTGCTTCTGCCGACAGTCAAAAAAGAAAAAGCAATTCCCACAAGAACTATTTGAAGTAAAATTGTTTTCAACTAGCTTTCCACAGGTTTTCTTGGCACTGTCTGCTGTTCCCAAGGATCTTGATCTTGCTCCCACTGAAATGCATTCTTTTCTTCACTGCGGCCTGGGACAAATCCAGCTGGTAGACAAAGGCATTGGAAAGGATGAAGACCGCCTTTCACAGGTTAGGGTACTCAAGACACATGTTGCCATGAAAATGTCTCATAGCAGCCTCAGTCTGCCCTGCCTGTGAGCTTCCATGACTCCCATTAAAAAAGAGATGGTCCCTAGACACCTTTCTTCAGGAACAGACTTTGCAACTGCTACCACTTCACCTTTCATGACAGGCAGCTGCAGCAAGCACAGCTCTGAGCTCTGCCTGGGAACGATGTGCTTCTTTGCAACATAGACCTGGCCATTGGTCAAACTTCCACCAAATTCAACAGAAACAGGTTTATTTAACAGACTGGATGACATGACTTGCCTCGCACCGAAACACCCCCAGCAGTGCTTCCTCTCCAGGCCCCCAACTAATCTGCCCGTCAAACTGCTTGACAGCTTATCTCAATATGTCTCTGAGTATATTATATGTCTATTTAAAATAAATTCTAATACAAATAAACCCCTTCTAGCAGAACATTAGAAATATGCTTTTATTTTAGTTTCATGTCTGGCACAGCAAAAAAAAACCCAGCAACTCTGTCTTTAGACATTTCATAGCCTTTTTTATTGCTCAGTGAAACAATATAAAAGCTTTTTAATGTCAAATCCTGGATGTTCATCAACTTTTACCATGTTAATGGTTCCTGTATGATTCTTAGTTTCAGTCTCACTTTATTTTAAGGAGGTCAAGAATTTGTAATTAAGTGAGCCCTTTGTAAACCAACACCATTTGGGCAGATCAGAATCTCTATAGTTACAAGCAATGTCACTTACAATCAAGCTGAAAGACAGAAGCTAGTGGGTATCATAATTTCCATGTTAAAAGTTTAGCTCCCTTAGCTTTAAGAGGTTCTGTCCACATACTGAAGAGAAACCATTTTAGGAACACGCAGTCTTTTTCCATCAAGCATTAAACATCTGTGCTAAGACATTATTAGTAACAAATCACGTGCTGTAATCCATAATGTTCTATGAATATCTGCATCAAGTAATAATGCACTGTCTGGCTAACATAATGTAGTACAAAATACGTAAGAAGTATATTCTACAATACAGATATAAAAATATATATATATTTCAGTGGTGCATAGATCAGTTGTTGTTTATTAAAGTTACCTCCATGATTACATAAAATCCAAAATACTGTGTCAGTACATTCTGAAACACTTGAAGGTCAAACCTGCCTCAATCTGAAAAAGATGAACTGCAAAGTGCTACAAAATAAATTACAAAAAAATTATGTAAAATCCCCAATCAATAACTGTGCATATTTATGCATATAAATATTATGAATCAGAAAGAACTACCTTTTAAAATTAAATATTTCAAAAATCAACTGCCAAATTCCAGCTTTGCAAGTTTGCTTTTTCCCTGCCAAAAGAAAAGGGTTCAGATTCGCACCTCATTTATTTGGCAATAAATTGTGAACACATAACTGAAATATGCTAACTTTGTCCCAGCAAAACTCCAAACTGGAATTTGGGCTACTGGGTCAAGCTCTGCTCATGATCCAACATATGTTTGATGTAAGTCCACTGACTTTAGTTCAAATAGTGCTGCTAGATGATTCTCTACTGGTTTAGAACATGTTCTGTGACATCAGATATTATTTCAACAGGAGGACAGATGCATGGATAAGCAAGAAGTCTGAGAATAAAATAATTAAAAGGAAGTTAACAGTGATTCAGTAAGCAGAAGAGAAAGTTAAGATCTCTGGAAAATAAGACTATGTTCACACAGACTTAGGGAGGAAAAAAGGCAGACATTCCTAATTATATTTCTGAGGAACAACAGAACACTTGATGACATCTAACTTCAAACAGGAACTATGATAGATATCCTTAATTGCTGCCATCCCTCCCCAAATCACCACAGTATGTGCAGGGCGACAAAGACAACACGATTCCTAGGTCATCAGTAGACTTCCAGCTCTGTCCTCTTCTTTAATGTGGGAAGCAGAATACATCTTTGGGACAGATTTTTAGCAACTGCATCTCCCCTTCCCTAAACAGTGGAAAGGGAAAGGAAATATCTCCCTACATAGGCCTAGAAGAATGCAGATGTGGACACATTTCTTGACTAATATGGATATTTCTGAAACTTGAGCACAGCAGGAATAAAGAACTTGGATGTAAGAGACTCAAGAGAACACAAGGAAAAAGTTGAAGGATTAAGAGTCTTAAAAGGCAAAAAGCAAGTAAATACACAGAAACAGAACAAAAGAGTCAAGACAGTATTGTAGAAAGAGAGGGAGGGCGTATGGCTGTCAGAGACTGCAGTAAAAGGCAATATTGTTACAATGGAAGAGTGAAAATATCTGAAATTAAAAAGAGGTAACAATGAAAAGCAAATACAGGAGGGACAAAATAATACCATCTCTTGTTTTTTACTAAACATAATTGTAAGGAATTAAAGTCAAACCATATCTCAAAAATTTAACCAGAATACACAGAAACATAAGCATCTACCTCAGTCTTTCACTGCTAGTGTTTGAAGCTAACTCTCAGTTAAAAAACCCCCTGAAACTTCATACTTCTTACAATTCCCTAAACTGAAAAGACCAAAGAAGACCCTCAGGATTTGATACATAAATCAAATGAAAATTAATTTCTAGTACTATATCTAAATGCAGTCCTGCTCTTCCAATATGCCTTCATTTAGCTTTACTTGTTACAGTAGACTCTTCTCTGAAGTATAGTGAAGCACATTCTGAAGCATACTTCATAGTTAAATATGGACAGTTAAACAAGCTTCTAAGTCTGTGGTCTGAAGGACCAGCCACATACTGCTGTTATTCTTGCTCTTGGCTCAGAATCAGCTATCTGGCCTACTACAGATTTGCACGCTTATCTAAACTCAGGGACTATCTTGAATAAGCACAACCTAACTGAATGTCTAAATGATGGTACTGGTTCAATACCCAAATACACCAAACAGCATTACCACCTTTCTGTATACGGCTTAGACTCCCCATCCTCCTGGTAAAGTCAGCGGAACTACATACAAAATAAGATTTGCAGGGTCAGCTCTGCAATTTACTGCTTCAGGAGTTAAGGCCATATCCTGCAAATATACAAGAACTTAACTTTAAGGATGCGAGCATTTCCACTGAAATCAGTGAGCTCACACACACAAATTAAGCATTGTAGAAGTTTTGCAGAGGCATTAATTCAATAAAATAAAAGCAGCTTTGCAGTTCACCTTTGATAAATATTATTTATAAAAACAACATCTTTCCAGTTAAGTTCAAACAAAAAAAATTGACAGAGGAAACAGTAAAATGAAATTGCATCTCAATTCATTTTGGAAGACACAGTGAGGACAAGGCAATAGGATAGAGTGTGGTAGCTTATTTCTGGACTTTCTTGAGTGTTTTTAGCTGCCTCAGGGCTTCACTTTTCCCTGCTCTTGGAAAAACAGCTACTGATTTGAATGTACTTCTATAGTTCTCCAAACATAACCAATGTTTAAAAGAGAAATCCAAGGGAGGTGGCACTTCACTGGGCAAGAACACTGTCCACTCCCTACAGTGCAGCATACAGATTCCACAAGCTCAACAGCCCCTCTCTCATCTTTTCCTTATTTCATTTACCCATCCAGTGGGATCTTATGAAATAAAACAAAACCTAAAAGAAACAAAATAAAATGTGAGAAATCATGCTTAAAAAAAAAGTCAAAGAAAAATTAATACAAAAGACCAAACACAAATGAATACTTGACAATCAAACACATACACATAAAAAGCATTTAAAGCATAAACATAAACATAAAATGTTGCATAAAAACTGTACATGAATTTATGAAAATGGCAACATTATCTCTATCTTGTGGCTAAAGATTTTATTTGTTAACTAAAAAGGTATATGGTGTGCTATCCATTTGTCTTTAACATGTCAGAACACTCAGACTGAGCTGTAAAGCAGTAAGTCTACAATTCTCCAACAAGGTACTGTACTTTGTATGGCTTAGAAAAACCTCAGCCACGTGTTCTGCCTTGTAGCAAGGTTTATGGTGAACAAGCCCAATGTGCACAGTCAAGTTCTCTCCCTTTAGTCTGGTACACCAACTAAATGAAGGGTACCCTGCTATGCCACAGAGTTACTCTAAGTACAACACCAGGATCCTCTGTATCTTTTGTTTAACACCTTACCTCTGTGCACATCATCCTTTCTGCCTGCTTTGAACAGGTTGCTGCCCTTAATGTAATTAACTGCCTCTGTAATGGCAGAAAAAAGTGGAGCTGGGGGAAATATTACTCAATTATCTTGAAATTAATTGTTTTTAAATATCAACTGGAACTTAAAAATCAACAACTAAATATGACGGCACACTGAAATACATAAAAATCCCCAGTTCTGCTCTGAGATGAAGGAAAAACGTATCCCCCAAACCTTACCTGACTGGCTAAGAATTTTTTTAAAAGACTATGTGGGGCCCTGTGTGGAATTCAACTAGCTGACTTTATGGCAGAAATACTTCCTAGAACAGCATTGCCTTACCGAGTCTGTTGTTATCTGATGCAGTTGAGTTATTATGTACATCATTGTTGACAGCCACCATTACTTGTTCTAATGACATTTGAAAAAAACACATGTGAGAGTTGTAATATTAGTCAGCAAATGTAAACTTCAGTAGTAGTTTTTGTCTGGTTTTGTTGTTTTTTTAAATCTTGTTTTAGTAAGTTCTCAATGTTTGTAAAGACTGAAAGCTTATCCATATTCCACAGAAATCTAAACAATTCAGAGCCAAATCTTGATTTGCTTTCAATGAATGGGACTTACACTATCTGTTTCAAGAGAAGTTGAATTTGACTGTTAGTAACAATGACTAATTCATTTACATTGAATTTTCTTGTTTCTACCTTGGAAGCAGGTAGTCACACATACAGAAGCTGAACTTGCAAGCTTTGTGCCATCCCACATTTCCAGAAACGTCTGGCAAAATGCCTTTTCTTTGAAACAGTTATTAAGGTCTAGTGTAAGGTGTCAAAAAGACCCAAAGGGATCTGCTAATTCACAGATAAAAATATAGCATCAGTTGAAGAGAGCCTCATTTCAGAACAGTAAGCAATTATCAGAAGGATGTTTAGAAGTTATAGGTTAGAAAAGAAGAATAGCATCAGGGTTTTTGATAGTCTACAACTGAAAGCTACTGCATGGTTGCTACTTTCCTCTTGAAATTCCTACGTCATTCAGGCCTCTTCTGTAATTTTGTTTTCTTAAATATGGGAGATTGCATATGTTCTTGGCAACTTAAGACAAAGGACATGTACATGTATTTACATAAAAACACACATTTATACCACACTTTTAACATCAGAGCAAACCATTGCAAGGGAAAGCTTTTTAAACTTTTAGTTTATTTCTTACCTGGTCTGCTGCAGTCACAGTGAAATCACATTGATGTGTTTTAAGTCACCTCTGAATTTTAATTTGAGAAGTTGTCAACTAATGAACTACCACTTAGTGTACAGTACACAGGCAAAATACAGGTACAAAACAGATCTGCTTACAACTCCTGCAAACTTGAGATGGTAAGTCATGATGGGGAGCAGGCAGAGGGAAGGTGGCACAACTATTTTAAGGAAGGCAAGCTGATGTGTTCTGGTAAACCACCAGGTGCTTAGGGACACAGTTTAGTGGTGGGCTTGGTAATGTGAGGTTAATGGTTGGACTTGATGATCTTAGGGATATTTTTCAACCAAAGTGATTCTATTGCTCTATATTCTTAGTTGCATTTGCATGTATATTAGTAACCCTGGTAGTTAACAGTGCCATCTAAAACAACCATTATGGAAGAAACCTCAGACCTACGACTGAGCAGTCTACAGGAGTCAAGAAGTCCACAAGAGAGTTCTGCAAGTCCTATTGAAGGCAGAAGAATTAACCACAATAAAAACACCATTTAAAAAAAAAAATGGTTAACAGAAAGGAGTCCAAAAAAAAGAAAGAAAGAAAAAAGTTGGAAGAAAGAAAAAGGTGAAAAAAATACAGGAGTCTATTAACTTTAATCACTGAAACATGGAAAGAAACCAGGTGCAGTGCACAGAAATGAAAAGGATACATGAATAGAAAATAATTGTGGGGAGTGGGGCAGAGGGGGACAATGGAGCAAGGAAACAGGATTGAAATATAAAAATGCAGAAACTGAACAGAAGTGTTTCAGAAAAACAGAACTTCATTTGTACACTGGATCTCTGACTATTTGGATACATTGAGCTAACAAAGGCAAAATATTATGGGCAGTAGATATTTAGAAGATGATTTCTCATATCCTAACTGTGAGCTCCCCATCTGGCTTCTCAAAGTTCAAATGGAGTCAGGCAGGTTGAGGCAAAGCCTCATTTTGGCTTGATGCTGCTGAGGCACTCGATTCTGAGTTTAATATTACTTTTAAAAGAACACTGCTGTTATATAAGCTGCCACTCAGACTTGCAGAGAAAAGTACACTAAAGAATAAAAAAACCCCTTAAAATGAAAGTGGAAGACAGAAAAAAGCTATTCATCTTCCCTGTACAAGGAATGACAGAACTTCATTCATCCTTTAAAGGAACAATATGTATCCGTCTCTCTGAAATGCAAATTTGTCCAAGACAGTAAAGAAAATAATAAGTAGTTTAAAATGTAACCTGGTGATAACTTTATTTCCAATAGCAGCTCTTCATTCAAAGAGCTTTGAAATCAGCCCTGCATTAATTATTAGTCTTTAAACAAACATCATAAAGAATCTGGAGTACACTATTTTGGGAACATCATATTTAAGCCTAACTGCTTAATAGAAAGTCTAGTTTGAATTATCTTATTAGTAAAGATCTGGTTCAGCCACCAGTGAGGACTTTTTTTAATCCTACTTTCTAGAAGTACCACAGCTGACTATCTCATGAACTTTGCAGACCTGTATCTCAGGTACTGGATGATCTGTAATGTTCTAAGACTTTACTCTGATTGGGAGTTGGATAAAATGTCACCAACCAGCAGTTCCTTTTCATTAGAGAGGAAAGCATAAAACAGAAAGCGTAATAGCAAACCCCCTACCTTTATACCTACTGAACTGATTTTGAAAGAAGAGCCTTTCATAAACATGATCCTTTTTATACATAAAGAAGCCGATATTATTCCTTCTTCAACCAGCACACAACAAAAAACTGAGCAGTCAACAGCATCATAACATCTAATTGCCATATTTGGGAAAATCACTGTTCTTGCAATAGTCACACATTCACAGACTCAATTTCTACCTGTCCCAACAATTTCAATCATAATTCTTCTCACTGGTTATGTTCCCTACAAAGCATCATCTAAGTCATCCAGGAAGGAAAAACATTATATGATGGTCATCTTCTGAACTTTTTTCACAAAGCAAGATGCTAAATTTTAGTTGTCTAAAATCCTTTTTGTTCCAACAGGATTTGAAATAATATATTTCAATGAGTTGTACATAAACTGGAGGTCTGAAGTCAGACTTTCTTGGTCATTACCAACCTGACCTACACTCTGTCATTAAATAAAAGTTTCCCACAGTGATGACTTAACTGACGACAAAACTAAGTTTTATATACTCCCTTGCCAATTATGTCTCTACATATGAGTTGCATAAATTTGGAGACCATGTATCTAAACCAATCATGGGAAAGTAAAAGCAAAAGAAGTGCTGAACGACTGAAACTTCTGTGATGTTAAGTCTCATTCCATCTTCTCTCTTCATCAAGCGCATAAGGTTTATTCTAATATTGCGTAAGGTTTGTATGAGGTTTATTCAGAATATTGTTTGTGGCCTTGATCCAAACAAAGCATCTCGAATCAAAAATCAATTTACATTTTTACTTCTTCCAGTGTGGAGAAAATTGAGCATACATGGCATGTATCTCCTTATTCTTTTTAAATGAACGGTGATTTATATGGAAAAAGCTCAAACTGATGACTGGAAGGGAGGAAGGCAAACGTAAGATGTATTTGCATTACCTAAGAAAGTATTCTTATAAAATTTGTCGGTTTCTTGCTTCAAGAAGGAAAGAAAACAAAACCATTTATTCCTAGGTTTATTTGTTTCTTGGATCTGAGTCACTGCTTCGAACAGCAGTGATGGCTAATGTTGTGGCAAAATCAGGACAAAATGTCACCTAATTTTTATTGGAAAGCAAGAAGAGGCTCCTGGATGGGTTTCTGCAGATTTTTTGTTGCACAAAGAAGAATAATGTCTTGTCTTACAGAGAAGTGCCTACACAGCAGCAGAAGATAAAGTACTCTGAAGAAATCCATACCTTTTCTTAGGATTTTGCAGGTTTTGCATGCACCATGCTCAATACTCCTTTTGTTTCAAAACCATAAACATTCACTACCATTTTTTTCTTTCTAAACATTGTTTTTACCTCATGAAGTGCTAAGACCATATTTTTAATTAATATAATTAAGAGCTCCAGTGACAAACGTAATTGCTCCTTTTTTTACCTGAGGATAAAAGCATGTATAGAAGACAAACAAATCAACTTATCAGAGGCCAGGGATTCACAGAAAATTCTGTATCTGAATTCCACATTAGTCTCTATTTTCTGATCCAAATTTCCCATAAACTAAATTTACTTAGTAAATGGGAAAACTAGGATCAGAAGAGACTAAATAGTCTGACCCATGAAGTTTTACATCAAGATAAGGAGTTTTCACCCTCTTACATGCTCCAGTTGCTTACAACAGGAAGGCAGCACACAATAAAGTACCATGTTAAAGTCAGGACTATTTACAGTAACCCAAAACTAAAAAGTTTTTGTTCTTCTCTACAATTCTTCAAAATATCCAGTATCTCATAAAGATTTCTTTTCTACTGTCACTATCTCTTCCTCTAATGTTTAAATTTATGCTCCACAGATAAGGATGCATAGTATGTAATTTTATGGATGCTTCCACCTGTATTAGATTTCCAAATAGGCGTAATAAAATCAGAGTCATCAACATCAGTATTGCAGCCAGTATTCAAACTATTTAATGGTTTGTTTCATTAATCTACAAGTTCATGAAATGAGAATGGCAGTCAAACAGAATTATATATACTTAAGTATAGAACCTCATAAAGCCGTTCTCAGTGTAAAAGAAGTTAGAGCTAAGAGATGGTAAAACTGGACCTTTTTGCTCACCATTTTAGAGACCAACTACATTTTGGGTTAACAGTCCTCCACACTGCTAACAAGGATCATTTTATGTCTTAATCTGTTTTTCCTTAGTTTGATTTGGAGTTTTGATTTTATTTCCCAGGATGATGAATTGGAAGATATGCTCATTTTCCAAGCAGGGAGCAGAAACCAAAACATTTGTGCTCTGCACTCTTAAGGAGAAAATATTGTATCTTTCTCAGTGAGAGTCATTACCCTCATGATTTCCAGCACAATATCCAACAGAAGTTTCCTTTTACTGTACTGTCGCTCATGCTGCAGTTGTTCTGCTTTCTACTGATTAGTGAGAGTCAAGGACATTAAGAGCTGAAGCTCAAACCACCACTGCTCAGAGACAGTAAGTACGTATATTTTGCAGAGCTTCTAATTCAGGGACAGTTAAAGTAAGAAAGAGAGAATGTGAATAAACAACTGTTCAGAAACTGAAACAGAACCCAGAATTAACAGCAGCTCCCCCCCAGAGCCACAGAAAATGTGCATTAGTAGAAACCCAGTTCATAGGAAAGAGTACAGCAATTACTATCTGCATACACATTTTAAAACATGGATTTCTGTGAGTTATTTTGCACTTCACTTGCATGAAACACTGTATGCCTGAGAGATCAATCAATAAATGAAGGGATGCTTTCTCCAAGCTTCCTTGAAAAGGAAGTAAACTTTTGGAAAGTCAAAACTGTTAGGCAAGAAGGCTCTTTACCTTATGACATCCCTAGAATTTATGTTTAAGGCACTCATTGGTATGTACATAAAATACAGAAATGTTACCACACAGCTACAATTTTGACAAGTGTCAGTTTACAGCCACAAGAAAAAAGATCAGAGCACTTGAAAGACACAGCATAATTGTCTCACCCCTTTGAAAAAGAGAATCACTGTCAACTTTGAAACCATTCTGTCTCTACCCAAATATTGAAGACAACTCTACCATCCAGTTAGCCTGAGTAATTCCAAATATTCCATCTTTTCAATACATGACCTTTTAACAAGACCTGGCAAGCCAGTTTTTATATACAAATTAGGGAAATAACATTGCTTGCTACAGTAAAACAGGAGTTATGGAACTGTATCACGTATGTTCATCTATAATGGGATTATTTTGCTTACAGTTGCCTAACAACAATATTAACACCTTTGATCATTGCAGTCCTCGTAGCTGTTACTGAGCAATTCTCCAGCTTCCTTGCTACGAAATTTTACTTTGAGTCTATGAAATCTTAAAAGATACATCTCATAATCATCCAGTGCCTCTAGTAAAACAACTGTGGGATTTCTTTACTTCATTAATTTCAACTGCCTTCCTTTACAGTCACTACTAATCAAATATTTCCACATGGCAATTAATGATCCTCCTTAAAAAAGCTCATCTGTGTATGGTCAGTGATCAAGACAATGGACTGACAGCAAGCAAGCAGGAGCCAAATTCCACCTAGACCCATTGTTATGCTACATGAAGACCAACTACATCATTTCTGTGCACCCCTTCTTCCTCCATCCTCTGCAGACTTTTAGGTCCAGGACCAGGGATGACTGCCCCATTTTGAGACAATCTTGGCTCAAGTATTTCACCCCACAAATTCTCTCCTGATAGAAAAATTAAGATGTAGGTCCAATAGGTGATCAGGCCCACACAGCATGTGTTTATGAGAGGCTGGTTCTGCTTGACAAACCTGGTCTACATCTATGACAAGACAATGCACTTAGTGAATGAGAGAAGGACTGTGGGTGCAATTTTCTCAGGGTTAAAAACTGGATGGACGGCTGGGCCCAGAAAGTGTTGGTGGATGGAGCTACATCCAGTTGGTGGCCAGTCACCAGTGGTTTTCACCAGGGAAAAAACACAAAATACTGAAAAAGTGCTGCTATCTCATAAATCCAATGTCACAGAACAGGAAAGACACAACCTTCAAGTTGCCATCCATTGAACCTTAACTAGACTAGTCCTCCTCCACACAACACATGGGCTTTGAAGGAGGTGAAGGATAAGGCACAGGATGTTTCCTCATGAACCTTGTGGCCTAGTTTTACATTCCTGAAAAGTCACCTCAAAGTTTTTCACACATTTTGTAGGCAGTTTGAAGAATACGCACTCAGGTCCTGAACCTATTTCAAGGCTCCACAAATCTTTCTTTCTCCCTAGATATTAGTGTATGTTGGAATCCCTCCCCAATGCAGAAGATGGAGAATACTTGTAAGGAAAAATACTGCACAAAACAGTACCAAGGGAAGCAATTTGAATCTTCCAAATCACAGCCACTTGGAGCCATTGTGAAAACAGTTACTCCAGTCTAGCCTTGCTTTGTTTCACTCTGTTCTCAGTTTTACAAGGACACAAAATGGATCTCCATTCAAAGGACCATTCTTCACAGGATCCACCAAGGAATGGAGAAGGAAAGTGGTCTTCGAAAAAAGGAAAGTTTCTACTCTTCATATTTATGAATGCTACCTCTTACAGAACCCTTTTGATGCAACAAATCACATGCATTTAATATGCTAATTCCACCTAAATTACAGCCAAAAACAACCCACCTGTAGACCCAGGTACTTCATAGGTAAAAGTAAACAATCTTACTAAGTCATACTATGTAATTATAAATTTAGTTAACATCAAATAAATGAGACATGAATCTATAATGGATACCATGTGTAATTGCCACAGCTGCCAGAGCAGGCTATTAGCAAATCAGTGATTAAGACTGTTCTCTTATTTGAAACTCTATTCCTGCAAGTGGAGTGCATGGGTTTCTAATCCACATCTGGCACACAGTATGCCATATATGTTACAAGAATTTGAATTTCTGTCTGAATACTCTTTGCTACCACTGACACACTAGGAACAGAAATTTCCAAGGTGTTTAAACAGGAGTAAAAATATCCTTTCCCTCTCTGTGCAAGTGAAACAAAGTCCTGTCCTGTTACCCAGTCAAGTAAAACCACTCTCCAACACATTACTGTCATATACCTTTGTAGAGACAGAACTAGGAATGAATAGTTCTATTGCTCAGTTATTGCTGTAGCATTGCAGAGCTGAGCCTTCTGAATTTCCCTCTTTCTACAGAACGAACAGTCTTGTAAATGTATTAAGGTTAATAAAATGCTTGAAATGCAGTTGAAATAAGCAATATTTCTTCTGAAAGAAGTGAGATTGATGCTTTCCCTGGTGACAATTCCCCCTAAAGGCACCATTTAAGAAAAGCAGAGTCCTCAGTCTTCATAGTCACATTGCCTTTTCAATCAGTAAATAGCCATACCAATGCACCTGACTCTTATTCAGTCTGGCAAACAGAACGTCTACTTCTGGGCTCCAGAAACTAAACAGGTCCCAGCCCTCAACAATTGCAGGTCAGGAGTCCATGGAACCTAGCAATGCTTTGGCCACGATGCTGCCAGCATCGGCAAGGTGATTGTCTCCACTTCTGCTACAGCCACTGCACAAACAACCAGCAACAGGGCTAACACCTGCCTTCCCTTCATAAGATGAGGTTCCCATCTCATCCCCATCTCCCCAGTCTCCTCCCAGAAAATACACTCAAGACTTATATGGAGCAAGGCTGCTGCAAACTATAGCTTGAATGACCCCTCCATACCTGACTAATCATGTGAATTCAGATGTGGAACAGACACACAAGAAGATCCAAACAGTAGTTAACAAGCCAAAAGCTATTTGGTGTAAATGGGATGTAAAAGCCTACTTGCTTCTAGGCCCACGTGCTAACGTAAAGACTTCAAAGACAAAGAGGCTCAGGGCACATATTTGTCAGTAAATAAAAATATGCAGGGGTGTACCTTCTTTTTTTATCCACAATTATTTAATCTATATTAAAGTAAGTTATCATTTTGGGCTAAGACAAACAGCACTCTCCTAGAAGATGTTCCAACACATTTCAAAGGAGAGTATGCATCAAAATTATTTTCAAGTACATATTGGACCATCCTATTTGAGGAATGGGGGAGAAGAGAGTTTTAAATCTGTGGACACAATTTACTCCTTTCCCTATGGGCCAGAGAACATACCCTAGTCCCCTCTGCCTTGATGGCATACTGGCAACCTCTAAGACTGCTATGCATTACCCCAGAACCAAGTCAAATTATACAGTATATGCAAACCACACACTGTGCCTACTCTCCAGAGAGACCACTTAAGAGATAATACAGAACTAAGTTTTTTCTGATTATGTGAAGTTAATTGGAAGAGGTGAGTCAGTTATGTGAGATGCATGCTATTATTGCAACTGGTTTTGTAATTCTCAAAATAGTTGTACTACTATTTGTTAGTGTAGGGCCCAGAAGTCTGGCCTTTGGCCAATGATAATTATTTAGGTGTGTTGCCATGAATTACTATGAATGGAACACAAAGGACTTTTTGACACTGTGTCTGAAAAATGCATTAAAGGTACTTGAGAGCTTTTGTGATTTTACTCTTGACTGGACTGGAAAATAAGACATTAATTTAAAAAATGTTGAAGAACTTAAAGAAAGAAACCCCACCCAAAACACACACCAGCCTAAGGACACTAGTCGAAGCACAAGATTTGTGACTTCTCCCTAGATATACAGCTGGGTTTGCTTACACCAATGGATTCATAACAGTTGCTTCACAATGTATCTGTAATGAGCAAAGCAGGACAGAAACTTACATTTTCACATTGTTATTCAGACCATTCAAATTTTTCCAATATTTAAATAGAAAAAAATCCCTTTCAAGTTCTGTTCAAAGCCCTGACATTAATTTCCCAGATTCATAAGGGAACCTAACATGCATCATTAATTATTCACAATTTTGAACCGCATTGATATTTTTTCAACCAAAAATGTATGTATTCATGTATACACACATATACAGAACTGGATACATACATCCTGGGGAAATAACTGAAACATATGTAGAATTTTATAATGACATTGTTCTAAGAACAAATAATTCTGTAAATTCGTCAGGTATATTTAATAACAACATTCTTTACAGGTTAGTCTGAATAGCTTTATTATCTCACCTTCATTGTCGCAGTCTTGCAATGAAAGCCATATTTGATCTACCAGACCCACTCCTTTTACTTCACCATGAACTGGAATGGAATGCATTACCATTAATGCAACTAATGTCAAGGGTTTGGTTTGCAATTGCCAGTGCTACTCTTTTTCTAATTTATATTTCTTCATCAATTGCTTTCTTTTTCATTCTACACTGCAGAAGAGAAAACATCCATTGTGATACTTTTAGATTGTTCTCTTTTCACGTTTTTCCACACATAACCATCTACAACATGAGAAAGACTGTCATTGTTGGTATTTTTTGGACTGGACTCTACCAGACATAACTTGCACGTGTGTTTTAGAGCTATAGAAATGTGCATCACTTAAAAATATTTATGAAAAAATGCACTATTATGCTTTATGATAAGCAGCAAGGAGATATTCTTCAGTCACTGGCCAATTCTTCTTGGTGTATATTCTTGGCCTGCAAAGACAAACTTGATATACTAATAGTCTGCACAGAAGTCAGAGTCAAGGCTTGGCCATACTGCATGCAGCTATTTTTTGCTTGGTGTTTATGAGTTTTGACCGGGACTTTTGCTTTTGTTGGGGATCACGTAGACACAAACCCCTTACTACTCAACATCGAAACAGCTTGTTCAGCTCCTGGCCCTTCTCCTCACTCCCAGTACTGAAAGTAACCTATAACCAACCTGTGCTGCCTAAAGCTTTTGCAAGTTGCCCTCTGCTGCGCCAGAGATCCTGGTGTTCCCTTGCTGCTTTCTGTAAGGCAGGAGGTACCCACGCAGCTAAACAAGAGGTATCCACATCTCCTCCTGTTCTACTCCAAGGTACCTCAGCATGTGGCATCACATAAACATAAATAGAAGAGTTGCAATTTCAGTGCTGAGTATTCTTTGCAACATGAAAAAAAATTAACTGTACATGCAAAGGGAGCAGATCTGTAGCCAGCAGACCTGGACCTACATTATGAATTCAATGTAACATCTAAAAATAAAAAATATATAAAAGTAAATCCCAGCCAAATGGCAAGGCTCAATTTAAATAATTTCCTTAAATCATACCACTTGAAAATTTGTGTAACTGCACATTTATATATATATGTACATATAAACTCCCTCCAACATATTTCATATGAGTCACTGAAGAACTTTTTCCTTGGAAATGACATTAACATAAAAAAACCCCCAGCAATACAAATAGATTTTCTATTACTAGCATTTTATGAACACCATAAAATCAATAGAATATATAAAAAATTGATTTAGGCCATATTAAATATTATGTCAGTAGAATGAGCAAAGTGAACTGTGGACATTCTTTGATTAGGGATTTTGACCAACAGCAAATTTGGATCTATCATGTTCAACAAACATGATTAATTTCATAATATTCTACAATAAAGCTGACCTCCAGCAGCTTGCTCGTGACATTATTATGATAACTCTGAACTCTGTCCAGATTTTCCTAAAAGGCAGGAGAAGGAAGAGATTATGGCCTGAATTTTATTTTTTATTTTTCAGCCAACATAAAAATGATACTGGACCAAACATTTTAGCTCCTGCAAATACATTCAGCTCATTCTACTCAAGTTAACAGATTTTAAATATCACTTTAAAGTCACAGAATTTAATTTTTAAAAAGCAGACACTGTAAAGCAGTATGATGTCTTTGTGAAAACTGAAGCATTTAAGGAAGGATAAGCAGCCTTGCTTGCTTCTTGACAAAGCATCAAACCTCTATTTTGGCAGCGTATTCAGAAAGAAAATGCTTGGCTGAGAGAATACTCTACCAGGATTCTAAACAAAAAATATTAAAATATTTTTCTGTATTTGTGACTGTTTATGATATTTCTCAAAACAGGAAAGATATTTCACAGGGACAAATGTTTCCACTGCCATTAAAGGAGCATTGTTTCCCTTGCAGCAATTATAATACTGGATCTGGTACTCCCCTAAGGATTTCGAATGTAACTTCAGGAAGTGAGGTTAGTTAATGAGCACGTAACAAGCTTACTTAGCCTACACTGAACTTATTTCTAAATAAAGGAAGAAAAATGTATCAAAAATGTAGGAAAAAAGCAGACAAAAACCATATTAATATTTTTTAAAATATAAATTTCACTTGCAGCTCTGGAAAACAAACTACCAAAACACATTAAGAAGCATCATTGCCCATGCAATGGAAACAACCTTTCCCTTGCAAAGACAGAAACTTAATTTTCTCAAACTCAACCCTATTTTACAAATCTCGCAAAAATCAAATAACTGATATAAAACACTGCTTTACAGCTTTCCTGTCCATAATGCAATCATGGTATACTGGGGATAGGACAGCAAGGGGAAAGCCCCTTTCATGCCTGACACAACACCATTCACAAGCACACCACCCTTGTAGTCGGATCAGGGCAGAGCCCTCTCCAGTAAAAATGTGGCTTTCTGTCCAAGTCCAACAATGCTAAGAGTTATTGATGACAACCTCGAATAAAATAGAAATTAAATCTTCCAAAACACTCCTATCACTGGACAGGGGTTGTGAGAAGGACAGAAACCAAGGAGCAGTTGTGACCTTGAAAGAAAACTATTGATTGGATTTTGCCTTGTGCAAGGAAAGAAGGGAAACTGAAACCAACCATTCTGAATCATTAATGAGCTCCCACAGCATGGTCCTAACTCCAGTTTTTTACATATCCAAGTGCATTTTTCTTTTGGCTTTCTCAAAACTAGCCCATTTACAATCTATACATGAAAAGAAACTGTAAATTCACTCAAGATAACATGGAGTACCTCTAGACAACAACTCAAAGCCTTGTGTATGTTTGACTGTGCAATATGTAACAACATAAATGTTACATATATTTTTAAATATACATATATAAATGTGTGTGTGTGTGTATGTGTTTATTCACGTTATGTCAATTACTGTAAATGACTAAAAGATGCTATTAATTGCCTGTGCTACTACTATGTTTTTGTTAGTAACCCACTGATGCAGAATGTGATTTTCCAGTCTTTGGATAATTCCTAGGACTGAAGGGGCTTTGAGCATATTTTCTGTGAGGAATTTGGCCCTAAAAAAGAGAAGTTTATGTTGATGATTTTTTAAAGAAAAGCTCTTTATAGAACAAAACAAAATAAAATTATATGAAAAGTTATAATTTGTGTGGCAGGAGAAATTCAAATAACTGCTGGTTTGTATTGATCAGCACTAAAGTGATAGAGAAAAGTAAATGGGGAGCAAGAAGCCAACCATTAGAGAAAATATAGGAAGGTGTGTGATTATTTTCTCCGTATCTATCTTAAATTTCACTACATCCTCCTTCTTACTGAGTTTTCCCTCCTCAACATATTACTTAGTTTTGATTCTAAAGCCTCTTTTCCTACAAATTGTCTCCAACAGCTTTTCTTTAGTAGGTCCAACTACAGTGCTATTTATTCTAACAAAAAGAAAGCATCCTCCTTTGGTCTTGGCTCATCTAGCAGTCCTGAAGTAAATCATTCCCTATTAATGTACTTCTACACAGAAGTCATAACTTAGTTTATAGTTTAGGTTTCCTGATACCTTTATTAAACAAATCAACCATGTTAAAAATGGGAAACTATTAAGCCAAAATTTCTTTTTAAATGTGATCAAACCAAGAGAACTTGAAGAAAAACATCCAACAGCCAAATGATCATTGACTATAGACATTTCCTTTTAAAGAGATGCTGCTCAACAAAAACCAACAAGGCGCAAATAAGAAAAGATTTTTCTGTTTACCATCCACTACAAGAAGGAATAAATGCGATGACTTCTGTCCTCACTGTCCCACAGCAGTGCATTAGCAGAAGTATATAGGCTGTGATGGCACAAAGGAACACACAGTGCTGTGCAAGACAGCGAGTTCACATGTGAGAGAAACTGGCTACTTTCAAAATATCCATGTGATTAGTTTCCCTTTAATTGCCTATTTAATTACCAATACTTTAAGTGTCTAGAGATTAGAAATGCCATCTTTACCAAGGATAATATGGTAACATGGACAAAGACAGGAACTGATACTAGTGGAATTAGATTCAGGTAACTTCTACACTAACAGGATGTAAAAACTCACCACAGTAATACTGCAGCTTCTTTACTTAATAATTACAGAAATAATGTCATAAGATACTATGCTAACCATTATCTTATACCAAGTATATACATGATTAAAAATTCTATACTGGAATAATAATTCAGAAGGAGATCATACCTTTAGCCCTGAACTCTGAAATCCAACACTTCTGCTCACGCCATGGAAATAGAGATTTTTGTATGCTAATAAAAACACATCCAAAAAAGATTAAAAGAGCATAGGTAAGAAACAAGTGAGCTAGGCAATGATAAGTAAGAGGGAAAGAGATGAGTACAACACACGAAGGACAATGCTCAAACCTACTCTATGGCAAAGCCAGAAATCAATGCATCTTCAGTGTTAGCACAAAACTCCTGTATGACCACACAGTAAGTTTAGCAAGAGCTTTACAACAGGAATTACACAGTGCTATACAGGAAGAGAAGAATCATTCACAATATTATTGTTCAGTTTACACTTTCGCTCTACTTCTGTCTGTTCCGTAAGATTCAAGCAATGAACAATGACGTCTTTCAATGCCATGAATTGGACAATATCTAAATGCCATATCCAAGGGTCTGTAACACCTATGAATTAATTCTTTCTGAGAAAAACAGAAAAAGAATATTCCAAATCAAAAGACCATTATTAAACATCTCATTCCCATTACATTTCAAAGTTAAAAATCTTGCCATGTTGTTTACATTGCTGTGTTCAGCCCCATGACTCCTTTTATACAAAATCAAGCAGGAATGAAAGGCAGTGGAACATTCCCCTGTAAAAAAAGTTTATAGTCTTGGCTATAACTACAACAGCTACCTAATGTCAAGTGAGGACCTGCAATGATTTGCAAAAAATCACCTGCCTACAATTCCATGTATAAGTCATTTGCAGGCCAAGGACAAAATTTTGCCCTTTTATGCATGTTACAAATCTGCTATCTGTGGCGTCTGTCAGAGTGCTGATTCTGCACTGACTGGTGGCTCCGATTTCCTTTGGTGGTGTTTGTGGTGCTGAAAAAGCAATAGAGAAGCTAGGGCAAAGAGATTTGCTCTCACTGCTGGTTGAACCCTACAGCACCTAACACCATGACAGAATAAGCCATCCTTCTAATTTTACACTGCCGATCCACAGTTCTAATCAGCTGCTTCTGCATACACAATGATTTGCACATGGTGGGTGGGAGAGGCCTCATTTTTTTTGCATTCATTATTTTAATTGTACATACTGTACACACTGAAATCCACTGTATTCATTGAAATAGTCAGAGAAAGTCTGGCTCATGACTGCATGTTATTGTATTCTTGGACATGTTCACATCCAATCTTGTGGCTGAATGACACTGTACAGAGCTTTGCTTTCTCAACTTCTTACCTTTTTGATTCTATAGTGGCTGTGCAAAAGAAGCACATTTCTTGGCCCTGCCTGTCTGATCTTTAGTGGCCCTCGTCTGGCCTTGGTGCATCCCAAGTTGAAGGTTAAATATTTTTTTTTCTTATTTTGTTTGGTTTTCTTAAAAAGGTGCATTGGAATTCATGACTATGCAGATTCAGTGAGGGGCACCATAAAAAACAGCTAACTGCAGGACACTGTTAATAACTAAGCAGCAGGACATCACTCACAACAGAAGCACAGATGTCTTCCTCTGGTCCCATGATATTATTTTGAAACATAGGCAGCTTCTGGTATCAAATTCCACACTAGCAAACTAGCCTCACAACTCTAAGTTCCACCGACTGCAAGAGCTTCATTTCAGGTTGGCAGCCTTTAGAGACAAGAGAAAAGCTAGCTTCCCAAGCTTTCATTCTGCTGTTACTGAGCTCAGAGCAGCTCCTGGCCCCAGTCATGGTGACCGGTCTGGCAATGTTCGCAAAATACTTGTAAAGGATGCATTTCCAACACTGTCCTCACCTAGAAAAGACTCTTAACATTGTGCTGGAATGTATCACCCAGCCTCTCTCTCATTTCATCTGAGATAATAGTCTCCACAGTTCTCAATCCTCTCCCCTCACAGGTTTTTCTTTTGCTTTCATTCCTTTCTTCATTCACTTTCTCACTGATTTTTTTGTTTCTCTCCATGATATCAGGGACCATGCTTTCAAAGCCTGGTTGGGACTTTCCCCAGATAGACAAGATATCACACTATGCCTGTTTTTGTCATGCTTCCAACAGACTGAAGTTAGTCCAACCTTCCTCGTCACAACCAAGTATGGCATCTTCAATCCCAGCAACTCCTACACAGCTTCAGGTTCCTACCTTAGTCCCTTCACACTCTTCTCTTTCTATTCAGAATACAATCAATCCTTCCAGTACAAAATCAGGAAAAGGTGTGATTTTGTACCTTCTTTGGCTTGCTTTCTCTTAGTTACACAGCAACCTTTTCCTCTTTTCTCATCACAACTTAAGAAATTCCCTACCTGCACACCTTTTCTAGTCTTCTCACCTGGACCTGAAGTCCTCCTCTTCTGTATTTCCTTGCCTCTATTTTCACTCCTCCCTCACTCTCTTCATCACTTCTCAGTTAGCTCATCTTCTATAACAACAAGCTTGCCCTTTTTTTTTTTTTTGGTGAAAAAAAGTAACCCCATCTGTCTCTCTAACTACTAACTGTGTTTCTCATTGTGCTCTATGAATGATTTTCAGGAGGTTCACCTGCTCTTATTCTTGAACTATTAGTCTACAGACTACAGTCTCCTTTGTGTGTCCCCAACACTTACTCAGCATAGTCTTGACCCATGGCAGTTATTTCCTGTTACTTTAATATATCAGTCAGCTTCTGTGCTTAGAGGTTTGCATGATTTACAGTTCAGAGCTACTTGTTCAATCCAAACTGCCACACACTACACTTGCTTACAATACAATTACTGAATTCCTTACATCCTGTCTCAGAAAGGAGAAAACGTAATTTTCTTTGCAAAGTAGCAGCCAAGATGATGCAATGTGGAATCTTCAACCACCTCTGCTGCTGCGTAAGACAGATGAAAGTCTACACAAAGATTTACAAAACCTTATATTGCAGAAAAGAAAAACTGAATGTTTGCTCTGCTTGCAATAATTATGCAAAATCATAGTTCATTTTCCGTATTTTCCATCCCAGATCTTTTAGACCTTTTCTGCATTATTAGCAACACTTTTTAGTGAAATTAAACAACAGAAATGTGCCAAAACAGCAATCACATTTCAAAAAATGTGAATCATAAGCAGTGAAGCTGTGCAGTATTTTAAAAACTGATATATTTGGTTTTTAAGTGACTAAGCTATGACTATACTAGATGCATTAAAACCATAAAGTTCTGCTAAATGAAGCAGTGAGCTATACTGAGTTACATTTAGGAAGATATTTATCTACCTATAGCTGGCTGGCCATACACCAAAATAAGAATGTACAAGCATGCATGACCACAAACATGAATGTACATGAACCCTTCAGTCTGTGTAAAAAGGATTCATCAGTTCAGTCTACAGCCTGTGTTGTGTCTGCTACTAGGCACACGCAGTTTTCTTACTGGCACCAACAAAAGACATTTTGCTGCACCTTTTGTGCTTAACACACACACACCAGCCAACGGAATCAGCAGCATCTGAAGTGTAGCTAAGGGCACCCTCTGATATTTCAGTTTCTTAAACGCCCTCTTCCATAACATTTTGTAGCTAAGACAGCAAAGAATTGGTTCATATCTTGTCCAGAGCAGGTTCAGAAGAGACCTTATTACCTGGGGTTCTTTTTTGTTACCTTTAAGTCCTGCCATGTTGTTTGGAAGCAGTAACACCGCAAAACACTCATATTTCATTCCCTATTTAAGAAGCTACTTAAGAATCTATCTGAAGTCCTACTCATCCAGAATCCAGCGTTACAGTGCCAAGGTTAAGTGAGGAGCTAAAGGCCAAGATTAAGTTCCACCTGTTCTCTGGGAGGATTTAGTTTCTGATGTTACTTTCCCAGATGCACATGGGAGCTGACACAGCCAACCACAGGACCTCTGCCTGCAGCTCTTCTCTTCCCAAAGAAATACTAACCCCCTTCACTCTAAATGAGTTTGATTCCCATCTACACTCATTTACTGGCAGAGTAGTAAAAGGCGCCATAATGTAAAGAAGTATTCTGAAAAAAAAATTCTATTAATTGACCTTTTTTTGTGATTTATGAAGGATGCTACAGCCACATCAACATCTTTAGATACCAGTGATGCATTCTATGCAGCCTAGTTCCTTCTCCCCTTTCAAAAATCCCCCCACTTTACAAGCCTGCTACTTCAGTTTTAAACATCAAGATACCTCTTTAACTAGGTAACAGACACTGAATTCCAAAGCTGCCACTGTAG
This sequence comes from Corvus moneduloides, assembly GCF_009650955.1. Taxonomy (NCBI): domain Eukaryota; kingdom Metazoa; phylum Chordata; class Aves; order Passeriformes; family Corvidae; genus Corvus; species Corvus moneduloides. Next base: position 39,178,794 of record NC_045511.1, read on the forward strand.
CTGAGGTGTTTTTTTTTTAAATTTTCCCTCTCATATTGAAGCAAGCAAATTCATGACCAAGTTGTTGAACTGTAAGAAAACATCTCAATTAAAGTACTTCCATAATATTGCTCACAATCCTGATTGCATTTTCAGGATTGGAACAGAGGAGAAAGGTTATCAGTAGCCACCTGCAATGGAATGAGTTGGAAAAAGACAGGGTACCTAACTAGCTAATTCTGAAGTACCTAATCAGAAGTTAAGTAAACTTGGAACTTAGGACAGCTGAAAGAGACTCCAGAAAACCCTCAGTAGCTCTACACCTTGTAGTTAAAGAGCAAGTAATAAATGACAGGAATTAATTTGGTGTGCATGGAGTAGGGGAGCTCAGTGGCAGAGATCACTGTTCCAAGGTCAGCTGGTGTATGTAACAGTGCACATGAACATCCTTTTACTACTAGTGGTGGTCAGTGAGAACAGTGCCTAGCTTTACACTTCATGCAATCAAGCACCTTCTTGTAGAAGCATAGGTTGTACTTAGTAAAAAAATTGTCCTGACTGCTGGGAGCAAATTAAGGTTTGTGAAAATTACCATGACCACAAAACCTAATCACTTAAATGCCAGGTGACTGTGATTAATAGTGAATGTCTGTTGTAGCATGAACATTTTGCAAAGAACATGGATGGGTCACAGCCAGTTGCATAAAGACTGCAAACACACGGAATCACTCTTCTTTCAGCACCAGGAGGTACAACCATCAGCTCAGAGCTGCCACAGGCAACACCAGCAGGATGGCAGAAAAAGACACTCATTCTTCTCCCAGGAATATCAACTTCTCACTACTCGAATTTGACACACTTGGGGCTGAGCTGTGCAACTGGACAGACATTACCAGTCCCTGCAGGAACATGCAGACTTTGACGTGAGAAGCTATCTGAACACACCAAAAGGAAAAGCAAATTATCCAAGTTTCTTCATGGCCTCTAGACAGTAAGGATCAACAGTCTGAAAGCATAAAAATGTCTCAGCTTCTCTGCTGTTTGCTATCACGCTCCTCTTTTACTTTCCACAGGAGCTGTAGAATATGCCATGTCCGAGACTCAGGTATGGCCTGTTTTTCCAAGGAGTGAAAGGCAGAATGTTTCCTCTGGTTCCTCTGCCTTCATGATAGATTATCTAGTGAACTACACCGTAAGCCAACCATAAGGCATTCCAAACTATTACTTTTCTAAAATAAAGTCATGTGCACTTACATTTTTCTTTACCAAAACAACAGGGTGCTTAATAAGCAGAAAGTTTCCCTCCCTTGTCAGCCTTCCTCTGTGCAGCACAGAATGCAAGAACAGCCATGTTGGTCCAACCAAAGGAAACACCTATTGCCCTGCCTCCAACACGAGCCAAAAGCGTCTGCCTGACGGACTGTGTTAGCACAGAGCAAGCTCATACCAGAACACCTCTGCCACACCACATCACAAAGATCACATGTGCCAGAGGTGCATCTTTGTGCTTAATAGCCGTATCACTGAAACTCACAGCCGCTGGGCAGGAACAGGCCCTGTGCCATCCACCTGACTCACAACCTGCACTCTTAAGGCACCTGAGCTTTACTATGCCACTGGCAGGCTGCATGACTTCTTGTGATGGCAGCAGAATAGTCTGCATGAATGTTTGCCTGGACCACGCTGGGAGAGGCCACTGCAAAAGCAGCTGTAATGCACAAGCTCTAGGCACCATGAGAAGCAGCTACAACACCTGCCTAGCTGGCAAGCCAGCACTCAAAAGCACAGAAAGAGGAATTTAGCAGGGGAGGCTCTCTACTGCTCTCCAAAGTGACTGACAGCTGTGAGAGCTTACAGACCTCCAAGATGGCCATGGGCAGAAACATTTAGCTTGTGGTAGGCACAAAGACAGGATTTGACCTTTTAATTCAAAGGCTTTACTCTGACGTTCAAGCTACTAGAGTCTTGAGAGACATTCAACAAATGTACAACTGCATCAGAGCCAGCTGAAGACTGAGAACATGAACAGCTCATGGTACATATCTCCATGTGCCACAGGAGAAAGACAGGTAACAGTGAAGCTTCAGAGGTAGTGTGAGAGAATACTGCAATGGCCCTTTCCAAAAAAAACCAAGGGATGTCAACAGATTCTGGTTCTGGTCGTGCAGAATACAGAAAGTCATGTTACTACAAGGTACATTTCTGTTGCTTCCTGTTGCTACAACTCACAGAAATGTAACTTTCTGAGAGGGCACGAACCTCTCTTAGAAGACATTTGGTAACAAATATTGCAGCTGCGGCCACCAGCTCCTATGCCTGAGAGGGCCCACATGAAACAAAAGGGTTCTGGTAACTCAATTCACTGCTTTTTTAAGAATGCTTTTCTCCCAGTTTGAATTACTCACATCTACTGACCAGAACCAAAATTTCTCCTATTTTAAAGGCCATACATGGCATGTCTCCATGTTGGGGCTGGCCCTGCCAAACATGGAGGCAAATCTGTGAACACCCTCCTCACAAGGGTTACAAATGGACTCCCTCCAGCTGCAGATGCTTCCACATACACTCTGCAGAAGAGTTGTGGCAGTGTGGAAATTGTGCCACAACTGTAGGCTATCCTCCTCTTACTTACAAGAATGATGCCTCTGAAATCCAAAATAGCTATGAGGGAAAAGCCCTGAGTTCTCAGACATGCCAGCTTTGTATTATCATACCATCAACTGAGAGCAGGCAAGAGCCAAAGGGGCTGATAAAGGTAGAAGGACCACAGTCATGACTGGCTGGAAAAAGTGCCATGAAGAAGTGAAACTTCATGACAAATAGAATCATAGAATAGTTTGTGCCAAAAGGGACCTTAAATATCATGTGGTTTCAACCGGTTTGCCATGGGTAACCTTCCACTGTCCCAGGCTGCTCAAAGTCCCCATCCAGCCCAGACTTGAACACTTCCAGGGACAAGGGATCCACAACTTCTCTGGGCAACCTGTTCTGGTGCCTCAGCACCCCCAAAGTAAAAAATTTCTTCCTAATATCCAACCTAAACGTACCCTCTCTTTCAGTTAGGTGACATATTTTGTCATCTATCAGGAAAAGGTGAAGGACTTTTTATAAATACTTCTTGTATGTTTATATTACTCCACTTTGTGCTCCAGGGTATTCAGCCATGCCAGACAGCTGAAGGAACAGTGCATTAGCCTTTGACATCATGAATAAAACTGACATAGGCTAAATAACAGTTACTAGATAGTTCGCCCATTTTACTTGAATATAAAGGATCCTGTTACATTGCTCCCTCCCTGACCTATTTTCTAAGAAACTTCAGAAAATCAAACAGAGCAAATCAGAAAGATTCTCAATCCTGGTCTAAATTACTTTTTTTTTTTTTTTTTTTTTTTTTTTTTTTTTTTTTTGTAATTTCAAAGACATATCTCATTTTCCTAAATCTGGTTTTTCATTTCCACACTAGAAGTGCCATCAAGTCTGCCCGGTTTCTGCTATTGGCAAAGCAAACAGCACTAAATGGGACAAAACATGGCAGAGTACAAAACAGAAATAATGACAGACTCTTCTTTAAAGAGGTAATTCTGATTTTTGTGCAGAATACAGAAGAGGTGTCAGAACAAAATGGACTCTGAGGGCAGCACAAGAAGTTCTTTCACAATGAAGACTATTCCTATGTCACTCATGATTCATATATGGAGAGGAAAAAGTCATTATATATAATATACTATTCTGATCCTTACACTGGATTATCACTGAGGACTGAATATAAACCTAATGCTTTAAGTTCATAAATATGAAAGGCAGGAACATTGGCCACTGTGAGGCAGAGTGGCATACTCATAGTGCACCAGTGTGGAAGCATTGGGGATGTACAGTATTTCCAGGAAAACAGCAATTGAGAAGAGCTGTGAGTCACTTGGAAAAGGTGTGTTCAGCTACCCACAAAGAGAACACTTTTGGGAATTCACTGGCAGAAGTGAATTAATAGCTAATATACAATGCTGATCCCAGGTTATAGATATTCTGGGAGAAGATAAACGTGCATCGGGGGGGTGTGTGAAAAAGACATATAAAAAGGACCAATTCATTCAAATTATAAAATCTTACTTAAACTTTTGCCCAGAACTGAAGTAAAACCTAAAGTGTTTCTTTTACTAGATAATCAAAGAAACTCGACTACCTTTTGTCTTGATTTTTCTTAATTCTTCTAAATTTTTGTACTTCTTAATTTCTTCCTAAAATGCAACAGCATTGCTGCAGTAATGGCTTTACAGCAGCTCTTATTCATTCTGAAAGAAGAAACACCATGAACATCACCAGCTCACCCTGCTTTGTGCTGGGTGTGGGACACTTTCAGAGTGCCTGTCAACCTCAGCTGTTCTGTGGAAAGCCAGTACAAGCTGGCCCAGCCTCCAGGAGAAGCTTCTGCTGCCAGTCACTTCCACATTAGCCTTTTTCCTAACTGGAGACCATACAGCAGACCTCATTTCTACCAAGAATACCTTCTATTTATCTACTGCTCATGTTCCAACCTACTGTGCTTAAGAACTGCTTGGTTTTCAGCATCAAGTTTTCTAGCATTGCACCTTGACACTTCCTAAAGGGAGATCAAAACCAAGCACATATGTACTTTGTAGTAAATGATGCTTAAACCACTGGGGAACTGGGGCCACTCAAAAATAGGCAGACAGATAGATAGATAGATAGACAGGCAGACAGATAGATAGATAATATAGGCCAGCTTTGCTATTCTTTAGTAATTTTCTTTCTTTCTGATTCACTGATTTCCATTTCACCTGATTACTTCTTCACTCAGATCACAGGTAAACTTAGCATTATCACAATCTACTTTCTCTCCTCCTTCCATTCCTCTCATCCTCTTATTTCCTCCTATATCCTATCTCGTTTCTTTCTAAAATTCTCCAGGGACTAAACCACAAATTGCCCTCACAAAGTGACACATTCCCAAAACAGCATGACCTCCATACGGGCAAAAAATTCATATAAAATCAGGTGAGCATTCACCCTTTGCACATAAAAAACTGAAAGGAGAAACTCTGGGCTCTGTAAAATAAAGACCTGTGAAGCAAATGTGGATGTAGACTGAACATGGGGCTGGGACTCTGCAGTTTACACTTCTAGGACTGTCTCTTATTCTGTCACTACCTTGATCTAGGAGCTCTGCTATTTCTGTGTGCTTCAGCCCATAGCAAGGTAGAGCCTTAGCAACCATGATTTTCAGCTCTCCTCATTTCTACTGCATCCATTTATAGCCTTCTCTTCAATCTCTTTGCATTTCATCTCTAAGCTGTCTTCTACTCAGCATCTTCCCAGCTCTCCATTTCACTTCATGCATACCACATACATGCATACTCCCTCATCCCATCACTCACTATATACTCTTTTAGGGGAAGGGGCAATGAGATACAACAGGTACTTGTTTACATTTGCTTTCCTCCTTTTCTACTAGCAATGGACATGAGGTGTCAGGTAATTTTCCTTTGTTAATAATATCAGTGTTAATACCACCACAGTAGTCTGAATCATGTAAAGCTCTAAGCAAGTTAGTAACTCCTTTACTCCTTCAATCATTACAACTGAGTTTACATTTTGCAATCAAAGCAGATCAGACTCAAATGCACCACTGTATCATTAAAAATTCTCCAGTTCAGATTTGAACTGTCTTCATAAATCCTGTGTTATATATGAGGCATCATCCACTTGCTTGTTCCTATTACAGAAACAGATACATTCCTCTGTGGTATCTTGCACTTTAGGATTGGACTCAGGAAAACTAACAGCAGATCAAAACAGACATCTGAGACCTAGAGATCAAATTTTATAGAAATAAAAACAATGGAACTCTAAAAATGTCTATCAGCATGCTCTGATAGGTGACACAGACCCAAACCAAAGCTTTAAGGAACAGTGCTCTTCTATTTACTGAAACACAAGAGAATGGTGGCTTAAATATCTTAAGATCTTTGTAAAATCCTTTACATGAAATTACCTCCATGGATCAGTTAATACAAACTCTCATTCTGATGTACTTATAGCAATTTTCTTCTTCAAAGTAAGGTACTTAGAAGCATAAACAACTCTTTCAAATGTTCATGTGGTAAAGCAATATAACTGCCCCCATTAACAACTAATGCACCTAAGACAGATGTTTTATATGATTGGCCCATGACTACAGCAACTGGAATGTCAGTGTCAAACAATGAAAAAAGCTTCTTGTGTGTGGTTCAGATGAGCAATATCATCATTGCCTTTACATCAATCCCTTTACATTGTCGACTCACTAAAAATACTGCAGATTCGAGCACATTCGTTTTTCTCTACATCTGATCTTACAACACTGACTCACATGAATTGATTCCTCTTTTATATTCTGCTCATTGACTAAATAATGGAATGTTCTAAAGACATTCAAGGATCGACACCCACAGAATTGGCATTTGGGTAGGTACAACACAGCACAAAATCACTTCTATAGGTAAAAGTGGATACTCAAAAAGCTCAGTATTTCAGTGACTTGCTGAAAGTCAAGCAGTAAATGTGTTCCCAAGCTACAAACTCGATATTTTTAATGATTTTTCCAAAAATGCTACAAACTTAGTGCAGACCAATTTGAACATTAGATCATACTTGTCAAAAGGCAGATCTTTGCTGAAGATGCAGAGCTTCTATTTTGTAATTGCTTTAGAATTAAAAGTAAACAAAGTATTTCTATTTTAACTTCATTTCACTTTTCTCCTACTCTATAAGCAATAACCCAATTGCTTAAGCAAGACATGTGATGCATGAGTTAATAATAAACATAACAGCTCTCCCTTTTCCCACATCAGTACTTCAAACCTCTCAGAGTCATCGAAACACTCCAAAATCCTAATTCTTCAATCACCAGTGAGAATGAAGTAGAGGGGTTTTTTAAGTCTCTTGCAATCAGCCCCTCTCCAACAACAAGGTGAATTCAAGGAAAATGTATTAAAGCAGAAAAACCAATGACCATTTGCTATATGCTTACAGACAAGTAAGACACAAAAGGTCTTTCATGACAGTCCTAAAGTTACAGCCAAAGGAACATGGAAAAGACTCAGGCAGAATGGTAAGGCTCTCTACTTTCACCTGGACTGTATTTGAAGTCACGTAAATATGATTGTTTGGGTAAATAAGGGTTAAAGGTGGTCATTATGTTATGTCATTGTGTCAGAATGACAATTCTGCTTTGTAAGGAGACTCTTATTATTCTTTTGTACAGCGTTTCTTACCCAAACTGAAATATGGTAAGACGACTGAGAAATATGCTGCAACTGAAATGAGTTTCAAGCTGCCTTTCCCTGTACTGTCTTTTGGACCAAAGCTCAAAAAGTTACAAGAGGTTAGAAGCAAATACAGTACAGTGACCTGTGTGTGACACACTGAGAAGAAAAAGTATTCTTGAACTATCAGTGTGCTTCTGTTGGAATAACCAATGCTTTTATTTAAAAAGTTTTGAAGGACATTCATGGTCCAACACATATGTTACAGAAATCACTTGAGAGAAAAAGCTATCAGGAAGCAGGAGAAAATACCCTGTTTTGATTTTGGTAGGCAAAATCTGTGGGTATGTTCCTAACCTTTAATCAACTTGATGAAAGAGAACAGCACCCTCATTTACAGTCCAGGTTTTAAACTTACACTCAAAAAAATTGACAAGCAGCTAGGAAGGACTTTAGGGAAAGTTAGTATTTTGAGGCGTTCGTCCTAAAGGAGACACTATTTTCTTTCTTAAATCAACCATACAATCTCATTACCTGATCACAGAAAGATAAATTTCTGTACCCTGACCTGCACAGACTTGCAAAGCTTTGAATGGGGGGAAGAATTCATAGTCAAGACATACATTTAGACTCAGTAGGTAGTTCAGAGAGTGCTTGAGGAAGGAGAAGCGCCTTTCAAAGCATGACACCCAAGCCCACAGACATGAGAAGATAGCTGGCATTGCCTAAATACAATGGGAATTTCAGACCGTTTGCTCCCTTATTTTTGCACTACTGCACACAGCTCAAAGCACTGACAGAAACTTCATACAAACACAGAAAAAAATCCCCCTCACCCCATACGGATCAAGTACACACGTTTCCCTCTACTTCCGTCAGATTCTATTTGTTAACTTAAAAGACAGAAGACACTGCTTTGGTTAAGAGTGGCTTCTCTTTTCTTTCTGATTTTGGTAAAGCCTACACAAACTCCATTTATCTCTATCAGTAAAGCTGCTGTGATAATAGTCTTGTCCATGATTATCTGCCAGATTCCCTAGGAAGCAAGGAGTAGTAAGGATATCTTGTCGTTGAATAGGAAGAGTTGATATAAACAAAAATTATTTCATCCTTTTAACTGAACAATGCTATTTTGAAGTTTATCCACTAATTTATCTTCCATCAGTTTTCTTCATACTTCCCTTCATCCTTAGCGGCATGATTAAAATCTGCAAACTGTGTATTGGGCTGGTTATGCTGCAAACCATTTGGTTACTTCCATCATTATTCAACAGGCAAAGCAAAATAAAACAGGACTAGAATTACTCTTCCACAAATCCTCTCAGGGAGTTCACAAACACTCCCTTGTCCTCTCTACTCCAGTTCCCTTGTTATTTTTCAGTTTCATAAGCTGGTTAGATGGAGTCAGAAATAAACACAAAACGGTAAGAGCTGTCTTGGCAGCCTCCAGTGAATTCCCACCATAAGCACTTTCACATCCCACAGCAAGCAAGCAAGCAAGCCAAGGGGTTTCGTAAGAGCAACCCACAAGTCTTAACAAATGCATTTATGAAATTAACTGAAGCTTTCACCATTTATGCTACAGCATCTGGCAAGGGTCTAAAAACCTCACCTCCAGATTCAAGCAAACAAAAGCAGCTTTTCATACAAAGCTGTTGTCACAAGGTGTTGTATAAGAAGGTGTTTAAAATGTACACAAGCAGCGAAATAGAGAATTATGTTTCACCAACTATTCTGATGAATTTTGCTATGGAAGTCTGGAAGTCTAGCACAACATAAGAGTTTTTTGTATGAACCCTATTTTAAGACTCTCCTAGCACAGACCACAGATTTGTTCTGTACTAATACTGTTCCCAAAGTCAATCATCAGAAACTGCTATCTCCTCTAGCTCTGAAAGACAGAGTAAAAAGAATTAAGGCAAGAATTAAAACAACTGTTTCATACAGTAAAATCCAACTTCAATCAGAATACAGAACATCCCAAACAAAATGTTTCCGAGTGCTTTGCTTGTCCTCCTCACCTCTAAAAGCACTCTATTTCTACAGTTTGGAAAGGTAACTGAGTAAAATTAATACATCCCAAGTTATTCTCTTACCTTAGATACACCAAATTAATTGAAAAAAGTAAAAAAATAGGGGTAATTTATTTTTATACAACTCTTCAACAGACCTCGGTAAGACATTGATCAGTACTGCCAAAGAACCGGAAGTTCCCAGAGGACCTGGTGCTCTGTAACACGTAGATTGGACACTTTTCTGCTCCACACAGTACTGGGAAGAAGACATCAGGGTGAGCTCTGTTGCAGCCTCAGCATGTGCAGTGCTTCCAGGTATGAGCAGCTCTGACACAGCCTTTGCTCAGACACAACTCCCTACTCCATGTCTCTTTCTGGGGACTTGGTCACTGTCAGTCCCACACTCCAACCATGCTCAAGCTCTTTAAGTACAGAAGAACTCAGCAAAGACACAAGTCTAAGAAGTGGGCAGACGATGGCCATGTAAAAGATGAGATAAACTGGCTTTTAAAAGCAGGAGGCATAAAACAATGTCTACAAAGCTGCAGATGCCTGCTCTGAACCCAAATGAGATGAAAAATATCATCCCTTATGTAAAGATATTGCCTATGGGACACACAGTGCTGTTAGCCTTTACACACATTTCTTTTTCTGATTTTCAATGGAACATTTTTCCGTACACATGGTTAAATGAAAAATACCATCAGTGCCAGTTTGACTGCTCCAATTACTGACTACTTTGGTTTTTTTCCAAACTGCTTGCTGAAGAAGGGTGGGTAGACATTTAATGACAGGGTGTCTGAGGTTGTGTTCTCAGAAAGTAACAAAAAAAAAGAAGCATAGCCTTTTGTGTATTTCTGCCTGATGTAACTCAGAAAGTTACTTCTCACAAATGCATTAATTTTGGAGAGGTTTTTTCAATCTTGTTTCATAAATATCTTCCATGGAAATCTGGATATTTAGGTTCTTACCATTTCCCTACTGTTTATTAAATGACCACTATAGCACATTGTCTATATGTGAAGTTGGGATTAATTTTGCTGTGACTGAATTAAAATACAAATGTCTCAAACAGTTCTCAGGTGGCTGACTTAACCCTTTTATTCACAAATTCCAAGATACACATTTAAATGTATTGGTCAATAATGACTGAAAAAAACCTCTTCTCATCACATTCACCTTATTTTCCTCATGTTCAAATACACCAGGTTGCTTATTTTCATATTTCAATTCTCAACATATACTTACACTGCAGGTTTTTCAGAGCAGGCAATATTTGCCAATTATTACATATCTATATATATCTAAACTCAAGTCTTTAAATATTGTTTTAATATAAATTCAGTAATACTGATAATGATAAAGGGAAAGAGTGTTTCTGGGACTTTGGACTACAGATAGGTGCAGGTGGTGAAGCTGAGGTGTGAATGCATGCTTTGGGGAAGTTTGAGGTCCATTTAAGGGACAAATGAAAGTCACTCCTTTCTAATGAAAGACTCAAGAGTTATTTGTAAATCACAGTGACATTTCACCATTATAAACAAAATAACACGTTTGAGGTTGCTGCCTTTTTGTAATTTCATGCAGTCATTTCCATGAAATTATATTCTTACTAAAATACGATCTAGATGGGCAATTTTGCAACGAAGAACTACTAAGGTCAAATTTACTGATTAGGGAAGAGCACCCTTTTTGTGAGAAGAGCTGTATCTGAAGATACTGAAAAACAAATAGCTTCCTGAAAGGTAACTTAACTCTACAACACAAAATAGAACTTGTGCATTCTCCTTCAGGGTAGGGTTTATTTCCTAGTTTCTTCAGTAATGTTGTGTTGAAATAGTCAATGCATATTTTGAAAAACCTAACAAGTATTCAGCTTTAAAGAGCTAACATCAAACAATTCTCACTGTTTCTCTCAATCAGCTTCCACCTACTTCAGCTCTCTAAATGCAATTCAGAAAGCCTCGAACACAAATAAAATTTACGCTGAACTGCTGTTCAGTCACAGACTAGCCTTCTGCCAAAATCCTGCAGCTCTATCCTGCTGATTTCATGTTGCTATTCAGGATATTTCACAATGACTGTTCTTTTCTAATGCTACCCCAAACAGCAGAGACTCCGTTGCATCAGAAGGAGGTGAGAGACAAGATTACCATCCCAACAGTTGATCTGCACTGACTACGTTTCTGTTCTGCTCAAATCCCATTTGTTCCAGGAAATCTACTCTAAACAGAATACAAGAACACAAAATATAGAGCAGATATCTCTGGAAAGAGATCAAGATTATGTAAGCATTACCAAAATATACATCCAGGTGATACTGTGTCATAAGCACATTTGAGAAGAAGGACATGAGATTAACAAGAGTCTACCAAAAGATTACTTACCGTGTTCTCCACAGACTCTCATCTACATATCTTAAGAACAAACACTCATCTCCCTTAGCACACAGTAAAGCATCTTCTAGATCTCTCAACACGACAGCAAGTGGGTTTTTTAATTTCCTTCTTTTTAATTTCTCTTCTTTTCTGCTCAATACAATTTCACCCACATCATCAGAAACAGACTGATGATACCAGTAAAACAATATGGTAATGGAGTTGTTGCAGGTACCTCTGTGTCACACATACTTCTATCTGGCTGTAAAATAAATAAATGAATAAATGAAGGGCCGAGCTTTCCTCCTTCCACAGGGACAAGAGTACTTGTGAATCTCTCCAGATTCTACTTCCCAAGAAGCACATGAAAATGCATCTGTCAGAAAGCTGGTGCTTTCATTTGACATATGACAGAATCCACGGCAAATGTACCTTGCGCTCTTGTCATTGCTTCCCCTTCATTTACCTTAATGAGACATTGTAGTATAGTCTAAAGCACCTCTTACATACAGCACAGATTCTCATTAAACTGTTATAATCAAACTTGCAACAGAATAAATTTAATTTCCTATTTTCTTCCTACCTACACTGACTTGAGAAATATTTTACTCCAGGAAGTGTCTCAGGAGGCTTTGCATCAGAAGGCAGAGAAATGGTATTTATTCTAAGAGAAAAAAGAAGTGTTTGATCCCAAAGTGTTTCATTCTACACTGTCTACATCTATTTCTGCCCTTACTTACCTGATGAATAAACGAAATATTAAATGTGGTGGCATTTGATGTAGCTATTTTGACTGCTCCCGGTTCAGGAGTCTACAGTCTCAGCTCATACAACCCACAACAATTCTGGAAGGTGTAAAACCAACCCTGCTTACCTTTCATCCCAAACTTAGAGTGTCTTCCAAACTTCAGAATAATGAGGGTTATTACTAAGCCAGTGCACACCAGTGCTGCAATTCCCACCACAACGTACACCTAAAAAAAAGAAGAGGACACAAACAGACCTGTTTGTTTTGTTCTTGTGTCTTCAAAGACATCCAGAATACATTCAAATTAATCCAGTTACAAAAAGAGATTAATTTCAACTGGGAAGCATTTGCACTCAGATCAAAGAGTACAGAAAACAGACACTTGTTGAGGTTTCTTCTATTCTGTAGAGAACAGAGATTCAGACACTTATGAGAACTTTTTCAACATCCTACACATTCAAGGCAGGCAGGAGGCAGTCTACATCACCCTTTTCCCTTCCAGTAGAGTGGCATGTTACAAGAAACCACGTAAGAAAAGCACATAGGAAAAAAGAATTTACTGTGGGGATGGTTGAACACTTGTATAAATTACCTGGAGTGGCTGTGAAGGTTCCATCACTGGAAATACCAAAACCAGAGAGGACACAACCATAAGGAACCATACTGGCTCTGCTTTAATCAGGGGAACTTGGACCAGAGGACTTCCACAGGTCCTACTTTTACCACCTCGGCAATTCAATGACTCTGTTATCAGATGAGACAAGACTGTCTTGGATCCTCCCAATTTTTAGCACATTGTCCCAACTCACAGTCTGCTCTCTGGTTCATGAAGGCACACTCTCTGCTGCTTGATGCTTTACAGAGACCCTGATGGAGGGAGGCTGCCATGCCTGCCAGGCTGGTAACCCACTATCAGTTTCCAGTATTTCAGTTCAGGAGAGCATGAGAGACAAGGCACCAAAGGAGGAGGCCCATCAGTTCAGCCACTTGCACTAAAATCTGTCACAAGCCATTTAATCAGAAAACCTAGATGAAATCATGTCTTAAATACAGAAAATTGCATTTTGAAAATTCATTGCAGCACATCACCTCTCTAATGTGGAGGTGACTCCAGGATGGGTATTCAACCAACAATCTTCAAATTACCTTAGATATCTTTGTTTTGTAAATGAAGATTTGTTCTCCTTGACTAAAAGTTAGATGCAAAGTCTTAGGCTAAAGAAATGACAGTTAAGTAGTTCAGAAGAGCAAGACACAAAACCATGGTTTTACTTGAACTGAAAAGTGATTTACTAACCCAAAAAAATGGGGGAAGGACATGAGTGGGGCACACTAATTTTCTTTTTCATCCTTTTTTTTTTCCCTGAGTTTTGATCACAACACAGTAATAGCTTTCTGATAGGCCAGAGTCTTACTATAGTGTCTGCAGTGTTGTAAGTTGTATAGCCAAAAAGTTCACAAAAATCACAGACCAGGAAACAATGCATATACTTACAGTGATGCTATCTTCATTCTCTTTGTTGGAAACATCCGTTGAAGTGATTTGATTACTGTTATTAGTGGCATCTCCAAGATCATTAGGTGTGGTTTCATACTCTTAAGAAAAAAAAAAGATTGCTTTTATAACCTCATAACTTCGACAGGGAAATGGTTTTCTATATTATTTCTGCTCTGTAAGATGGCAATGCCACTATCAACTTTGGGAATTTGAGCTCTTTGGACACAATTCGTAACTGCTAATGAAGCTGGAATGTTTTGGGGAGAATCACTGTGGCATGTAATTGAACAAACGTGCTGGGACTGACAAACATGAAAAGAGAAGCAATCTACAGCATAATGTGTATCTCTACTGGAAACACTAGAGTTAAATGAGAACTCCACCTATAGAGCTATTTTAATGTGGTTCTGACTTCCCATTAAAAATGAAAGACTGCCCTCTACAATGAACTTCACCAGCCTTGTATTCAGTCAAATATAAGACAGTCTTAGAAATTAGCTTGAGCACTTTTGTTTTGCTGAGAAGAACTTGGCAGATGGGTTTCAAGCTATTTTACTAATATCAAATGTGAAATAGCTGTTTTCATTTGTTTAATAAATAATTTTAAAAACCCATGTTATATGGACAGAGGTTACAGTTTAGTATTGCTGTAACACCTTTAAAAATTAAAGTGCCTGAGATGGTATGAAGAAATTTGATTGATTTATCAAAATAATTCCACTGATGGGACTGCAGGGGCAAAACCAGAACTACTGCAGACAAAGAATGATCATGGCTCAATTATTTATAAAAATTTCAAAATAAAACACAGATATTCACAATCTGTGATTTCCTGACAAAATTACTCAAATGAGAGAAAAAGAATTAAATAGTTATATATATGAAGTTAAGATAAACATGCATTAAGAGAAAATTTTGAAATGCATTTTTTTATTACATCTGGAAACACATGTAACATTTTAATTTCATGACTATAATGCGGATGAAAGAAACAAAGGGCAATAACTGCACCAATCATAAAATACATGTCCAGCATCGTAATTTAAGTTTGCAATTAAACAGATATTTCTTGACATGTTTTGATTAAAATCAGTGCCATAAGCCTGCAGATGAAATCTTAAATGTGAATTTGAAACAGCTCTTGCTAAATACAGTGGCAGGAGCATTTCTGAGCATGGAGCTCCAGCTGAGCAAGCACAGGGAGGGCTTGTGCCTCAGCAGTATTCTCCTTCAGCTCCCAACGCCGGTTTGGAGAGCTCAGCTGGCAGTCCTAGCAAGAAGCTGCACTGGGCTTTTGATCTTCAGGCATGCAAGGATTTTTTTTTTTGTACAGGAAGCTGTCAGCTACCTCTGGCACCAGTGCTACAGTCATCACAGTCAGGATGTCTAAACAACTCACACAGTCTATTTTGGATCTAAACTATGCATGCCAAAGGACAGGACTCTTTCAAGACAAAATACATATTAAATATACAGAGCTTTCAAGAGAAAAAAATTTAATTTCCTGATCTTTTACCATTTGAACTCTCCAACTCTGCACTGCATCTCTGTGTGTGTAGTTTACCATGCAGAAAGGTTAGAGCAGCAGCAACAGAAGAATGAACAGCATTCCTTGCTCATCCAGGTAGAATAATCCCTGCCTGAATGGCTCACCTGCACAAGCAGCCTGGACTTTCAGACAAGGTTCTGTTCTGATCATCTGTCACCGTGAATACATCCTTTGCCAGAGCAGAGGAATAGAGTTTTACTTCTTTATTTGCAGGCAAAGTCCACTTTATAACAAGTACTTGAGCCTAAAAAAAATTTGGCTTCCTTTACAATTAGCTGGGAAAATTTTCACAAAGATGGTTTTGGCCAACCATATATTTATTATAGTTTTATAAGACTAACATATAAAACAAATACTTAGAGTCTTTGCTGCTCTGACTCTGTGAAATAAACTTTGAAGAAGGAAATTTTTTGCTCCCAATTTCACCTGTAAATAGCTGATGCTATTTGTAGTTCTGTTTATGCTCAGGCCTGTTCTAAGCTACTGGAAATCACACCATGGAGGTCTAATGAGAACCACAGGTCTGGTCTGTGAATCCTCTGAGCGCACTTCTATATTAAAATGGACAAGAGTGAAGGTAGGCTACATTGGTATACTGGTGGTGTGCTGACATTGCTTGCTGCCTAACCGTGAATCACTTGCATTTGAGGTATTGCCAGATCTTCAAAGCCCCTTGAAATGGGTGAATCAGGCCAGGAAAATACAGGCGACAGCTCTCCAGCCCAAACCGGACCATTTGAGTTAAACAAATTCCTGTTCATTTCACTATGAAATCCTGACATAGACACTGAGCACTCTTACAGACAGGGTCACGCCTTTTGACTCATGCTAGATAAGGCTCATATTGCTTTAGGGCCAGGTTCTCTGGTGCTCTGTACCTCATGCAGCCACCAGTGACTAATAACAGCTGCGGTGAATTGCAGCTGACACTGGCCAATATTCTGCAGCCACTTCACAAACAAGGTACATAGCGGCTGGAATAGACAAAACAGCGCAGTCACATCAACACTGGGGGGGCTCATTCTGCACAGTCATTCTGGGGTTTGGCAGATATGGGGCAGGTTGTCTCTTTCATGCTCACAACCACATTAGAAGAGGTATTGTGGCATGAAAATACGAACTCAGAGCCAAAGGAGCTGGCTTTGCACTCAATTTCCTGCTCAGATCCACATGAGTCACTCTATTTCTTTCAGTTACTTCCCAGATGGTGTCAGGACAGCATTCCCTCTTTGCCTTTTCCAAGAGGTGCGGCAGAGGTGAGCTAGAGGCACAGGTGGCTGCTTCACGCTTGCAGCAGGCAGTGCCCCATGCAGGCAGGACTGACTCCCCTCGGCAAACTCAATGTCATGCAGCCTGATGTGACCTCATCAGATCTTCTGATTTCTGTTGTATGTTCAAAATACTTAAGAGAAACATTTGGAAATTGCCTCACATCACAAGGGCAGCACTTTCAAACAGCAGAAAGAACATCCAGGAATAAAGAGGAAGGCTGTCTTCACCAGGACTAGGTCTTGCAGGCTGTGATCTGCTAGCAAAACTCAAAGCACATATCTCAGCAGAAACCCACCCAAGTCAGTTGAAGCACAGCACTCACATGGCTAAAGCCATACACAGGCATCACGACCCTGGTAAACAGCTCAGAGTAAAAATCTTCATCCACACAGCTTATATAATACAACACATGAAGGAACTGTGCAAACCATCGCCACTTCTCCATCCCCAACCCTCCCTCCTTCTCCTCCTCCAAAAAAAAAGACTTTTGAAAGAGAGGGAGGGGAAGCTATCCTTTGGAGTTTCTAAGCATTTGAAGTCAAATTGATGCTTCAATTGCACATTTGCTGAAGTTTAATGATGTGGAATGGAATCAAAGCAATAACATTTAGATCAGCTTTAGGTAACTTGACTCATGGGCCATTTCATCCAAATAAAAAGTACTCCAAATAGGATCCAGCTTCAAGCTGTTTGGGTACGTTGGTTAAGATGAACTTTTCTACTCACCAGAAGTATACCAGAAATATTTTTTTTAAAAACAGTTGCTTTTCATACTGCAGCTTCTATTTCAGTGCCTGCTGGCTTTCACTTGGTACATTTTGCCTAACTAAAAAACTAATGCGAACACTGTGCCATCAAAATCTCCTGGCACACACTCAGCTACCACTGAATTGATGGTCTGCTTATGCAAGAGAGATTAAGGGAAGGTACAAATGAGTGGACAGAGCAAAATAAATTGCCTACAGGAAAACTTACTTGTGCCAACTTCATTTCTAAGTGGGATTTAGGGGTACATTTTTGGAGGCAAAACAAGTATGGAATCATCCCTGAAAAAATAAATTAAGTTGTATAAAGAGAAATCACAAACTCTCTTTCCTCCAAGAAATGCCTCCAAAAGGTTCACAAAATCTCATGTCTGTGAACTACATCACACAGCTGTCATCCTACAGGATCAACTGCACCCATTTGTAGCAATGGATTTATGCTTCTCCTAATGTGAATCAAAAGCAGCATAGTAAAGTAAAACATATTGTCATCACATACGTTAAATATAAGGCAGGAGAACCAAAACACCAAAGTACCTTTTAGAACTGTGTTATTCTATGTGACATTTCAATTTAACTGAGCCTAACATTTGAACTTTTAATGTTTCAGTTCCTTCACTTCTATTATTAAAAGAAAAGAAAACGAAAATCAAATATATACCATAAACGTCTGGATCCAAAATTGGGCCACTACCTGTACACCGGAAAGAGAAAAAAAAAAAGAAAAGATTTGTAAATAAATTGCAAATGCTGGAAGAATAAAAATTTCTTTAGGAGTTGTTTTAAGAGTTGACTTTATTTGCCATAGCAATCTTAAGTACCTACATAAATGCATATCAACATCAATAACTGCAGTTTATTAATTACATTTACACCCATCTCAGAGTTATTCCAAAGGTTAATATTTTGCTTCACATGTGCACAGGACACTAGCTCTGGCAAGGGCATGCGTTATTTCACAACTGGGCAAAATCCTGCTTTCCACTATTAACATATGTATATCTATCTATCTATATATATCTGGAATAAGTGCAACAATAACGATTCCTCTTGAAAAATCAATGGTAAAATTTTCCCTGAATTCAAGTGGAAGCAGATTTCACAGAGATTTAACAATCACTGATTTTTACCTGATAAAAAAAATTATGTTATTTTATCACTGTGCTAACAACAAACCATTTTCAGCTGTGAGCTGGCAAGTTAAGGGCCACATGTAGAAATTACCTAAGCAGCACCATTTGATTCACTCTGTAAAAGGATGCTTCCAAGAAGCCAGCTGCACAGCTGATACACAGACAGAACTCTTACCAAAAGAGTCAGGTATCTCAGAAACCAGACTTTACACTAGCAAATGGATACCTATCTAGTCCACATTTCTCTAAATTTTACTAGTTCCTGTTTGCAGCTTTTTCTAATTACTTCATGTATGTAAGGCTTAGCACGTATGTGAGTAAAATGCACAGAACGCCCACAGAAATTAGTGAACTGTTACATTATTCATGCTTGGAAAGATACTCCTGTTGTATTTGAACATACCCATGCATTCTGATCTATAATGTATTTCTAGCACAGCTTATGTAGTAGGCTTATAGTTACCTCTTCCATATTTTTTCTCTCTCTTTTTGCAGGTTTGGAAATAAAATTAACAAGTAAGTAAAAACTCTAAAGATTAATCCAACTTCAAGAAATATAATTCTCTTTATATTACTATACAGTAAATCCATAGCAGTGGCACTACACTGGCATATGGTCATGCCACAGTGAAGTAAGAGCAGAACATCAGTGTTAACAGCAAGAGAACCTGTGCTGAAAACACCAGTTGCAACCTGTTTGTAGAATGGCAGCAGATAATTAGGCTTATTTTTAAATGCACTTGAAGATATTCCAGTAATCGGGGATACATGTCAATAGACCCCATGAAAACTGTCATGTCAATCAGCAGAAATAAATAACCAGTGAAGAAAGCCTGACTATCTATCCTCAAGTAACCTGACCACAGATTTTTGTCCACAAAAGTTCATGGATTCAGTTTTCCAAGTGTAGAACATCCAACCACTTAAATATAGTATTTCTAACTCACCTTCTGTAATCTGAAGTGGAAAGAAAACCTTAACCAACAAAAAATCTCCCAGTCCTTTATTTCTGAGTTACATGTCAACATTTTTGTTTCTATTCACTGGAATGGGAACAAACTAAGAAGGTTAGTAGAACTCTAACTCCTCCCAGACATATAAAATAAGAAGGCAGTAACTCCATTCAAATACCTTTTATATAACTAAACACTTCAAATAAAGCTACAAAAATCAAGATGGTGGACAACCCCCAAACTTCTGTTTAGTATTACTTCTTCTACTTAGCACATAAAAACATACCTACCTAATCATCAGTTGAAGTTATTTTAAAATGAAACTTCACCACAGTCATTTTGCCCGTTTACACACAATTATTTTCAAGGCCAAGTACAGAATGGCACCATTGTTTTGGTCCCCATTAGAAGAGGTTGTTGAGTAAATGAGCTATCAAAAGACACACTATTCACTCATCTTTACAAACTACATCAACTACACTTGGATTGTTTCCTTCTTTCTTTATAAATTTGACATTTTCAAAATAAAGCAGCAGCAAAAGACTCAATCCAAAAAAACATACTTACGCAAAAAGCATGTTATGCTGCGCAAGGAATATGCTACTTCTAAGGTGTATTTAGCATATTCTTTTACTTTGACAAGGTATATGTGACTTGGATTCCTTCAGCTGAATTTCATGTAGAGAGTTAGTAGATGAATAAGCTTAATTAAAAATATCTATTATTGGTAAAAATCTCTCCCATATTCATTAGCCATTTTGGATCAACTATGAGAACAGCCTCCAAAACAAACCATGACCATTTCTTGCTTACACTTTATTGCAGTTAGTCTCAAATAATCAAATCACTCTCAGCAAGAATTGGAAACCAAGAACATTAGCAGACTAAAGGCACTTAAAAATTCAGCTAGCAAAACATGAAATTTATTCTTCCAGGTTTTCACATTTAAAACAAATTCTTAATTTACAACATTAACTTGGGCATCATCAACACAATCAAAATCCCACTGTGGTCTGTGGTTTCCTCTCTTTCACGCCTGCATCCTAAGACTAGTGATAAAAAGTTCTTCAAGCAGCACGCTGAAAGTTGGGAGCATCTTAGTACAAATCATATCGTCATCATGTTTGACCCAAATCTGAAAGTGGAATATTACACTTTTGATGGAGAACATGCTTCAGACTTACATGCATTTACTTTGGGTAGACATATGGATTATGGGCGAGGGGATTTTTTAAATTTTCGGGTTTTTTTATCTTCAGAGCATTTGGCCAAGTGATGCAATAACCAGAGAATCAGTTTAAAGCTCAGCGAGTGTACCCCGCCCCACGAAACATCAGGACTGGCATTTAATTCAGCCATGAACACATGAAAATGAACATAATACCAGGGTGTGGGCCTTAGTCATTATGCTTCAGTGTACAATGTGTGGGCCAAAAGAAGAAACCACACAGTAACGGCAGCACTGAAAAGCCTTTTAAGGATTTGAAAAAGCCTGACAGTGCTTTAAATAGCAATAGTATAGAACAAGAATTGTAATATGATGCATTTGCTTTTATGTGAGCTTCAGTGGAGGAGACAACAATGTTGTGATGTTTTCTCAAGCTCAATGCCATGATTCTTGCAGGAGAAAACTAAAAACAATATTGAGGAGGCTAAGTAGATAAGCCATTTCCCCTGTTGTTAATTTTTAAGACTGGTTTGGTGCCATCCACTGTGCATGAACTAATTTCTAATGCAGTTACATCCTGTCTCTACACAGTCCCATTTCCTCTATACTCTTTTTGTGAGGCTTACTCCACCACAGATCTTGGGAAATGCTTAAAGAACACAGTGCAGTTTATATTGGTAGACTTAGATTCCATAGGAATATAAAAGGGATGGAACAAATAAACCATGTTTTCTTTGTAATTTAGAGGATAGCTACAGTTCTATTTACTGTGGACAGAAGCATAAAGGAAAAACATGACAGGAAAGGGGACTTGGATCAAAGACAAAAAAAATGGTAAGATCACCTTATGTATTAGAGGTAGCTCATACTCTGTTAGAAAATTAAGCCGGGTTCATATTAAATACTCAGGGTGTAAGAGAACTCCCACTGTACACAAAACATCCATGAGGTGAACTGTTTTCCTGAACAGTTATAATGCAGTATTAGGGGACACCAGTAGCTGAAACCATGGCATGTTTCTGTAGTGAGTCTCTTCAAGGAAGAACTCCAGAGAAAAAGCAGGAGAGAAGCAGTAAGCACAGAAGGAGTAAGCACAGCCTGGTTTTATCAGCTCTTCATCTTCTCCTAATGATGGGAAAGCAAAAGACTTACCACCTCTCTCCCTACAGCAAACTGAGCTGAAAGGGAAAAGATTAAATACTGACCATATTTTCATGGTCTGTAGCCTGAGATGTAGGAAGAGAATTTAAATATTCACCACTTTTTTTTCCCATCAGATAACATAACAGCACACTGCTGTTCAAAAAAAAGAAGGCAACTATTTATAGCACATGGTCAAAAAGCCAACAAAACATACAATCTCATATTTTGAGGTATGACTGTGCAATTATCTGCACAAAATCACAACTTATATTTCTACTCCAAACGTGCAAGGTCTACTCAGAGTTTTTTCCACACACTCCAATATGCTTACACATACAGTGACTGTTATTACAGCCACTTCATGTATGGTTTTGAAGACGTGGGAAAAGATCAAACCACAGTGAACATCAATCACTTACAGCTGTCCCTGCAATTCAATGAGCTAGTCCACCTTGAGCCTGCCCACACAGTATTTATAAAGGGCGAGGGGGAATCTTTAGAGCAACTGAAGGTGCAACCATCTTGAACACTGATACTCCTAGCAACGTAGGTGCCCAGCCTCCACCTAGACAAATGGCAACTGGCCATCAAAATGCCTGTTAAGACCTGAGACCTTGCCCATCCTTCCCCCTGGGTTACTTGTTTTCTCCCTAGTTCCCTCTGGTGTCCTATAAACAACATATTATCAAGAACTCACTTTACTGCACTATCAATTTCACAACAAGGCACTAGATGCTACATCCCCCCATCCTTGAATACACTGCCTAGTTCAATTCATATGCAGTGCAGCAAGTTACAGAGTTGCTGAACTGGAACTCAGCGCTTTTCAGGAAAACAACTGAGGCTTGGGAAAACTTTAGAAACAGCAACTTTTCATTAGCCTTGGCTGGCAGCGAGGATGGTAACACAAAGGGAAGATTTACAGAGCACTGGCATGGCCTCCCTTGAGAGGCAATAAACGAGAAGAAAATGCTCAAGAAAAACATTATTTTACAAGTAATATTGAAGACAATCATTCAGAGAAAAAGAAGTCTTATAAGAAGCTTCCCCCAAAATAGTTAAAACTGCCCAAAACCACTATTTCACCACTTTCATCAATTTGCAATTGCTAACATTAAAAAAAAACTACACTCACCATCTCCAGGCACTGACATGAAATGAGCATCAACCCGTTTTTCATCCTCTCCATAATCATTCTTTGCCAGTAAGGTATAAGCACCATTATTCAGGTGTGTAGGATTGTCCAGCTGAAGGCAGCCATGGTATTCACTTTGATTGATAACGTGTATTTTAGTACAGATGTATTCAGACTCATTCAGTACAGCTCCTTCATAGAACCACTGCAATGTGGGCTTAGGGTTCCCTTTCACAGTGAATGGAATACACCAGTGGTGGTCCGGGGTTGGAGATTCAATAAATGTGATATTTGGTGCAACTGTATTGGAAAAAAGAGTGAAGAACATCAGAATATTCTGAACACGTCCTTCCTCCCTTCCTTCTCTTCCTCCCTCCCTCCCAAGTTATCATGGAAGTATTTTTCATTTGTCAGTACAAAAGTATGTTACTAGATGGAATGGTACCCATTTGAAGGATACTCACACAGGAACCTACCTGCTCTGCCTAGAGTACTATGCTGAACTCAAGCCGCTCTTTAGAAAGAAACAAAACAGACTAGACTGAAAATGTGTTAAATCATTTAAAACGTGTCAGGTGTGGGAACTTCAGTTACTGGATCACTTAGAAGAAGGACAGAGACATTTTGGCTTTACTTTGCTGAAAAAACTGCACAGGAGTGCTGAAGGAAGACAATAGTATTGAAAATATTTAAAAGTTGGCCAAAAGCAAGTAGTACTGGAAAGACACTCAGCTAGGAATCCAAGTTTACAGATTATTTTTTTAACAGAATCAAAGACAGAACAGATTACTTAATTCTATAGATTCTTCTGTCAGGGAAAAATAATTCTCTACTATACATATTCTCATTCTAGTTCAAACCTGCTAAATGCCTCAAGTTTACAGGCCTCTTCTATTTCCCTCAAGAGACTATTCCAACACCT
This sequence comes from Corvus moneduloides, assembly GCF_009650955.1. NCBI lineage: Eukaryota > Metazoa > Chordata > Aves > Passeriformes > Corvidae > Corvus > Corvus moneduloides. The sequence goes on from NC_045511.1 coordinate 39,202,716, forward strand.
TGCTCATTATTTTCCTTTAAATTTATTCCTAACTACATCCAATTTCTTCTAGTTACACTCCCTTTTATCACTCAAAACAGTGCCAAGCTCAGAATCTCATTTACACTGTTCAAACATTTCTAGTGTATGTTCGTTCCCATAGTTATTACATATCCAATTTCAACCTACAAACCTACATCTAGAGTGATCTTTCTAGTTTACTCTGTCATAAGCACGTGCTGAGCAAAGTTTGCCATCTACCAAGTGTTCCGTTCCCATCTTCAATTAAACAGAGTGTTGCAGCTTGTGAAAACATACTGTATAGTTCATGCAAAATGAATTCAGCCTGGAGCTTAGATCTAAGAAGCCAGCACCTCTACACTATATGCCCCTTCTGCCTTCATTGGCCCTGAGAAATAAGTGTACTATTCAAAGCTATGACAAATTAATTTACATCTGGCTGTATCAACATTGAACAAAGCAGTTTTTGTTTTAGGTAATAAGAACTTGAACACGTGTAGTCTCATAGAATTCTACTAGCGTTTTGATGCATCCACACTTCGCAATTCCTAAGGCAGTGTGCATGTACATAAACACCACTACAAACCTTCCCACAATGACAGTGTCATTCAGTATTCAGGGTTTCAGACCTTTACTTACAGATTGTTTGAACTGGAAGACAAAGCAGTCAGCAATACATTTTTTGCAGAATACAGAGCCGAAAAAGATAAGTGCAGTAACGACTGACTGGGCTATTCCTAGCATTAACTGCAGTAGATAGTTCACGTGCCTTAAGGGTTTTCATTTCAACAGTCTTAACGTCCAAAAAATACCAAAACAGTTCCTCCCAATGCAGTTTGGCCTGAGGGTCTGTATGAAGGCCTGCATACGTACAGAATACTGTAAGCTCAGCAGAAACTTGGTCCTCTCCCACAATGTTCTCCGCTACACAGGAAATTGACAGCCCACTGTCCATTGATGAAACATTCTTGATGGTGAGAGAAGCAGGGTTCTTATTTGTGTCACTCTATAAATGATCAGAAAAACATGTATGCGTCAACCACAGCATTAAGAACAAAGGAGAAGGAGGGAATTACTGGCCACAGCTGAATGGCATTTTTCATTTTCCCTTCCTTTTAGCTGTATCTGTCCACAATTAATCAAACCCTTATTGTAGTGTCTTATCCAAACAGACATAAAACACGTACAGAACCATGTACGGTCAGTGGCAGTGGCTTCAAAGCTTCGAAGTCCTGCTACAAACATTGCACTCAACCATGTCTCTGCCCTGTCAATTTCAGTCTGTGCATTTTTTTAAACACTTATCCCCTCTACACAAATGCTTTTTTCCTCTAACCATACACCCTTACTCATCCCTCTCTCCTACTTCATGACTGATTTCCATGGTCTATCTCTGTCTGTTCTTGCTGAACTTTTCCTTCCTGTCTGTATTCTGTTCAGTCCTTGCTTTACTCATCCTTTTCTCTCTTTCCTTTAAACTTATGCTTGACACCTCTTCCACTGCTGCCTTCTGAACCCTACTGTATCTTGACAGGTTTTCTATCTCCTTCTTAACCAAATTTCTATTGAAAGCTTTCTTTTCTGAAGAAACCTTAAGCAAGAAATTGCATAAGCTAAGCTATTGCCTAAGTATTGTTTTATGCGTTTAAGAACAGGCTAATTAAGGTAAGAATGATGATTCTTAAAAAGCTTGATTCTTAGAAAGCTCAGTGTCTATCTACAGGCTTAAATAACATACTGAATATGTATCTATGTCACACTGATTAAGCAAATATGGCTGAATTACCCCCTCCCCCCACAAAAAGCACTAGCAAAGCCAATTGTTACTCTAATGTTCATAAATCAGGCCCTTCAGATGATCTCCAAATAATTATTATTTCCATACTTCAATTTTTCATAAAGAGCTAGACTATTTCGTTAAACAGGAAAGGAACCAAAACACACTCCAAAAATAAATAATAATTATGATAATTTTTAAAAACTACTTTTGAGGTACTTTTTGTAATGTACACATTCATGTCAGTGCTACAGACAACACAACCAAGCAAACCACTCTAATAGTAAAACCACAGCAACTTTAGGTGGCAGTCAACAGGAACATGTGGGAACACTCCTCCATACAGTCTTGGGCAACCGGAATTTTGAACTTTGAGATGACACCATAACTCCACTTGAGTTCAATGTCCCTTTGATCTCAGTGTGACAATAGGGGAGGCAGGTGGAAAAGCAAACACCTCTTTGCACATTTCCTTATTTCACAATTCTCAGAGGTGAGCACTGCTCAAAGCTGGACTGAAAGCAGAGGGGCTCAAACAGGCTCAGGGCTGAAATCTAGAGCAAGAAGAATCTAAACAACATCAGTCCAACTATCCATCAACACAGACACTCAGAACATAAAGGTTAGCTCTGCAGAAGTAGAGTCTAGTTTTAACCTTTGCTAATGTCTCTCTTAAAACAGGAGAAAGAAAAACAGGGAAAAGCAGCATACAAGATGAAGAAAATGAAGGCAGAAACTGAGATACAGAAGTAAAAGAAAAGAAACCAAAAGCAACACTCATAGAAAAGGATAGTTGTGAATGGCAAATAAGGTCTAAAAGGCTCGTGCTCTTTGGCTACTGAAAAGACTACTGTGCTCCACGGCTAAGGTTGTATTACAAGCCCCTCTAAAATAGAATGATGTAGTTATGCCAGAATACTCTGGAAATAGAGAGAATACTCATGGAAACCTTGAAGCAAACTGACCATGGCATTTCAATGATAGGAGGGTTAAAAAAATTAGATGATCTCACTTTTTGAACAGTTCCACAAAACAAATCCCACATTTGTTTTGGCTCCTAGAATTAAAATTACAAAAAAGCTTTTTAAAAAGGGCACAACTTGGCAGAGGTTCCCCAAACTGTTTTAATTTCTTGTTCTTGATGACGACTGATGCCTTGATGCCTTTGGGGAGTTTTGCAGATCAGAGAAAATTTTAAAAATACAACTAGAGCTCTGCAGAGCTCTTACTTATGAAAGCTGGAATGTAAGGCAGACTAGTTAAACTCTATACAAGCCTGATATAATGAACTTTGGAAAGAAAATATAAAAACTTTGAGACCCAAGAGGTCCTGTCCCCTCCTCACTGCAGGAAGAGTTTTAGAAGTACACATCCCACACATTGTACAGACCAAGAAGCTTTAGGCAGAGTGCACCACCATGAATGTAGGAAAGCAAATGCCATAAAATAGTAATAAACATGGGATTTTCCTACTGTAAAATAATATCAATTTATGAAGTCAGCAGCTGCATGTCAAAGACCTGCTTATACATCCCTCCTTTTTTCAATATTTCCATCAGAAAGGACTTAAGCAGCACACAGTCTACAATAGAGACCAAAAATATAAAGAGCCCAGCAATCAAAATTTCTGCACCTAGATGATTTCAATGAGGAAAGATATTAGTATGTCATTAAAAAAACAAAACCAAAACAAAACCAACCTGACAGTCTTTTAAGTAAAAATCTTCAATTTCAAGGCTTCCTGTTGCTGCTAAGTGTGTTAAAGAAAAATTAAACAAGCCACAAAATATTGACAACCAAATTCCAACACACCAAATTTTGAAATGAGAATGTAATAAAATTACCAACACAAAGTCTTTTTCACAATCAGCATAGATTGGATTTATTCTCTGTAGGCAGGTATCAGTGATAATAAGAAAGTCCTTGTGTTTCAGTATCCCAATTCACATTACTTCTGAAAATTTACATTACTCTTGTTTACGAGTGACCATCCAAAAAACCAGAGTGCAAATGAAAGTCTTGAGAAACAAATGTCTGCCATTCCCCAAAAGCACTGCCACAGTCATCCTGGATTGAAAGCAACTGGAAGATAAACGTAATCCCAACATTAATTTTCTATTTAATCTTTTAATAGAAAGTTAACTAGAGCCGGACATGAAACTTCATTCCATCCTTCAGCAGGTATCACCTGAATTGTCATGTATCTGAATATAAAACTTACCTCATGGTTTGAAACAAGATTAGTTACCACCCAGGACACATTTGGGGGTGGCCCACCAGTCGTATCACAGTACAACGTGATGCTCTTTCCTTCCACCACGGTGATGTTGTAACTGCTTAGGTTTGCTGAGGGCAAGTCTATGATAGGAACAACAACACAATAATCCAACATGTATTTGTATTTGACAGAATAGATGCCATGCAACTCTAAGAAAGCCATATAAATGCAAGCACTACATCAAATATTCACTGTAGTCAGTACCATTCAGACAGTACAAACAGCATCTTTGGAAATATACAACTACGATCTTTAGCTGCTATGTATTTTCTGCATCGCCTCTGCTTCACATCCTAAGAAAACATTACTGCATGTGGAAATATATTAACTAGTTAATTATATAGGAATATATGTCACAAACAGAAATTAGAAATTATGCGAACTTCAGTTTTTAACTTCAAAATGAAAAAAAACCCTCTTCCTTTACTCTTTTAAACTGGAAATTGTATCTGTCTCTTTATAACAGCTGCAAAGCAACCTCTATGTTCCACTGACGTTGTGGTATTTCCTCTGTTCTCCACAACACTAACAGGAAAATCCCATTACCTCCCCGTATCCCACAAGACCGCAGCCCTCCCTCTCATACAGAGACACAGCCCAGAGAGCAGGGAAAAACCTAGATCTTAAGCTCAAAGTGAGGGGAAACAGAGCTCTTAACAGATTGAACTAGAGAAGAGAAAGGACAGAAGAGAGGGTTAGAAATTGCACGGAGTTCTACTCAAGGCACCTCAGCTGACTTTTCTATTGCTCTCAGGAAAGCAGGAAAGCAGTGAGATTGTAGCACTCATCAGGAAACAAGACCAATTTTTACAAGAATCAGGACTCCCTGTCCATCTTACAGAACTATAAATCACTCAGTGCCTCATTCTAAGGGACCCGAAGCAACGGGAGCCTCCCAGAGAGTAAATTTATGCTGAATGTTTACAAAAACACATGGAATTATACACTGACCCTCTCCAAAATAATACAAGCAGTATCAGTAGATTTCAGGGACAGAGGAACTCACATTTCATATTTATTTATGTAGCAAATAATTATGCACCATTCTATAAATAACATCTTTCTTAAAAGATACTATGCCATCATTTGAAGCTGGTACACTCTGTAAAGAGTCTTGGTCTCCTTTATGAGGCATTTCACATCAACTGTTCCAGGAAAATTTTACTTGCAATTTATCATCTCAACTAGTCAAGTTTATCTGCTGTGCAGGACATTTATGCATGATCTTGCAATGAATTTTCTTTTCCTGAAACAACAGCTCTCTTTGGTTTTGCTTTTTAGTTGAGACTACAGCAGTTTCATCATGGGCTTGATGATATAGAAGTTTATCAGATATTTTTCTTTATGTAAAAGTTCCAAAACAAATAAATAACTATCAAATCACTGTGAACACATTCATATGTTTGCTGGAGGTTCAACAGAAGCTAGATGTATTGGAAACCTCCCTTTAATTAGTTCAATAAAAAAATAACTGAGAGGAAGCAATATGGAAAAGAAGAGAAATAATTTTCCAGACAATGCTTTCTTGCCTAATAAGATTTGAAGATCAGCACAAGTATACGATAACGGCTCAGGCAATTCTCACAGTGTTTTAAGTAGTGCAGTAATATGATTCCCATTATAGGCATCATGGATTTCTTCTATTATGTTCACTTTATAAATCATGTGTTGAAGTTTATTGAGACAGAGCTGGAGAGTTTGTATGCCTTGATGCAGTAATCTGTTAGCGAAGGTAGCCATCTGCTCTAGCCTGCTGCGAATTCAAATCTCACAAGTGTCTGTCAACTAGCTGAGCAGGAAATATAACTAATCTTAGTGAACATTTGGATATTAATTATGCTAGTTAGTGAACAAGGAGAGAAGTAATGAGATAATTTGCTTTATAAAGTTACACTTCCACAACATCTCTGAATACTGATCCAATTACTCTTGCCAGACCTGAACATGCAAAGAGAATAAATTTCCCCACTCTTCTTGACCCTAGCACTTGGGACAAGGTCTACATGATAGGTTAGCATTTCACTGTGCAAACTGGCACAGCTCCTACTAACACATCATTTCATGTGAAACCTCTCATGCAAGCAAAATTAAAAGCAACTTTGGTCCCTTAGAGCTCTCCTTTAATAGCTGTTAAGTTTTGAGACAACTTCTTCCTGCAATGTGTTTATTTATAGTATAAGCAACTGAAGTTTAATTCCTCTGGTATTGGCTCTGGTTCACATCCAAAACTAGATCTAGTTCTGCTTATCTGCACAAGTCTGCACATGTCATGTTGGTGTTACATCTCCAATGGAAACAGCTACATCATGCTGTATCCTGCCAGAAGGCTACAAAATAACAGTGCTTATTATTCTGTACAATTGTAAAATTATACTAAAAACCAGCTGCAAGGCCCCTGCACCTAAAAAAGTACAAATGGAACGGAATGGAATGGACTAGAGTTAGAATTAGAAATAGAATAGATTAGAAAAAACATTTTTGTGTGTGTTTTCTTTTACTCTTTTTCCCAGTCATAAGACAGGTGAAAAACACAAGAATTGTCTTGGGAGTTTTTTTCTGGTTAGATATATTGAGATAGTGTGCTTTAACTGCAAGCTAATTTTGCTTTTATTTCCAGTGGCACCCAGACTACTCCACAGCAGAATCCACACTAATTGAGATGTGCCTCTATTTGGGAAAAGCAAGACAGTCACATAAGGCCTCAGCTAGACATGGGATATATTGCCTTTACCAGCAAAGCCATGACCCTAAGCAGCAAAACCTGTACTGAAAAAAACTGTATTTTAAAAAAACCACAATGTACCTTAACATACACACATGTTCAGTTTGTATGTTCAGTGTATTGTGAGACCATTTATACTGGCCAGTAGCACTTTGACTCTTATAGCACTACAGAGATATCCAACCACGCTGCCTTTACTCCTGAGTTATTTTGGTTAAATACAGTGTTTTAGATGGTTATCTCTTTTGTTGATAGGGATGTACATTTTAAAGGACAACAGCAGTTGATACAATCAGATAGCATACTCAAATACTTTTGTATACTGCCAGCATAGTAAGATTAGACTGCAGCATAAAGGGCCATACAAGGTAGACATGACATCATCTTTCCACAAGTTTCATCTTGATATCTGTCAGACAGATTACTCCATGCCCCAAAGCTTGAAACATAATCTCTGTTCCAAACTTTGATAGAATTAATTATTATAACTCTGGATATCAGCAATAACCCTGCTAGTATCCGATTGATTTTTCAAGTTTGCTATATTCTTGGCCTTAACCTTCTGCAGCAATGAGTTTTGCAGGCTGTATACAAGAGCCATTCTCTTTTACCAATTCTGGAATTTCTCACTGACATTCAAATTTATTCAGTACTCTCCTGTTTTGGTGGAACAGAGTAAAGAGAATTTCTGAATGATCTTTTTAAAAGACCACCTTGTTTTGCTTTTCAATTCCTTTCTTGTCATTAATCTATTCAAAGCTTTTCAATCTCTACAAAAATGGCAGGACAGAATCTGCTACTGAGAAGTTTAAAGTGTAATGTAGAGAGTAACACAGTTCAAGAGATGAAAGCATACACTAAAATCCACGTGTCTTATTATGCACTGGTATATAACAGCTATGTGCTTTCACTGCATACAGAATGAATTTTCTCATATTCAATGTGATTACACTTTATTCCTAGGAATAGGCAGCTCTGGATTAGAATAAGCAGTCACTTCCCTCACCCCAGCACAACTAGAAAGAACTAGAGACAAGCAGGACAAACTCATTTATGTCAGCTGAGTCTCTCCAAATACCATCTCATGCTTTAGGAGAAACAAACACTCCTTTAAGTAGGGTTTGTGGGGGGGCATTTACCTTCACAGACCATCACTAGTGCAAAAGGCTGGCCTGAAGCCATCAGACAGTGCAACTGTCAAGCATCACTAGTGAATGACTCACATCTTCCCTGTGCACAGCTGGGATTTCAGCAACCACAAAACCAACACTTGGATGCCATTTTCAAAGATTACTACTACATTTGGCTACACAACTGTCAACGGAAATTAACAAAATGAATGTGCCTAAATTTCTAGAGGGCTTACCAAGTCTTCATGCTGCTACTTATTACTTTCTACAGAAAACTTAAACTGGCCTTCCTAGAGCCAGACTGTCACTGAAAGCTGAAGGATATGATCTAATAGAGAAATAAAAACTCTAGTCTGTAACTCAGCTCTTAGCACCAAGAATACTTTAGCCAGTATACTTAAGAAACTTTTAAAAGAAGGCAGTCTTAAGCCAGAAGAAGCAAATTCATCATTACACCAAAGACAGTGTTTCACTATCTGCAGTTACAAAAATGTTTACAAAATTAGTACCAGATTCACTTTTTCTGCTTCAACTTTCACCTGTTCAGTTCTGGGATTTGTTCAGCTGCTGAAAAACCTTCAAAAATTCTCCCAATATGGTCAATTAGCCTCACTAATACCTAAGAAATTACATGATGAAAGAATTAGTACCTGAGAGAATACTGTAAATTCAATATTGCATTCATTTATGCCATCCTTTGCACACTAAGTCCCTGATTTTCATCAGCCTCTCAACAAACTCTCAGGAGTCTAGACATGACAGTGTCACTAAATGGTTTTCAATGTGGCCCATGGCATCTTCTTTTTGTTTGGCATGCTTTTGGAGGTCAATTTGTTGTGTGATAAGAACAAGAAAAAACGACAATTTTTTTTCTGCATCTGATTTTTAACCAGGTAATTTTAATCCTTACCTGAAATCCTTAACCATCTTTTAAACAAATATATCAGACACAGAATGATTAAATTAATACTGAGGCAGCAATCATCTATAAAACCAAACCATTCAAGGCAGACTACCAGAACCACTGATTTATAAAATATCCACTGCAATTCTTAGGTTACCGTGGTTCAAATCAGCCTACTTTCCTCACACAAGGTTCCAATTCAGTCTAGGGTCTTGGTTCTCCTGGATTGGCTTTTTCACTCTCGGGAGAAAACATACGACTAATTACACATCACTACAGTACAGCCTGGTAACAACCACTACTTGCACTGTCTGGAGCCTGAAAATGGGATGGTTGACAGCACAATTTGTTATGAACTGTCATACGGATCTGCAAATTGCAGAGGTCTTACTGGCTCAAAACAGGTTGTATCAATGTACAGAAAACAGACTTTTCTTGTATCATTCTATTTAAATTGTACCTTGTTTGAAAAGACAGTACTGTTTACAAATTCCAGAGGTCTTTTCCTAAGGGCTTTCAAGGGTATAAAAAAACCAGCAAGAAACTTTCTAGTAATTCTAGCTGTAAAGATAAGAGCTGTTGGATATGTGATTCATCTCTTGTGTTTCACTTAACAAAAGCCTGCAGCCAACAAGCTCTGAGCCAGATTTCAGCCACTGGGGAAGTGGGCATGTTTCCACTGAAGTCTGCAGAATGAGAGGGTCAAAAAGCAGCCTGGCTGCCTCTTTAAAGGACTATAAAAGGATACCCCAAAAGTTTACATGCTAAGCATGAATTAAGGAAATATAATCGACTGTTTCCATTTCCTGTTGTATCACATTCACAGAATCAAAATGCTCAATACATAGAAGACTGCAGAAATCTCAGAGAAGTTGTTAACAAGATGACAAACACAAACATATTCAATGAAGATTAAAAAAATACGTTAGGCAAATAATATACAGAATTGACAGAAAAAAGGAACATTTAAAACAAATTTTGATCTTTCATTTATCCTCTGGAGCCCAAAGATCCCCATCTTCATTATTTTTCTAATTTAAAGTATGCTTTCCAGATCAAATACGCTCTTACTTTGCCTTTGAACACTCCATCACTCCTTAACTAAAATTTTCACTAGAAGCAGACTTCATTACACAGAGCCAGCACATGCCACAGCAAAGACCACAAGACTTGCTAACTCATCTTCACAACCACAGCAACAAGCTCCGTCTTCACAGAACTGTCACTCCATCCAGGGCTTCAAACGCCATCATGAATGCAGTGCAGCCAAAATCCACCAACAGATGATCACCTGCACAAATTCATTTGGACACCAAGTTGTCATCTACAGTCAACCTGCACAGAAGCTCTGAAAGCTGCTGTTGCTATTTCAAACCAGATGAAGGGCTTACATTTCCAAGGTTTACATCAGCTCCTTAACTGTTGCCCAGGACCTTTCCTTTACGACCCCTAGCCGTAACCTGGATTCTAATAGGAATGTGCTGAATAAAATAGGATCTTGCAGCACCTGACCTGGTCCTCAGTAATAATATAAACAGTTTGTCTGCAAGAATTTTGAGATGATGTTTTTTTATAGAGGCCATCAACCTTATCAACAATTACCTCGCTAGCAATATAATGAAAGTGCCCAACTATGTTCTCTGAATGGCTAAGGAAATTAAATTACACCTGGAGAAGCTGTTCTAACGCGTCATTTAAGCTTCAGTTGATCCACAATGACTTTCAAAAGAAAACCAAGGCAGGTTGGGCTGAATATATCAACCACAAGCTTAACAGATGAACTGAGAGCTAAACAGCCTTTTCAGTGTAAGTTAATGAGGCCCAAACTAGCTTTTGCAAACCTCTGAAAAATGGCTTATTCACAAAGTGTATATAATGCAGCTGTAATTCCTGTATTGTTATCCGTGGAATTTCATGTGTGTCCAGAAAATACTCAAAATAATGCTGACCTGTCTAATGTAGCAACATGATAAACAAGTGATCCTGAAACAGGAATATCTTCGGAGAATAGCATAAAGAAGTAAAATGATGGGTTTCACTTCTGGCACCAAGTATACCATATGCCAAGCATATTACTGAAGGGATGCTTTGAAGAAAGTTTTCCCCTTTCAAAGAAACCAGCACTTTCTTTAGACTTCAGGACAGAGTTATCTAGTCATCAGTCTTCACCTAGATAGAACAAAGTTAGAATACCACCAGAAAAGTGTAAAAGAGCTGTTCTCCTTAGCAGATCAGTACTCCACACTTATACAGATGTGTCAAGCCAGGCACAGAGAGTACCTCTGTAAACCTGCACAACGTAATGAGTTTAGAGACAACACTTGAGTGATCCAGACACACTTCTTTCCCTTAGACAATGCTTTACTTCTTCCTATTTCTAACTTACTTTGTATTACAAATTGCCTTCACTGAAATTAAAGCAGAACTTGAATCAGAATTATCAAACAAAAATCAGGGTTTTTTTTAATATGAGACATTCATGTATGTCACATGCAGCTCAACTATCATCATTCACAATCCCTGACTTATGTAGATGGTCATGTCTAAACATCTGTATGAAAGCTGATGATTGATTCACAAATAGATAAATGTTGCATGTTCAGAAGGAAGTTATGTACGTATCTTTGAAAATTAGATTCCTGTTGCCTTTTCAACGTCCATAAATTATTGGTTTTGCCCACTTAAAAGCCAGAAAGTTCTTTCAATTAAGTTTGGAAAAATCTGACTTGTGGTGGCCTACTCCCTCCCTAGCCTTGGCCACTCCCTCGGTTTCTCCCTATTTGTTCTTGTACCCCAACTCCGCCCAGGGACTGCCCCTGGGCCCCAGACAAAACCATCCCATACTCAGCCCACGTGGTCTCTCTACCTCTGAACATCGTGGGGACGAGATGTGATTAAAGCCATCTCACACCCTCATGAGAGACCCTTCTCTACCTTCTTTACCATCCACTGTGTTGTAACGCTGCTGGCTGCTGGAGCCAGATCGCAGGGCTGTCCGAAATGGACTCTGGGGTGCGATTAATCACATGGTCCTAGGAAACCCTTGCTGAGCTTTTGGGCCGCAGCAGCCTGCTAGGCAGAGTCCAGTGGTTACAACTTGACTCAACTTGAGAGCAACAGTGAAACCCAATTACTGTCAAAGTCTTGCAAAAAATGAAGTTTTTCACATGGCCCATGATCACAGATAAGAATTAAAACTCTTACAGAGAAAATAAGAACAGTTTGCCACCACACATCATGCACCACATCTAGTCCTTGTGCCAAAATAAACAACACAGCTAGAGAATCCATGAATATTCTGAAAGGTGAACACTGAGAACATTTAAGACTTTTTTAAACTCACTTAATTCTACCTGTAATATTCTCCTTCTAATAGTCTTATCTGTGAAATCTGGCTGATAGTGGGAAAAAAAGTCAACACCCACTGGATTATGCCTTTGCTTGTGGTTTTAGACTGCATTGTACTGTAATTGCCTAAGATCTAATGCTTATTTTACTGGCTCATTAATACTACAAATCTTTTCTGTAAATTCAAAGAAACAAATGTGTCAATCCTTCAGTTTTCCTTTTTACTTCCTTAGGATTTATAACCACCTGCCTCCAGCCTGGTATTACCATTTACTTATTTACCTCTAGCACAAAAGAAAAAAAAATCACCAGAAACAGACTTAAATGAAGCTAGACCCACTTCCAGTCCATTTTCAGTCATCTGAGCAATTGCCTGTTAAAAATCATGGGTTTCCCCAACAAGCAGGAAAGTGGGCAAGCTGTTACTTTAGCTTGAAATTCTACATTACAACTTCTAAAATTTTGTCAGTCATACACAAGTAGCAGCACTAAGAGCAGCACCACGGTACTTTGTGTGCAAGAGATGAGACAAGCAAAGAATGTGAGCATTCATTAAATCCCATAGTACTTAGACCAGACAACAGTTCTGCTGACCGGCTGCAGATGTAAACAGCCAGCCAATCCGAACACACCTTAGTGATATGTAAAGCAAACTAGCAAAGGGAACTATCTGCGACATTGCTCAGTAGATTGCAGCTAGCATGTGTGATCAGTGACAAGAAAGAAGGCACCTAAAGAAACAGTATACAATAAAAAAGCATCCAAAGCTGGTACAGTAAGCAAAATTGAAAGACAGATTAAGCACCACATCTGCATATACAAATCCAAATTGGCCAGATAAGGCAAAATGCCATTACCAGACTGAGAAGCAAAGCAACACAAAATCTGCATAGGACTGTAGAGACAGCTGTAGAAGCCACATCTTTTCCCAAAACACCACAAGATAAAAAGATTTATTTCAGTATCACTGAAATCAATGATAACGGCTCAGCAACTGAATGTCTACCAGAGGATGCAAGCAACACATAAACAATCAGTCCCAAGGACGTGGTCTTGCCTTCTTGGCATTCAAGAGATCTGCAGACTGACAGTCTTTTCAGTGACCTTACCCAAGGCACAGAACATGCCTCACTTCCAAGGACTTAAGACACTGGTGGTAATAGCCACTAGAGCTTAGAAGCACTAATAGGAATGAAGTGTTTACTCATATAGTTCTCTTTATTGATTTTCTAATGCTATTTATCAAAAGAAAACAGAAGAAGATATCCCAGGTGGTGGTGCCATCCATGCTGTACAGACAACTGGCAAATGCTGTTAAAATTGCAAAACTGCACACCACCATTTGTATACACAAAAGGCTCTACTACTGTGGTAGATGCAACATGAAAACCTTTGACATAGTAATTACATGTGAACCTAAAACTTAGAAGAATCTGATAATTTTCATCATACCTACATAGATTACAAATGCAGTTGGAAAAATAATTACTGATTGACACTTCTAATATTGCAGCTGGAAAGGATCTTCTAGGTAGTGAGCATACCTGACTTTAAACCTCAAGAAAATACATCACAAAGCTGATGACATCTAAATTGCAATCAATCTTTAATCAGCACATTATTGAACACTTCCACCATACAAACAGTTAGCAAAGTACCACAGAAATCTGCTAATTTTCTCATCAATTACCTACAAACCAAAGCCCTTTGATTAAGAAACCACAGTGGCCGCTAGCTACTTCCCAGCAAGAGATTTATTTACAGCACACAGCAGAAAGACATCCTATTACCAAAACATTTATCAAGTACTATCACATATAGGCCTCTTACTATAATACTATGAAGTAATTAGTAACATCTGAACACAAAGAAGAGTGCACATTTGATTCGTTTATTAAAAAAAAAAAAACAAGAAAACCAAACAAATTCAACAAGGAGACGAAATGAAACCATTTCATTAGCAGAGAAAATTAAAAAAGCAGAGAAAAGGTTTTATTAAAAAAATGAGGAAGCCTACATGCCCAAAAATTTCTCTTCACGTCAAAAGGAGCTAAGAAGCGTCACATAATTCACAGGAGAAAAAAAATCAATATATCAAAAGCTGAATTTCTCTTCTATTTCAGTACTACCTATTAGCCTCTCAGAAGGTTCTGGAAATGAAATAAACCAACTTCATTAGTGGTTTTGTTTTGAAACTAAGTCTTGTCCTTTTAAATACAGAAAAATATCTGCAAAGGTACTGAAATCAAGAGCCATGCACTGGATTTTTCAGATAACTTCCAGAACACAGCCCACCAATATTGCCATTCTTCTTCACCTGGGATTCTCTACTCTATGTTTAGGAAAAAGATGTGTTGTCATCCTTATTAAAAATCTATATCCTGCATTGGTTCATTTTGAAAAAGGTAAATGAAGAGGAAACAGCTGCTAAAAGGGGAAAAAAAGAGGAGGAAAAATGATGTAATATTTAGTGATATTTGGACCCTGTACACTAACAAAAAATGATTTGTAGGCATGTGCTGGCATCTACTCAGATTGTCAATACAATGCATGTTTTCCGTACGCAAATTACGCATACTGCAAATTCCAGTCTAAACGTTGTATATACTCACCTTCCCTCCCCTCCTCCTCCTCCTCTAGTTGGAAGTACCACCTTCCCTTGTCATGACAAGTATTTTAGTCAAGATATGCCCACAGGATGCACGCATGTGTACGCACATATGCACCTACACAGCATTCAGGGCCCAGAGACGAGCCTGTTTTGGCTGCAGATGGTTAAGAAATCAGGGGAAAGAACTAATCCCCCACAGGTTTAATTCTGGGTATTAAACATCAAAAGTTTTCAGAGGAAAACCCTAGCTACCTGGTAGCTTCTAGATGTGCCAGCCAGGAATGTTACAAAATGTGCTGGAGTTTCTCTTTTTCAATAATTGATCTCAGTCCAACAGCCAACCTCTCTACACCCAACACATTAATCTACCTCCTAGTCCATCCAGCTGGAGCAGAAAGCTGGGTCCATTTAGCTCATTTCACATAAATAAGATCCTGGAGCACACAAGACTAACTGTGCAGCTCACAAGACTCCCTGAACAGGTGGGGTTTTTTTTGATTGCACCAGACACTAACACCATTTCTGCCACCATGCCTGGTCCCAGAAAGAAGGTCTACACAAGACCAACAGTGGTGACAATATGTGGCCACAAAACACATTATCAACACTAAATGCTGCACTTCATGGGCCTGCAGTGTCCCTACCACAGCTGGTTTTTGCTGGCAGCTGCTATCAGAGCATGCCACACCCTCCACACAGGCAATGGAGAAAAGGACACTCAATGGGCAAAGATGGAAGGAGAAAAGGTGTAATTTCTCCTAACGTTCACATTGACTTATAGCTTTTCCTATCTAAATCAGCCCTCCATGAGGATCCCCTTGCTTCCCTTCCTTCCTGTGTGCCTGCTGCTGGGGATACCAGATTCCCACTCTGCTTCCAGAGCCCAGCAGATGTGACATCATGTTAGAAACACCCCATCTCTGCCCCTAATACACAGAGGAGAAAAAATCTCCAGCTACTGAGTGAAACCTTTCCCCAGCTGTCCCAGGACAATTTGTAGGCAGCAAAGTGGTATATAAAAAAGGTAAGGAGATAGCCTTATTGTTATATAACTTTTCCATTTTTTTCTAGATCAATGTATCTGAAAACAATATGCTCCAATATGTCACAGACCTAAGCTTGATATAACTCTCTGGTATAGCCTCTAAAGTGAACTCAGTAGAGTTTTATTTGCATGAGGAACATAGCTATTGCTAATTTGTCTCAAGTAGCATGCAGTTCTGAATTTTCTTCCTATGGTCCTAGTACTAGTATTTTTGAAGAAAAACAAAGACTTCATTAACCATAAATACCTGAAAAAAATTCAAGAAGGTAAAATTGAGCTATGAATGTCTATTGAGCTTGGAAACACTAATATTTAGTTCAACACAGGCACATGCGTTCTATATAATACTTGTGTGTTATCCATAACCAGTATTCTGTTTCCCTGCACTTGAATAATGGTAAATTCTTAAAGGATCAAGAGAAGAACAAACAGCTTCACATGAACAGGTGAAGGGCCTTGAAGGGAAGCCATATGAGGAGTGACTGAGGTCACTTGGTTTGTTTAGCCTGGAGGATACTGAGGGGAGACCTCACTGGGGTCTTCAAATTCCTCACAAAGGGAAGAGGAGGGGCAAGCACTCATCTCTTCACACTCATTATCAATGACAGGACTCAAGGAGATTGTATGAAGATGAGTTGGGGGAGTTCAGGCTGGATATCAGGAGAGTGGTTGGGCACTGGAACAGGCTCCCCATGGAACTGGTCCCAGCACCAACCCTGTAGGAGTTCAACAGGCATTTGGACAATGCTCTTGAGCACAAGGTATTACTCTTGGGGTGTTCTGTGCAGGGCCAGGAATTGGACTCCATGATCCTAATGGGTCCCTCTCAACTCAGCATATTCTGTGATTCTGTGATTCTATGAAGTTCCCAGAATTATTCCATGTGGGGAAAAGACCACTGAGTGGTTAATATCTCCACTGAAAACTTAGAGCATTGTTGTCATCCTGAGAAGTACCTTGTAAAAAAGCATTTTTGTTCTTCCTGGCTCACAAAAATTTAGCAGTAGTTTTATGTTAAAAGAATATTACCGCAGTTCGGGACCTTCATATCCAGCAAGGCTGTCCTCTTATTGTTGTCATCTATGCAGTATAAGTCCTGAATTTCTGTGGAAAACTTGGTCTCATGAAATTTCTTGATCCACATGATTTCACAGGAACACTTGAATGGATTGTCTACCAATATCCTACAGGAAAAAACATCAATTTAGAAGGCAGAATGTATCATGCATAAAAAATAAATGAGGGGCGGAGGCCTCCAAGCATTCAGCTGGGTGAAAATACAAGTTGAATCCTTTAGTTAGGAAGGTTAAGGAAGGCAAGTTGAAGCCTTTCATTAAGCAGCATAACACATGTGCCCTTGGTAAACTCAGTGCAATGTAAGCTGCCAAGCTGGTAACAGTTCCATGTAGGGAATTAAGCTCTGCATGCACTGAGGACCCAGAATATCAAAGGCAGAAGAGATCACACAGGGGATGTGGCTGCTATTTCCAATTCATCAGTGTAAATCAAGAGCACGTGGAGAGTGGCCACTCAAGAAGCCCCATTTTATTACAGAAATCAAGAAAAGATTAGAATTCTTCTCTTCTACACCTGGGTCACCGCTCAGTTACCTCAGAAATGGTTTATTGCTGTGGGGTGGTAAATTCTTTATGAAGTCAAACAGTTTTGGACTATACACATACTCTTACAAATTTTAATCACAAAAAAGGATTGTACCTAATCTTTAAAATTCATCTGCTACAACACTCTAGAAAAATCTCACAGTAAAACCACAGGCAATGTCATGAAGAAATACAAGTGAAAACCAGAAATTGATACAGTACACTGCATGGAATTTAAACCACAGCAAACTTACCAAATTCTAGTTTTAAAATTTAATAAAACTACACAACAATGGCATGCAATTACATGCAAGTTAAATATGAACAGAAACATATCTACCTAAACAGTGGCCAGTTATTTTTTTCTTCTACTGGCATACAAGAGATCTAATAAAGTGTGTGCGCAAGTGTCTGTTTAAGGCATTTCATTACCAGGAGAACAATCATTCTTAACAAAGTTTCATGGGTATTTTCGACATACAGAAGCTCAAGTTTCTTACAGAATCTATGCTCATAAATGCCTCCTGAAGACATTAAGTGTGCAAATCATGAAAAAAATCATCTTATCAGAGCCATAACCTCTTCCCCCAAAAGCCATTTCAAGTTCTTTGAGGAGAAACAACTGCAGGGGTCCATAAACGTGTTTGAAGAAGAAATTTGTATTCACAGAAGTCATCCACTGGACTTCAGCACCACCACAGCATGGACAAAAATTGTTTGTGTGATACATACTATGAACATGAGTCCTTGGCTCAAAGCCTATGACGTGGTTTTTCAAAACAGTGAGATTTACTTCCATCTTCTGTTACATCCTATAGCTTCCTGGTAAAGAGAAATTTCACTTGACCAATGGCTGAGCAGTCTTCTTCTACTGTTTTACTTTGTGCTAAACCCATCTAGGGAGTTAGACACATCATTGGCAGGATGCTGGCTGCATAATGACCCTCCACAGACACTTTTGTGAAAAAGAAATCTGACCTATGTAAAGCAAATGTTTGCTCTAATTTTACAGCTGCAGTTCATTTGTTCTAGAAGAAACCTTTCAAAGTGGCATCTCCTTCTCTGTAATACCTGGTGAATATCCTCTACTACACGTTATCCTAAACTGCTCATCCCTTTATGTTTTGATTTGCAAGAGTACCAACAAGACAAATATACTTGTTTGTCAGATTTAGGGGAAGTTCCTCAGAAGCTATTTATGGCAACATTCATATCCCAGATTCACCTATCAACACTCTCCCTTCCTTCCTGTTTCTGATCTTCCAGCTATGTATTAACCACTTATCAACAGAATTATTCAATAATACTGATTATATCACTGCTTGTCCTCCTTTCAGGCTCTGCTTTTATCCCTCCACTTTCTTTTCCTCATTTCCCCCACATCTGTTTATCTCACTTCATCACAACATCTGTTTGAGTAACTTCAGTTTGTCTAGTCCTACACTCCCTTTCCCAAGCACACAACACTCTACCTCATCCCCTTTTTCTCTCAACTTGTACCTCATCATGCATTGCCTCCATACCTCAAATACTACTCTGTTTAACCTTCACACTACCTACTTTTCCCATGTCTGGCTCACTCCCACTACCTTTGCCCTGCTTCTTCATGCAGAAGCAACAGAACAACAAAAGGCATGGAGCCTTTTGAGAGCTTTGCAACTAGAGAGAGCTTTGCAACTACCTAGTCTCTTCACTAAAGAGCTCAGCGACTGTCAAGTTATGAAAGAAAACTCGAATGAGCAGTGTTCCGTGGACCATAAAGAAAATAATTATACCAACCTAATACTCAACAAAATATACCTAAGGGGCATAACCTCTTTTTGTGGCACTAAGATTTGCTCATTTCACTTCTCACATGCTGAAGTTCACCAGAAGAGGGCTAGGATAGCACATCTGGTGCTTCTTACTTGGCACTTTGGACAACTTCTGACTCTGCTCTGAGATCCAGGAGAGCAACCTCCCTCTCCTCTGCAGCCCCAGCTCTCCCAGACCTCCTCCAGGCTCTCTGCATATTAGCAGAGAGTACACAGGATGACCAAAATTTTGGAGCATACATCAATAAGAAAATCGTTGTGTATTAAAGAGAATAAAAATGTTAATATTGAAACAATCAATGAATTAATGTTTACCAGTGCTTTCATTGCTAAACGATTATATAAAGCACAGTGCAACTCAAGAATTTGAGAAAATAAAAATACTCTTCAACAGCCAGCCACAAGCATACAAGCTGTGTAGCCACTATAAGAATATGAGAGACAATCTCCACATGAAGATCTTCAAAAGACTGTATTTTCACTAGGTTCAGATACTTAATATAAACACCAGTAGTTTTGTGTGAAGTAATCACATAATAAAATATCTTAAAGCTGAAGGAAGAGGCTATTTCGACCTCTACATTATTTTAAAATATATACCTAACCTTCTTGAAGTCCTGGAATAAAAATTTCTCTGCACTTAAGTGTCCTGCATTGATGCTTTTTTTGGACCAGAATTTCACACCTAATTCCTGATGGACTTCTACCTTTACGAGAACAAACTTAGAACTGTTATTCTTCCATTCCAGCCAAAAATGAACTTGTATTTCAAGAAATGACAACTTACAGATCAGACAAACCCAGATGGCGAAAAGGCTTCTTGGACAAACTTGAGAGCTTGTTTCTGGATAAATTGCTATGTCAAAAGAGAAACATTGCATTAATTAGAATTGCTTATTCTTACACTAAAAATACAGTTTGTGTCTCTTGAAAAAGTAATTAAGAACTTGAACCAGCTCTAAAAGTCCTTTGACTTCAGTTGTAAAAGGATAATGTTCAGTCTTACTTTATGGTTTGAAGGATTTCAAGAGCTTGAATTCAGTCAGCATCTAACATCAAATACATTCAAAATCAAACTCAACAGGGATCAATATTTTCACTTTTAGCACTTTGTCAATTGTAGAAAAGCAGCAGATTTAACTGTGTGTCAAAAGTATTTTGTAAAGTCCAGGTGTTAATTATATGCTCAATTTATTCATGTGAAATGGGTGTATCCGTTTCTTTGATGCTGCACCAAACTCTGTACTCATGTAAGCCCTCCTCACATGCTAGCACACATCCACATCAGAGCTTTTTAGTTGTTCTTTTCAAATTGCATGTGCAATATGCACCCACACGGAAGATCAAAAGGAAAACTGTAAAATGCCTATATTGGGCTTTTTTATGTCAATTAAGCATTTATGGTTTCCAGTGGTAATTAAGTGGAAGGTCCTCTCCCATTATGCAGAGCAAAGAAATGTTTATCTGAATCAGAAATACTCCTCCCCTCATAAGCTTACAAGACTGCTTTCTCCACCTCAAAGCAAAATAATGCTGTTTTTGTACAGTCTTATCAGTCTACCGATTTAAGATAGTGAGAGCAATAAACTGCTTAACTGCCAGCAGTAAAGTGCAAATCAGTGCTATGAGCCAAAATACCATGAGTTTTATGTGGTATTATAAAGGCGCCTTAGGGGCTCCACACTAAAGTTGCATTGCATTTAAAACCAGGGATTAAATATCTTCTTTTTTTTAATCTGACTAAAGAACACAGTGTCTACTTCCCAACTTTCAGTCACTGAACTTTGAGTACAAGACAATTTTCACATAAATTATAAGTTGGATCTTCTACAAATGTTTAAACCAGAATTAAAGAGATTATATTTATATTTCATCACTGATTCCTTCTGGCAAACAAGAGCCTGAAGTTTACAAACTGACTGGTCCTCATATGTGAGAGCAAAACAGAGGAGCTACTATTTCATTAGTCAGCTGAATTGCACTGCCCTATGGCAGATGCTGGTGGAAATGTCTCATGGACCCCGATGGGATAAATCAACATTAAAGCACAATTTGCATATAGAACAGAAGTTGTGTTTAAGCAAAAACTGTCACTATGTGTTTTTTCCTTGTATGCATATGCTCTGTGTTGGGAGGTTGAATAAAAGAAGCTGGATCCTCATACTGACTTGGGCTTTTGCCTCCAGCATGGTGCAACATCAAACCCTCTCCCTCCATGGGCAACTCTTCACTCACCACGCAGGAGAATCCCTCCTGTTCCCACACTGACAAGCAGCACAGGTGGAGGGTCCTGTGGTACTGCCAAAGAAGGCATGCACCTGCCCCTCCTACCTGCAGAGCAAATAAATCCTACCTTTCCCAAAAGACAACCAGATACACAGTGGGCTTTACCTGCAGACCACTGCTATAAATTTATCGCCTTAAGAAATACTTTGACAGTAAATTTAATTTTCTATATATTTTTTATAAAGTGAGCACTTTTCATTGACCACAGAGATGCCTACCATTGTCTCCTTAATTCATGCTAAGTGAAAAAAAAATCACTGCCAGGTTTATTTTGAAGTAGTTAATGATCACACTTCCACTTTCATGGAAAGAGAATATTAATTAATTCCCCAATTCAACTACACATAAAAGGACCATGGTGAGCAGCCCAAAGAAAATTCATCTGAGGTTCTAAAGAGTTTTTTTCTTATAGAAAAAAAAGTCAGGAGTACAGAGCCTGGCTCCAAAGCTAAACTCAAGGGGAAGACCCAAATTCAATCAAAGCATGCCTGTATTTTACATGAAAATATCAAGCTCACTTTAAACTTGCTAGCCCTAATTCAGCTAAAAGCAAACCAGTGGCAATATGAGTAGAACAAAACCAGACTGAGAAGCTGCACAAAGATTTACAGAGCTAGCAACATGGGGACAGTTCTATCATCTGTAGTGCTTCTGAAAAGGGAAGGCAAGAAAGAGGAGGGAACAGATCTAAGGAGAATTGGGGGGAAGAGGTGAAGAAATGGCCATTTTGCTGCACTCAGTCCTGCTCCACAGGCAGCAGCCTGCTCTGCCTATGGCTGGAACCAGCCCTGTGTGCAAGCAAGGGTAAATCTGCAGCAAGGTTGGTCTCAAATGGTTTCCTTTGGTTGCCTTACCTAAACCTGAACAGTGTAGGCATACAAACACATTTTAATACCTGGAGTTGTATATATACACTACACTCACAATCTTTGATTTAGCAATACTCTTAGATGCAGCCTGGCAGGTAACAACAACTATTTTTGAAAGTTTTTGTAAATTGGCACTTGCTGCGAAATGTTTTCACATTTAAAGGCACTGACAATACACAACGTGTGTGTATTACACAGATCCATTAAATTACTGTTAGCAGCACATAAGTTTATTAACTACAGCACTACTAAAACGAGACTGTTGGCTAACTTGAGTCTATGAGCAGTGAAAACACCAGAATTAGACGAGCAAGGCTATTAATTACTTTAGTAGCATCTATTAGGACATTTATTTTCCTGTTGTTTATGTTATTACTCAAATCTTTTCACGATAGATAACTTCCAGAAGATACCTGGACTACATAAGCTTTCCCAAGGAAACAAGGAAATGACAAAAAAGGGATTAAGGAAATGTGTGTTAATAAGTTCATTTTAAACTGATACTCTTGTATGATTCATAAAATAAATACTACTTTCATATAATATAGCTCCTTAACTACATCAAATGATTTTTCATAGAATAAAAAAGAAAGCTGTAACAGTATCATAGCAAAATTAATGCTTATACAGTTACATCAATCTTCAGAAAAATGCTTTTGGTTTTCTTTATGGGATAGTAAAAAATTTGTTCCAAAATAAAACGAAAGACTTCTCAAAGACCTGTACTCATAGATTACCCTTGCAAAACGAAGTTATTTTAGCTCTTAATAGTCTTCACTGTCCCAACCACAACAGGAGCTATACTTCCTTGATAAGTAGTCAACAGGATTTTTATTGCTGATGACAACAGGCCATGGTTCACTGGGGCTTTCAGAAACCTTTTAATGTGCATAATGGCTTGCCAAAGAAAACAAACAAATACATTCTGCAGGGATAACAGATTAGCCTTGGTAAAAAATACCTCCATACTTACTGCTTTGTCCTGTGCATCTAGAGCAGCTGGTGCCACTTAATATTTTCCATCTTATCTGGGTTTATCCTATGTCTGCTAACATGACTAAATCCCCACCAAAAGAAAACATAGTACGAGACTGGATAAGCTCCTGGTTCATAATGTAAGGATTCTGCATAAAGAATTCATCTACATCAACAGAAGAGATGTAAAGTCAGTCTAATTTGTTTCTAACAAGGAGCTTCATGAGTTACAGCTCTAACAAAGTCTGCTTACCAGCAGATACGTTTTCCCAGCTTGATTGCATGCTCCAGCAGCAGCTCTTCCTATGGCTGAAACATTTTAAAGGCATCTTATCCCAGTGGGTTCTGTAAAGCCTAGCAGCTCACATATGTACAGTGATACTTTTCCCTTAAGTGGTAATGTTAATAGGATCTCTCTGTTCTGTTCAATGGTCAGTTTTCTGAAAACTTTTTTTTACCTGAGTAACTTTTGGTTAGAAGCAACCACTGGGGACAAACACACTTTGTGACTGCATAAAACCCATTTCCCTAAGGCAACAGGCAAAAAAGTCTCTCAAGAGGATCCTACCAGTTGCTGCATTTTCTGTGGTGTTCATCTGCCCAGACAGCTGAGAAGGTCTTCCAAAACTCTATTAATCTTGCTCCAAACTAAACTCATTACTTCTCACACTGTACTCATGGTCATGGAGAGAACTGATAGCTTTCCTCATCATAATTACTCTTCTTTTAAAGATAAGATGAGCACAGAAGCATAGAATCATTGAATAATTTGGGTTGGAAGGGACCTTTAAAGTTAATCTAGTTCCAGCTCTCCTGCCATGGGCAGGGCTGTCTTCAACTAGACCAGCTTGCTCAGAGCTCTGTCCAACCTCAACCTAAATGCTTCCAGGGCTGGGGCATCCACCATGTCTCTGGGCAACCTGTGCCAGCATTTCAGCAGCCTTTTTGTAAGAAACTTCCTCCTTGTATGTAATCTAAATCAACCCTCTTTCATTTTCAAATCATTATTCTTTGTCCTATTGCAATGATGTATGTTCCTTTTCAATCTTCTCTTTATTGCACTGAACATACTCAGGCTCTAAGCCTCCTTATATTATTTGCTTTACAGGCTCCTTATTGTTCCTTTGCTCTTCTCTGTAGCATCTTCAAGATGAGTAGATTCAGTGTCCTAATCTATATACAGTATTCCAATAGATTCCCCCCCAGCAGCTAAGGTAATGGGGAAAAGATGTAAAAATGTACCACAGAATTCCTTTTGATCCCAGACTTGAATTTGCTTTGTTCTGCCTCATTGCACAGAGAGAAAATCTCACTTCTTTCCCAGTAGAGTCACTAAATCTTTCTCTGCAAATATGTCCCTGAAACAGTATGTTCTTATTACTATTTCTACAGCCAGTGCACATGCATTTGGCTTTATGGAGTTTCATAGTTTACAACGATAACTCACTGAGCAACTGTTACACAGGCAAACACTTGAATTTACTCTGGAACATACTTCCCTTATATTACCAACTGATTACAGCAGAAGTTCTTTTTTAATGACTATATGAAGTAATACAAGTTTCACAGGCTCACAAGATTGGTTCACACTCCTCTGGTGACTGTACCACATTAAGGACAGCAGAAATGGACATTCATGTCCACTTCCTTACACAAATTAATTGCTGTTCCTTGGAAAATACAGGTCGGAAAGGGATTTCATCTCATGAGCAAAGCAATAAAATCAACCCTGTGTTACGTTCAACAGTTCTTTCCTTTTACAAGGAAGTATCTTACAAAGCCAGGGTTTGGCATTATGTCTTCCCAACCTCATTAGGATAAAAGCAAAGGGTTCAGCTATATGCTAATACATGTTAGTGTCCATCTATTGAAGATGTATGGAGTAAAGCACACAGTTGGAATATTTGGCTAAAACAGGGTACTTGTGAGGAACTGAGCCACTCACATGATCTCAGTGTTTTTTAGGACTACATCCACAGTTTCCCATGTAAGCAGCAAAGTGAGCTACTCTGTCTGTCCCACTAGAAGGCACAAAAGTTGTATTAGAAAGAGAACTTTGACCAGTTCAGCCTTTGCTAAAGCATAACATATCTAGGAAAACACAGTCAAAAAGCTGCACAGGTACAAATTCTGCTTCCTGAAGGTCATAAACTATAAATCACATTTGGGTGTGAAAGCAACAGCATTCCTATATTCTGCTCTGGGTGCATTACTTCTGATCTTGAGTGAGCTTTCAAAGTGAATCAACCCCAGGACTTCGGTTCATGGTTGTGTCACAGTCTCTGGGCACATACACTGGTCAAATCATATTAGATGTGCTCCATGCATGCACCTCCTGCACTGCAGCTGCTAAAATATGTTCATCGAATATCGAATCAGAACTCATTGAATCAGACTAGAGCTAGTCAAACCTGTGTCACTGAGAGTGATGCACACTGTGGACATCATACCCTCAAGACAGGTACTCTTTCTGCTACGTTACTTATCACAAAACACATCTCCTGTTAGAGACAGGGTAATAAACCGGATGGTCCTTCCACACATGTTTTTATGATCCGCCAGTCCCTTACCAAATATATCTTATTTAAGGGCAATTAATGATAGAAGACCATTCTAAGTCTGTCTCGTTAAACTATTTTTTAATAAAGCAAATGGTATGAGATAGAAGTAAATTAACAATAAATAAATTAACACGAGTTGGGCAGTTTTGACTTAGAATGAAGACACTGTTCTTACTCACATGTATTGTAGGTTCATGTTTTTCACAAAAGCATGACGGGACACAAATCTTAAGCCTGAATCCACCACGGTCCTGGGAAAAAATAAAGCTGTTAGAATTTGTATTTAAAATACAAAGGGAAGCGTAATGATAATAACTTTTAAAATAAGAGTTGGGATGAAATCTCTACAAGGCTCATCTGCAAGATTTACAACTTTCCTCAGTAACACACAAAGTTTGGCATACAGTTTGATAAGGTCTCTACATGCTTCTGTAAAAAAATACAGAAAAAACAGCTTTATAAAATGTATCCCATACTCACAGATTTTTAAGTCCAACATAAAATCCAACCTCATTGTCATTGATACTTTCTAAATTGCGCTGATTTGCGATGTAACTGTTGAAAAAGCAAAACAGATAGAAGTAAGTGGATCCTTCCATGACTTTGACTGCTCAGAGATCATGCACTGAGGTATGAAAGTCAGTAATGATTGCTGACCTACTGCAATTAGTTCAAAGTCCTAATTAGAAGAGCAGAAGTGCTCCTTAAAATCTTCCTCATCATTTAAATGGTACTTTGTGGGACGGGGAGCAGCTCAGTTTTACACAGGGGAAATGAAGAAAGCAAGTCAACCTGAAGGCCAAATAAAGCTGCACTACAATGTCGCCATCCTCCAAAACATATGTCTCCTCATGGATTTAACAACAACAAAGTGGACAAGTTTAAAGGTAGTACTGAAGTTATCCCCACTTACAATGAGGGACAATCAGACTTCCCCAGTCTTTTCGATTGTGTTGTTAACTTAATCACATCTAACACTTAGTTTTTCCCTGACACAAAGTAATTTCAGTTCTTTTTACAGGGTGTGGCAATGGGGAAACCGAGAAAATAGTTTGTACTTCATGTACACAAGCAGGAATTAAGAGAAGAGAAACTGACATATTAGACCAAAGAGCTGAGTCCACTCACGTATCATTTACCTCTGCCTAAAAGAATGCAGGCATGTCTTTGTATTATCACCATGTGAGATCTATGAATATCCAGTGACATCCCACAGACTGGAAATTAAAATGTTCACAGCAAATGTATCATTACTTCTGCAGAAAGAAGTTTCACCCTGCAAATCATACAGTCCAGGAAGAAGAAATAAGTGGAAACTGCAATTCTTCTGACATTACGGGCAGAAAAGTATGCCTGATTTAAGGCATGCCTTGCTAAAGAGTCCACACATTTCAAAAGATAGGCCCAGTCCCAGAAAAACTTAAACAGAGATTGACATGTGTTTTCATAAGCATCACAAACTAACCAAAGATGTGGGTTCTCCTAAAATGAGTTAGTCTTTCTTTGCTAGAAGAAAACTTTTCTTCATTCTAAGCATTTTTTAGAATATATTTAAAGGGAATTCTGATGAATTAGTAAGAAAGTGTATTGCTCTTTCAAAGGCAATCCATGTACCTCAGCTGATTGTGTTAAGAGAAATTCACTGTGTTTCTAAATCCCAGCAGAAGCCTGAGAATCCCATCAGTTGGGTTGGGCTCTCCTCCAAAGCTGCAGTGCTGACTTGGGCTATGCTCTCACCATGCACCAGGAAAAGTAAAAAGTTTCCCCTAATGGCATCCATTGTCCCTTGGGAAAAAGAAGGCCAATAAAAAAACAATGCGTGATGCTAGATGGAGCACATTACTACAGCATCATATGACATCGGCTGCTCTGCAAGACTTTTCAGAATAAGATTAACACAGTGTACCCATTAGAAGATAAGAGTCCTTTGTTTTTTGTGTTTCCTTTCTTGAATTTTTAAGACAGCCTGATCTACTATCTTGGCATTTACTAATCTATTTTGTTTGTTTGCTTTTTTGTGAGGTGGTAAGTTTACATATTTTGCCAAGTAACATGAAATAGTATATAAAAATCTATCAATTCGTTCATCTAAGAGTCCTGCAAGTCAATGATCATACTTCCTCTAAACATGAACTCATTCTTCAGTTAAGTATCATCTTCTCTGTCACTTGGACCTCGTAACGCTAAAAGAAAGTTATGCGAGAGGTTTCAAAGATACCTTCCTCATCCTGTCCTCAGTTATCAAACAACAGGAATCCTTTCAAGGTCAGATAGAGATATGGAAATCACGTAAGAGCAGGAATTAAGGAAAACGAACAGTGAAACACAGAGTATGAAGAGACTCAGATTTAAAGAAAAGAAACAGAATAACCGGTTGCACTAGATAAAAATTAAGCCATAAAAGAAACCCAAAACCCTGACAAACACTGCCAAAATACAGATCCATCACTTAAACACAAGTATCACCCATCCACATCTGACATTCCAATTTTAATCACGCAAACATTTAACCAGAACCACTCACTACAAGAAACTCCAGAACCTGACATAACTTACAGTTTTGCACAAAAATTTGTTAGTGTATTACATCCTGTGTTAAGCCTCAGTGTAAAATAGTTCAGCTCTGCTGAAGCCAATGAAGCTACCACAATTTACATCAGACAAAAATCTTAGTATGAGCACACAATTTGTATAAAAAGATTGGTATTGGTCCACCAGGGAATAGACCAAACAGATTATATTTGGGAAGTAGTAGCATGAGTTTATGGTACCTTCTTTCCTTCTCTTATTGCATTCCTTAGAAGAAACTCTATGTGTGGGAGAGGAGGGCACTCTTTACTCTGAGCTGGTACTAGTTTCTTTAAGATGAATGATTTGTTATTCCAGTTCCTAGCTGAAAGAACCAAAAGAAACCATTGCTTTTCCGCAGCCATACTGGTTGGGACCCAGAATTTTTGTCTAAGTGCAACTAACTCAGTAACTGCTCTGCAATACACTTGTAAAAACTCTTGGTACAGAACACAACAGTAAAGCAAAGTTCACGCAGTTGGAAGTCCTTGAAAAAAGAGTGTACAGATGTAATTTACCATAAACAGGTCTTCTTACACTTCCTTACTCACTTAACAAGCCTGTTTCAAGTTCAGCCTTTGCAGCTATGTCATAGCAGTGAAAAAGAAAAGAGTAGAATGATGTAGCTGTACCCTGTAAGGGGAAGTTGCTCTTTGGTTTAATTTAGAGGGAGATCTGAAATAAAACCTCTCCCTAACTGAAGTCTATTTTTACCTTCTTCACAACTACTCTACCTTAATGTTACTTATCATCAAACATTAATACTCTAAAAGCTTTGACTTGCAGTGGGCGACGCTGAGAAATGTAATTTGCCTGCTTGCCCTTAAGAATATCCACCCTATTCTTTAACTGATCATTTTTATTGTAGCAAAAAGAAAAACATACTGACTCACGGCTGGCTGAAGTCACGTGAAGAGCTTGGAAGCTCCCACTGCACACAACAGCACTGCAGCACTGCCAGAACCTGGCTGGATAGCAGTATACAGACCACACATATCGGTTCACAAATACTGGCTGCTGCCTCTAAATCAAGCCTGCAGCTGCCTACAAAGATATTTGCTGATTATACTATAGCATTCTGCCTTTCCTTCAATGAGTAATCAGTAAACAACAATTGTCTTCAGACCTTTAACTTAATCTCCCCATTGTAAACTACAGATTAATTCTAATAAAGGCATTCAGAATCACACACTTAGGATGCACATTGCAACCTACAATATCACGTTGATCTCGTCACACTTCAGTGGCTAATGAATAGTGTCACACACACTTCACCACTGCTACAACATTTTGGAAACAATAGCTTAAAATCCTAACCTATAAGAGTCAACTCCTCCAAATAAGACCTCCTTTAAGAGGGTGGTCTTCACTTTTGCTCATTACAAGAGTGAAAGGCTACAGATTATGTTTAACATCAGTGAAGCAACTTCTGAACTGCAAGAGCATTAAGAGAAAGCGGGTTCTGATTTTTAAAGCCATCTAGATTACTTTATTCTGTAGTAATTTCAAAAAAGGATTTCATGCCAACTTTCAAATCTTTTCCTTAACCTGAATAAAAATGGCCAGCAGAAATATGCCTTTCTAACATACTTACTCTATTTCCTATACTCCATTTGGAGCTGTAAGGACATGCTGGAAAGAAAACTAGCACATGCTGGTCTTAACAACATAGACGCAAGCAAACAACACTGTAGTGCAGCTCAAGAAGTATTCCTGTTGCCAGAAACTCCCTTTATGGGAAGCATATTTTCTTAACACTACAAAAAATAAAACAATTATATGTCTAGCTCTACTTCCTACAACTGGGGAAAAATGTTTTTTAAATTAATAAATACTCACTGGTGAAATGTGTCTGAACTTTGGGAAAACTTTATATTCCAAGTTATTTTTTCACTAAGTCTTTAGGGGACAAAGGCAGCACACTTCAGACATTGAACTGTCAGTAGATGAATTACCATTTAATGACAAGTCACATATGTCCCTAGTCTATACTACTGTGAGAGCTGTATGTTAACACTGAAAATTAAACATTGAAAACTTCCCTAGTGCCATATCTTCTTACAAACTCAAATGTCATACCAAGTTCATCAAAAGGTAGGCTAGAACTTAGAGGCATTTTCAACAAACGTAGGCCGATTCATTGGTATGCATTAAGATCACGTAAAACTTGTAAACTTGATACATCACTTGGTGAAACCTGGCATATTCAAATGGGTTTTATTTGTAGCCCCTCTGAAACCAAGTTTAAAATAATGCTGAAGTGGTATGAACTCACAGTTGGAAAATGAAACACAGAGCTACACAGTGTTGCATATTGGGAACATAAAGTTTCAGACAGATGTAGGCATCAATGGTATAACCTCTGCTCAATCAAGAAACCTTTCTGCAAAGTACCAACCTTCCTTTAGGAAGGAAACTTCTATCAAGCAATGAGCATGATACAGACACCTAAATCCAACAAGTATTCTACAGATATACAAGCTTACTCCAATTATTTTATTCTATTTTGCTTTCTCCATCTGGTACTGTAAGTGCAAGATTTTACGAGGATGACTTCAGGAAACAGAACTTCTACTGCTAGAGGAGCATGCCATAACTCAGGAAAGATGCAGTGTGTTGAGATGTGTTGAGACAATCCATGGTGGACTTACCTAGCATTCAGCAATTTTACCAGTGCTTGACTCCATCCTTGGCTGCCTGGTGTCTCCTGACAAATTCTGAGCAAGTACTACAGTGGTATTTTTTTTTTTTTTAAACCGTGAATCACCCTGTATATCACAAAGAGTGAAAAACTGGTTGCCACTATCACAGGTTGCCTAAGGGCTTTTTCCTCACATTTAGAGTATTTAACCATAAGTCACAGAAGACTACAGGAAATAGCTCTCCACATGCCAGTACAGCAGCTCTGGAGACAACATAATCAGCTCTGGGATCTTTCTTTACACAGGCATGCCCTTTTTTTGAGCAAATCCTGTACTACACACATCCCACACTCAGGTAATGTGTTGTTCAGGACAATCGGGAACTCAGCATCTCACAGGCAAGGTCAGAGATCAGTTAATTTCAAGAATTCCCTGTTCTTGATGTACGGCTGTGTCAACTGCCAGGAGGCAACAGGGCCCAGACATTCTGCTCCACAACAATATACTATTATCCAATTAGTAGCACATAGTTGCCATTGCAAATTGATTCTCCAAAGCCATCATCCTGAACCATTAGTGCCAACCCACCAGTTTAAAGCAGAAGAAAACGGGAATTCAGTGAAGATACCAATCTTTTTTTGGCACTGCAGGAGCAGATCCACACCCTTGCTTATGACTACAACTGCCTGGAATATGGGAAGTCTATGGTTTGCCAGCCAACCTTAGTTCCCACTTTACAGCATGAAGGCAAAGTAAAAATAAATGAATATGCCTGGAATGCAAAGTTTACAGAAAGTTATTGTAAGGCAGGGAAAATGAAATGTAATACATCCTTGGTCTTACTTATGTTTCTGGCTTGGCTTCAAGATGCTTGGTTTTTTCTCTTCAGATAGCAGACTACCGAATCAAGCAAACTTAAGACATTTCATGCAGCTGTCCAGATTTAATATTTATGCCCTTGATGAGTTCCACCTTCAGAATTACTTTCCCCCAAATTCATGCAGAGCTTATTTAAGTATTTTCTCAATTTAGAGACCTGGCCTCCCCTTTGAGATCCCCAAGTTTGTACATTTGGTATTTCATCAAGACATCAATTTTTGATGTTTTTCCAGGAAAACATGAGAGCTACAGATTAGTTTTTCCTTAGCAAAGGTATTTTGGAAAAGCTGATATTCCTTTTTATTGTCAGAAGGCCAAAAAATGGCCTATTTATTCTCAAAGAGATATCCTAATCTCTGATGTTATACTTATCTTCAAAACACGTCTTCATCCCCTGCGTATGAAATAATTTATGCAGATTGCTAGGAAGAGGCTTAAACTCCTGTACAGACCCTTTATAATATATATGCTAAAAATGACACAGTAAATTAACATACAAGAGGAGAGTAGTGAATGTGCCCTTCCATTATTTCTCAACAGAAAGCAGTCATAAAGCTATTCTTTATTATTATTGTTGTTGTTGATTATGTTATTATTTCCTAGCAAGGACGAAAGAGCATCTCAAAGGAATGAATAAATACAAATATATGTGACATTTCTTTCTCTCGCAGAACCACCTAGTCTTCAAAAAGTAGTAATGCAAATACTCTCTTTTCAGCACTTGCATACACCATCTCTATAGCTGTCACTGGCCTTGATGCAAATGAGAATGGAAAAACATCAGTTCCACAAGAGCACAGTAGAATTTCACACAACCATCCCTCACATGCATCTTTTTAAGTCTCTCAGTGAATCGAAACATTAAAGCTTCTTGGTTGCTGTCAAAACCTTGGAATTCTCTTCCTTTCAGGTGCACATACTCAGACAGCGACTTTCTGGAAAAAATGTCTTAGGTATCTGGACATCCTTCAGAGTTAGATAGCACTT
This sequence comes from Corvus moneduloides, assembly GCF_009650955.1. NCBI lineage: Eukaryota > Metazoa > Chordata > Aves > Passeriformes > Corvidae > Corvus > Corvus moneduloides. The sequence continues at coordinate 39,235,713 of NC_045511.1, forward strand.
CTGGCATAAATCAGTATCCCCCACAACAGTTTTTTTTTCCTGGCTCTGGGTTCTGACATGTTCAATATTCCTTGACTCTTTCACTCAACATAAGAAAGTCCTTCTGAAATCTCCTTTGAAGTCAGTCTTCTCCCACATATACAATTCTCAGTGTTTGACATTAATATTTGGCTTTTTTCAGTTTAAAATTACTGGCTCTTAGAATATCAAATACTCTAATCAATCTGCTCTGGATTGTTGGATCATCAAGACCTATATCCTCACCTGCTACCCTGTCCACTGTCTCATTCACTGCGTGCAGTGGACCTCATGCCAGATACAGATCAAAAAGCAGTACTTCTAAAGGGTGGAGCAATGCTGCAAAACTTAAAGCCATCTATCCAGGAAAATCCATCTATATCCTGTTAATACATTAAATTTGCTGAACAATTTGACTCCTCGCAACTCAAACAATATTCCCCTTTCCATAAACCAGCAAAAAGTTTCTTTTTTTCTGTTTTTATTTAAGTCTCAAGAGACTACATACGGTCATAACCTCTACCCCTTTTCTGTGCAAATATTACATGGAGAACCCAACTGGTAGACGTTTTTCCATTCCGCAAATGATATCATCTGCTGCCATGGTTCACAACTGGTTTCCTAGACTCCTTTCTAATACCTGTGAAATATCTCGTGTAGCCCTGACCACAGATCTGTGTCTTCTCCAAGAGATTCTTGTCTTTTAATGAAAAACACACGAATAGAATTTCACATTATGTTACTGAAACATTCCAAGAGGGTTATGGGTTGTCCTTTTGTCTTTCCATGATACTGACTTTCCTGACATTTACCTCTTTCTAGCACTAGAACAGGTTGCCACCTTCTGTATGTTGACATCAATCTTACCACTTAAATTTAGCCAATGCATTTTTCAGAGAGCGTTTCAACCATTTGTATTGCCTTTCACAGTCATTCTTCACTGTTTCACATTTATGTGCTCTTCACAGTTTCCTATTTCACCTCATCACATTTATTTACATTACTGTATAGTCCACTTCTCATTTTAGTTGGCCAATCTTTGGAATTCACAGCTTCTTCCATCAGCATTATTCTACTTGAGGAATCCTGTTCTTCATTTAACATAAGTAGTTTCTTACTTACACTGCATATATTAGCATAGTGATGTGTTTATTACGCGTTCTGCGCAATTGTCAGAATCCAGAATATTTCTAATACTCATGCTGACTGCCACATTGCTGCTACTGTTTCCATAACTTTCCACACCCTTGTACTAGGCCAGTTTGATTTTGAGCAAATTCTCTGTCACAATGGTACACCCAGACAACCGTCCTATGTCTTTCAGTTTTCTCTTTGTATTTCTGTATGTTTTGCTATGCGACAAATGCAATGCTCCTTCTACACTGTGATCAACTTGTACTTAAAGCCTGCTCACGGATGTATTTGTTGGTATACTTCTAAAGTATAAGGAAAACACACTCTTTTGTAAGCATTTCTTTTCCATTTGAATAGTTTGAAGTCTTAGATCACCTTCTCTACCATTTTACCTTTGAATGAAACTCTTACCCTGCATGAACCTGTTTCACAAGGTGACATCTTTAGCTACAGTCTTCAACCTTCTTCACTACCCCTGCAAAGCTGCCTTCTCCTCACCACCACTACTTTCACAGCATTCTTCATTTACCTTCAAAGCTTTTGTCACTGCTTATGAGCAGAGTAGTATATCTCTCATTCTCCAGCCTGTTTCTGCTTATGGTTCTCATGACTGCATCCCAGTAGCAGACACACCTTCCAGCATTCCTCCATCCTACACACCCTCTGCAGCATTGCCCCTGTCCCAAGACATACATGGTGATGGTGAATTCTTCACCTGCAAATACAAGATTGATCAGCATTTTGAGGATACCTCCAGCTGTTGGGACTCTCACCTCCTAAACCTTCTATTTTAGACACTCAGTGCGAAGAGCAACACTGCTACAACTTCATTAAAAGTCATGAGAACACACAGAAGTGCTCTAAAACAGGCAAAAACCCTTCATGCAACCAAGCCATGCAAGAGAAGGAACAACTGCCCTGTCTCAATGCAGACAGGAGTGCCACAAACAGTTGGAAGAAATGTTCAGAGCAGGAAAGGAGGAGTCCACCCACACCAAACTCTAAGGCAAGTAGTTTCTGCACCTGTGCTACCTTCATATCCCCTAAATGACATAGGCTTCAGGCAACAAGACAGTCATAGCACACAAACGTGATCCAGGATTTGCAGTGGTGTTTACAGCAGAAGTAGTATCCAGCATTAATATTTTTCTATTTAGGTGCCTTGATGTTACATGGATTTGTGCCAATTCAAAATGTTTGCAATCTGTTGTAATTTTATTATATTTATAAATAATGCCAAAAGCACTGCCAGCTAGTCAAGGGAGGGGATTGTCCCACTTTAGTCTGCAATGGCTGCACCCCAAATATTGTGGGCAATTTTGGGCACCACAGTATAAGAAAGACATTAAACTATTAGAGACCATCCAAAGGACAGCAACAAAAATGGTGAAGGGTCTTGAGGGGAAGCCGTATGAGGACCGGCTGAGGTCACCTGGTCTGTTCAGCCTGGAGATGTGGAGACTGGGAACAGACCTCATCACAATCTACAACTTCCTCATGAGGGAAAGGGGAGGGGCAGACACTGATCTCTCCTCTACGGTGACCAGTGATAGAACCCAAGGGAATGGCCTGAAGTTGTGTCAGGGGAGGTTGAGGCTGGATATAATGAAAGAATTTTTCACCCAGAGAGTGGCTGGGCACTGGGAAAGGCCCCCTAGGGAAGTGGTCCCAGCACCAGCCTGACAGTTCAAGAAGCATTTGGACAATGCTCTCAGGCACGTGGTGTGACTCTTGGGGATGGTGCTGTGCAGGGCCAGGAGCTGGACTCAGTGATCCTTGAGGGTCCCTTTCAACGCAGCATATTCTGTGATTCTGTGATATGTGCACAGTAGAGTCTTAGAAACATGCTTACTTACTACCACTCTAAACTTAAAACACTTAAAGCATATGCTTATGTACACTACATAGTTAGACCCATGGAGTGAACAAAACTGCTCCCAGCTGGAAAGTACAGTATATATGTTTACCAGGTGAAGATCACCGTATGCATCTTGTGTTCCAAAACCTGTTTCTAAAAATTAGAAGAGGTAAGACTGGAGAGGAGAATAGGAGATGAATATGCAATAGACTATTCACCCACCTAGTGGGTGGAAAAACTGTGGGGGGGGGGGGGGGGAAAGACATCTTTGTACGAGGTTGAAGACCACAGATTTGGAGGAAATGCTGTAAATAATGCTCCAGAGGTACCAGGTTCAATTTCTTCCTCTCCCTAAGGAAATATGATTCCAGTCTCTCAGAAGACACCATATTTACAAAGCCATCTGAAAGAAGGTAATCTCTACCTTACCTGTTTATGCTGTTCTCATTTTTGCTTTAATTGAGCACTCAGTGAAGCAGGAGCAGGACCCAGCTGTCTCACTACACAAATAACCATCACAGCCTCTTAGCTAAACAGACTGTCCTGCTCTCTGACCCAAAAGCACATTTGAATATTCCATGCCAAAGAAGGCAACTCAGACAGGAAGAACCAAGGCAAGCCCACATCTGTACACCATACAGGACCAGCAGTTAAGATGCTGACATGCAAGACCTTCATTCAGACCCATGCTCTGCTTCTAGCAGAGCAGCTCTTCGCATGCATGCTGAAATGGTTACCTAGGACCACAAAATCAGTTTACTCCACAGTATGACCCTGCTTGCTAAAACAAAGGTCTTGCTTTTTCCCCTCACTCCAGTGACCTAAGTCCCCAATGTTTTCTTAATAGCCAGTGGAGATGGAGGGGGATGACTGCATTGGGTAGTTTCCAGTGGGACCCTAATTCAGCCTCCTGAATCACTTCCTGGAAGAAGCGCGTTCTCCATTGCGGAGAGTAGCCAGCTGAGTTAAGTGCCTTCACAGTTAGTAGGGAGTTGCCAGATTATAAATGCCAAGGCCTGGGACAGTCCCAGACATGATTAGTAAGTCCAGCGCATGACGCCCACAGCACACGCTGTGGAAAGGTCTCCCAGTCCATGCCCAGTAAGCCTGACAAGCCCAGTTTGTGCACATGATTTATCCACATATGCTTGCTGCACTGTCTGGCATTCAGAAAACCAGACAGTTGTTGCAAAAGAATGGGAAAAGTCACATCCTATGCACTCTTCACATGCATCTTATTGTGCAACATGGGGCAACCGTGCTCCGCAAGATACCCGCTGAACACTGCCTTACTTAGTTTTACAGGTATGGTTAAGAAATTAAAAAGGTAAAACTAACTTTATTTACATCTAAAACTGGAAGATTTTTTTTGGCTCACCTGTCAAACCAAGAGGAAAAATAGGTGACTTTCCCAGCTTCAGCTACAGCTCTGTGGACAGATCCTTCCATAAGGAGCTCAGAAGCGTTGCCATTTCACTGTTGTCTATTTCAGCAATGGACTGACTTAATGTTGATTAATGCATTGCCTTTCCTTTATTTATATATCAGACAATTGTACACAATGAACCATATATCCTCTATGAATTCATAGCAGGAGCTGCAACTTTTTTTGCACATGGAGGTTCATTCCAAAGCAAAATTATCTAAAATATTGTAAAAGGCTCCTTCCTGAAATACTCAATCTCAGCTTCCACTTACCTCAACGTATTTAGTATTCATACAGAATGAAAATACAATGAAAGGCAAAAAAATCTGCAAGTCAAAAACACATCAAGTAATTGAGCAACAGGCCCCATCTCTTCCAAACTTAAAAAAAGCAAGAAAATTCCTGAATCAAGCTTCCTTTCATCCTTCACATACGTATTCTAAACTATGCTGGTGAAACACTAATTCCATTCATTTTAGTCACTGACTTTACATAGGCCAGAATCCCAGCCGCGGCTTCCCCCTGCAATGAAAAGCATCTAACTACCTTGCAAGATCAGGACTAGTTTGCTTTAGCAAAGTAAAATTCAACTTACACCACTCAAAGATTACAATCTGTCAAAGTGCCTCTGAAAATAGCTTGGACACCTTTGAGCTGCTTCCTTCCATTCTATCTTACTTCTGAAGAAAAAAAAATCTCATTACTTCAGGCCCTGTCTAGGAACAAAAGAATATTGACCTGAAACCTGATCTCCAAGAATTTATCCTAACAATGAAAACATAACACAGAAACATATATGGCTGAATTGGTATTAAAAATATTTAAGTTTCAGCTATAGCCTCTGTAAATGATCAACACTCAATGCAGGTAATTTTCTTACAAGAAAATAGTAAAAAATAAATGCAGAATTTCCATGGTGTGACTGCTTTCCAGTAACTCCACTACAATTGCGCAATGTGACCATGAGATGATTGCTGAATTCAGCACATTGCACGGAGGAAGCAGAGCAGCAAGTGAGATGGAAATCCTGGATTTCAGGGGAGATAACATTAGCCTCTTCAAGGATCTTCCTGGAAGACTACCATGGGAACAGGCCCTGCAGAGAGAGGGGTTCAAGAAAGCTGGTCAATAAATGTTCAAGCATCACCTCCTCCAGGCTCAAGACCAGTGCATCCTGACAAGTAAGAAATGGGGCAAAGAGGGCAAGACAGCTGCATGGATGAGCAAAAATCTCCTGTCAAAAGTGAAGCACAAGCAGGAGAGATACACAGGAAGTGAAAGCAGGAACGGGACACTCGCAACAGACATAGAGATGCTGTCCTGATGCGATGCATTCACATGTGCTGAGGAAGCCTGCAGACAGCATAGCTGGGCTGCTTGCAGTTGCCTTGGAAAAGTCATGGCAAGCAGGAGAGGTGTCTGAGGACTGGAAGAAAGTAAATGTCACCCCGGTCTTCAAAATGGGCAAGAAGGAGGACCCAGAGAACTTCCAGCCAGTCAGCCCCACCTTGACCCCTGGAAACATGATGGAGTGCCTCATTCTGGAGGCCATCTTTATCCATATGGATGGCAAGAAGGTGATCAGAATTAGTCAGCATGGATTCAGCAAAGGGGAATCATGCTTGACCGACCTGATTGCTTTCCATGATGGGACAACTACCTGGATGGATGAGGGGAAAGCAGTGGCTATTGTCTACCTCAACTTCAGCGAGGCTTTAGATGCTGTCTCACATGATATCCTCACAGGCAAGTTCAGGGAGAGTGAACTAAACGAGTGGACAGTGAGCTGGATTGAGAACTGGCTGAATCCAAAATTGGCAGATCCCAAAGAGCTGCAATCAGTGGCACAAGGTCTAGTTGGAGGCTCATCACAAATAGTGTCTCCCATGGGTCAATACTGGGCCCAGTGTTGTTAAATTTGTTCAGCAGTGACTCAGAGGGACAGATGCCTCCTCAGCAGGTCACAGATGATACAAAGCTGGAAGCAGTGGCCAATACCCCAGGATGAAGCCTTGACAGGGTGGGGAGATGGGCAGAGAAGAACTGTCAGAAATTCAACGAAGGCAAATGCAGGGTTCTGCACTGGAGAAGAATAACCCCAGGCAACATCACAGGCTTGGGCTGATCTGCTGGAAAGCAGCTCTGAGGAGGACCTGGTGCACAACAAGCTGCCCATGAACCAGCAGTGTGCCCTGGAGGCCAAGAAGGCCAATGGTGTCCTGGGGTGCGTTAGGAGAAGCATTGCCAGCAGGACAAGGGGGGTGATCCTGTCCCTCTACTGTGCCCTGGTGAGGCACATCTGGAGTGCTGTGTCCAGTTCTGGGCGCCTCAGGACAAGAGAGACTTGGAGCTCCTGGGAGAGACCAGCAGAGGGCTATGAAGACGATTATGGGACTGGAGCGTCTCTTATACATAGAAAGGTGGAGGAAGCTGGGCCTGTTCAGCCCTGAGATCAATCAGAGGTGATCTTGCCAATATATGGAAGTATCCGAACAAACAATATCAACAGGACAGAGCCAGGCTCTCCTTGGTGGTGCCGAGCAATAGGACAAGAGGCAATGGGCACAAACTGATGCACAGGAAGTTCCACCTGAACATGAGGAAGAACTTTACTGTGCACTGGAACAGACTGCCCAGAGAGGCTGTGGAATCTCCCTCACTGGAGATATTCAAAAACCATCTGGACACAACGCTGTGCCATGTGCTCTAGTGGACCCTTCTTGAGCAGGGAGGTTGGACCAGGTAATCCCATCAGTAGTCCCTTTCAGCCTGACCCATTTTGAGATCCTGTGATACTGTATTGTTCTGTTTAACAGTATCTATGTAAAAACACAGAATCTCCATACACACATTTCAGGACAGGTAGTAGTTTGGTTTGCCTTTTGCAGTTTCTGAAAATAGAGGTTCACAATCAAACAGGAATTAAGATGCGTCCCAATTATATATGATCATATATAATTTAATTGCAGTGATGTACTACATACATTTGGATGAAGAGATCTTCAGAAACATAACAGCATCCTGTAAAAAAGCATATTCACAACCCAAGCAGTAGAAGGTTTCAAACCTCTACGGAATTATGTCTCCATTCGAAATGCATGTAAATTAGTGAATTTACAATCTGCTTTGCGTTTTAAAGGACAGTTTTTAAAGAACAGTTTTACAGAGGTAACAAGCTAAATATACATCTAACATCAACAACACATTGAAGCAGTTTTACAGTTCTTTGCTCCATTTCTCATTTTTTATTACTCATTACCTGCTACACTCCTCCTGCTCAGGCAAGGGTATCTGGATTACCACCTTAATGGCCATACTCTTAGCTATTTGTGTAGTTACAGATGACAAACATGGGAGACACAGAACTAGAGAACTGCAATCAAAAAAAAAAAAAAAAAAAAAAGGATGGGGGATCCCTCTTTACCTTACAATGAAAACCAAAATGGAGAAATCAGGCCCATGTTCAGTTATGTAAAATTTTTTGCTCTACAGTGATTAGCGATCCAGAACATTGCTAAGATACTTTCTCTGTTACACTTGTCAGCATAAAAATAATGAAGAAAAAATAGAACCTGAGAAATCTGGAAAATGCCATCCTAAAGATATCACAGGCTGCACTGCCAAGCCCTGTTTTCTCATTAGGATGGAAAAAAATGGAAGTTTCTTAAAAACAATGTACTCAAGACCAAATCCTTGAATTTATACCAACATCTTTCATTTCAGTACATTCATCCCAAATCTCTCTCAAAACTCTTGGGTGACCAAAGACATAGAGGGAGAGACAGTGTTCCTGCCACCCTGCCCAGCACTGAGTGTCTCCTGAAGGATGCTTCTGTCTTCCAGCCTCATGAGCTGTTTTGTCTCAGCCTGCTTGAGACAGCCTCAGTGGAGGCCCTCAGGAGCCCTATCAGTCCTCATAAACCACAAGGGCAACATCTAGAACAAGACATACAAAAGGTTCCCTGGGAGCAAAAAAAATGAACATATACAAAATTCAATGTTTTGTGATCCTGGAGTATTTTTAAAGCCTAGAAATTACAAAACTGGTTTTCACAGTGCTTACTTTTAACTCACCTTAACCAATTACCCAGCTCTTTAAAGGAAGTTTAAAAAAAAAAAAAAAGGGACAAATTCCTAAAGGAAGTTATTACGTCACCACAGTCCAAAATGCCTTTAATAATTCGTAGCTTGATGCCTCATGTATTATACAATTCCAAGTCACTAGAAATAACTTCTCAATCCAGCCAAGTCATGCAATGATGCACAGCCAGAAGTTGCTTTGAGGAGGCAGGGGCTAGAGGTTGAGGATCCTTGTAGACAGTTTTATATTACATTAAATCTACAACAGCCTCAAAATCTAGAATAAAAAAGACTCAAAATACCAACAGCTCTGAGCTTCAATGAATTTAAACATGCCCTTTTTTTTAGTACAAGCTCACGTGACTTGTTAAATAATTTACTCTATAAATTACTTATCCTGTCTTACTTATTAACAATTCTAGAGTGCCTTATATAACTGCATTAGAAATTTATTTTGTGGTTTTGAAATGTACGCAATACACAATCACCTCTCTTTTAATAGGCAAGAGCTTAAAAGTCGCCTACTATTTTGTTGGCAAACAGTTCTTCCTGAAAAACACCAATTAATTTCAAACCTCATTCACCTGAATAATCATAAGTAAACACATTAATGACTTGATAACAGAACTGTGAAACTAGGCCAGGAATATACTTGGTACTGCAAGTCACTTTAAAATCAAAGTCTTTGAAGAGTCACATACACTGAGATACAACAGCAATAAATTTTCCTTAATGAGAAAATATTACACTGCTCCACTTACAAGAAGTCCTGACCACTCTAAAAATTTCTCATTTACTACCCTTTTAATATTTTTGTATGAGTGATCTTGACAAGGACTACTTATTTGCTATTGTGCCTGCAAATGCATGGGTTTTACAAAACTGATAAAGTCTTTTGCTTTTGTCACTCTTGGTCCTTGGCTTTTAATGTATCAGTGACTGATACCACGATCCTAATGCAGAACCTCACTCTGGAGTTCAATTTATCTCCAATAATACGAAAGTGACCAAACAATTATTACAAGTACACTTTGTTATGATAAGCACTGGTACTTGCTTTCCAGATAAAGACCAGCCCACATCATCATCTTAACCAACTGGGCAAATCTAAAATCTATCTTATTTACTGTAATAGAAAACTATGCAAGAACAGCCAGGAAGAGAAAGAGTGAGAGAGATGACTAAGAAAGCACCAGGCATAAATACTTTTATGCCCTCCCACACCAAGTTTCAGCAGCTGGCCTTCATAGGGCTGATGCAGAAGTACCCTCTCCATAGATTTGGATGCTGTATCCAAGCAGGAATCAAGAAATACCTGGACTGGGACAAGACTGCTTATAAATTCTAAACCACAATCTCCACCTGCGGACCATAATAGAGGTGAAGCACCTGGGTGTGGTGGAGGCTGCTACAGACACGGTACCTCATCTCTGCTATTCCTGCTGCACCACCTCATCTCTTTCCCATCTCTTAAAGCCAAGTAGAAAACCCTGGCTGCCCACTCACATCCTGCCTGCTCGGTGCCATCCACCTGGCCCACAGCCAACCCTCTGCACCACCATGGGCTTCACATACACACCCTGACCATGCAGTTATCCCAGCACTCCCAGTGCCTGTGGCTGGGGTAAGGAACTGAACTCAGCACACATGCCCTGGGTGCCTGTGGATGTTTTGCCTAGGACTGCAGGATCCACTCCTGTCAAACCCAGGACTGATTTCAATATACTCAGGAAATACACGGGAATAAATTCTTCAAAATAATTGTCTTACACTTTTCTCATGTTATTTATACCAAGAGTAATTCTACCAGAGACCAATGGAATGTATCTGCAGAGCACATAAAAGAAGATCCAGGCCTGAAGCTTCACAAGTGAAATGCAACACTCCAGTCTCCTAAACCTGTTTCTTAGCTAGAATTAAGCAAGATCTGCAGTGTTAAAAACGGCTTGACAAGCTGTACCTACTGTATTAGAACTGCTTCTGTACATACTTACTGTTTACCAAGCTCACACAATGAAATAATGTGAAAACTACTGCAGTCCAATTTTTAATTTATGTCTATAAACTAATTAAAGGGCCCCTGTGTTTTATGTTAAAAGCACACATGAAAAGACCATCTTAAATACGTGCAACAGCATCTCCTGCGAAATCCATGACTCAAAATTATTTTTAGATCACCAAATACAACAACGTGCAATGTCACAGAATGATACAGTAAAAACCAAGAAGAACTGTAAAGACAATGATGCTCAAAAAACCCAGGAAAATTAAAGCCAAAAGTATCAATGCAAAATGACTAGACATGTTCTAAGTTGATCATGGAAGAAAATGTATTTACAGTATGTGTTTTCTCTTCTGGCCTTTTAAATCAGAGATAAAATTCTAGAGGAAAATTGCTCTGTTACTTCTAAACAGAATGCACTGGATAAAAAGGCTACCAAAGCCTATAAAAATGATCACAGATGCGTAGCTCAAAGTAATTTTTTTTCTATTTAAGCAATCTACAGAACATTACATAAACATCTGAATCAGTAACAGTTATAACTCAGAAAGACCATTCCTTTATCACAGGTCCTAAAAAAATCACCCAAAGGTAGGCCATATATGAGTAGTAAAAATGAGTGCCTCCAGCTTTTCCCCCAAGCACATGCAGGGAAATGCAGCAAATTGACTCCAACGAACTGCAGGAATGTAGCCCAAAGGCTAGAATTTAATCTAAAATCACACCGTATTTCACAATACTTTTTTATTGTTTCTAAAAGACACTGAAAAACAGAAGGATGGAGAATACAAATAGTGAGAAATCTGTATAGATTTGGACCAAACACGCTGGTATCTTTTACGTTAAATGCCACAGAAAGCAATTCAAAAACAGGGGTACGGAAATATGAGTGAAATAGCTTGAGAAGGTTTTTGTCCCGAGATCTATCATCTACCCATGCAGTATCCAAAATTTTTTGCTCTGCAAGAGGCTTTCTTAGGCAATGTACGTGCATGCCATAGTGCTCTGAGTGGTGAAACGATGCAGGATTTAACACGAAAAGCTACGTAACTCCCGCACCAAATACTGTCTACGAGGCCAAAGAGGATGGAAACACCACATGGGAATGAGAAGAAAAAAACTTTTTTCCTCACGGTTAATTCGGGTTCCCTAATTCCCTCCCAATTGCTGACAAGCAGCACTACGTTCATTCCTCTGCAGGTTTTGTATTTTTTCCTTCCAACCACCTCCACTGAGAAGGTCAAAGCAGGTTCGCATTCCTATGGTTAGGGCATGGAAGGCAGTTTACTGTCACTTTTTGGCGCATCTCTTCCTTTACTTTTCCTTTTTTTTTTTTTTTTTTTTTTATAATAGTAGGATAATAAAACACGAGAAATATGGGGCGAAGGGGAAGCCACCCACCAAAACTCTCGGTTCACAGCGATAAACTGAGGAAACGAAAGTTAAAAAAAAAAAAAAAAAAAAAAAAAAAAAAAAAAAAAAAAGAGGGAGAGAGAAAAATAGAAAAAACCCTCTGTTTCATACCTGCGGCCGCCGCAGAGGTGCGGGCTGAGCGGTGAGCACCGCTCGGAAGGAGCTGGGGCAGGGGTCGGAGGTGAAGCCCCAGCCCTGTCCCGCTCCCCAGCTGCCCCCGGTCCCGCTGCAGCCGGCGCCGACCCCTCCCCGGTCTCCGCATCGCGAACAATTAGGATTCATCATCTAAACGGGCTCGCAGGGGCAGCTCTAGTAAACCGCGTCCAAAGAAAATCGCACGGGGCTTTTAGGCTTCCAGCCACCGCATCTGCTCTCGGAGCAAGAGCCTCTAAGTGTGGGTGAGTTCCCCGCCACCCCCGCCCGCAGCTTCGCCCGCCTGCTCCGGCCCGTCGCCCCCGCGCCCGGCCCCGGGCCGTACTCACATCTCGGTGACATTATCGCCCTCGGCGCTCCGCTGCGGCACAGGGAAGGAGGCGATGCCCGGCGACGACTTCGTGCACCAGATCCGCCAGGAGCTGCACTCGCAGGACGCGGGGCAGCCCAGCGCACCCGGCCAGCAGCCCAGCACCAAACAGCACAAGCCCCACAGCCGCGCCAGGCCGGGCCCCGGCCTCCGCCGCCAGGACACCATGCTCACTCCAGCACTGCCCCGACGGCCTTCTCCTGCTCCCGCCGCCGCCACCGCCGCTGCCGGGGCGCACGGCCGGAGGGTGCGCAGCCTTCCGCGCCGCGGGCGGGCACCCCGCGACCGGGGCTCACATGGGCGCTCCGCAGCCGCAGCCACAGGCGCCCCGCGGCGCTGCCCGCCCCGGGGGCTGCGCGGGGCGGCGGGGGCCGGAGCTGGGCGCCGCGGCGACAGGGGCGAGCGGGGCCTCCGGCGCGGCGCGGCACCTGCCCCTGGCCCCGCGGGCGGACAGCGGCACCGCCTGCCCCCGCGGCTGCTGCTGATGATGCTGCAAAACGCGCGGGGCGGCGGGGGCAGGTGGCGGAGGCTGCGCTCCTATTTGTGGGGGCCGGGCGGCCGCTGCCCGCCGGAGGGACGGCGAGCGGGCGGCGAGGGAGCCGCAGCGAGCGGCGGTGGCGGGGCTCAGAGCTCCGCGCTCGCCGCTTTACGCACCGTCTCCTCCTCCCTCCAGCTGATAATAAAGCAGCTCCGGCTCCTGCTCCAGCCAAAGACGGGGAGCTGCCGGCAAAGTGACGTGGGGCTGACGCAGAGAGGGGCAGAAACTCCACAAAATGAGCCTGAAATAAAAATGAAAAAAAAGACAAGAGAGGGAGGAGGGGGGAGCGGGGGAGAGGGAGGATGCCGAAGAGCAGATACCAATGGGCAGCCTGCGCTTGAGCTTTCAGCCTCGCACGTACACGTACATACACACACACACATACAGGCGTACACGCACTCCGCGGGACGGGCAGCGCGCCGCCGCGTGTGCGGGCTCTCAGCCCCGCCGGGCGGACGGAGGCACGGTGCCGAGATGCACCTGGCATGCTCGCCAGGGCGGGAGCTCGCCATCGGGTGATAAACTGGGATGATGCGAGAACCCCGGGAGGCGATGGATGAGCGACCCTAAACTGCCTTGTTTTCCCCTTGACAGCTCCGCGGCCGGGGCTGCTTTTCGTTTTTCTGCCCCCACCCCCGGTTGCGGGTTTCCGCAGCGCTGCCGGTACGCCGGATCCCGCCGCAGTGCCCCGCGCTCAGCGCTCCGCAGGCGCCACCGCGCGTCCCGCCGCCGCCGTGCACCGCGGCCCGGCCCGCGGGGGGCCGTGCACCCCCGGCCGCCCCACCGGCCCCCAGGCGCCGGGGGGACGACACTCGACACACCACAAGAAGAAGTTATCATTTCCATACGTCGAGGCTGAGGCAAGTCTGAATGACATACGCGTGTCACGTATTCGCAGGTGCAAAGAGCAGCTGATCTGGGATGCTCTTCCCTTGCCGTTTCTGAGACTCTGTGTTTCTGTCCTGGCACATGACAGGTAGTCCTTGATCAATGTCGACAGGTTCTTCACTTACCACTCTACCATTGAGTATAAAGATGTTGATGGTCCTTTCTTACCTAATAACCCAAGCTGAGTATTTTGAAATGACTAAATGAGGGCGAATTAAAGAAAAAAAGGTTACGGAATTCCTGTTACAAAGGTACAGAATGAACCATTAATACAGTGTTAGAAGGTGCTCAGGAATCAATTTGACATGGCACTTATTCATTGAAAGTGCACTGCGTTCTATTTGCTTCTGCTCAGGCTAACAGGAAAATCCACATCTTACTGGATGTGTTTGTAGGCCTGGCGTGGGTTGGTTGATTTTGCTTTAAAAGAACATCCTACTAAGAAAGTCATAGCCATACCTAGCTGAAACACCGTATATAGAAGTAATATACCTCCCCATAAAGCAACAAATGCAGAGTGTACAAAAAGACATAATTGAAAGTATTGTCAGTCATTATATTTTTAAACCAAAGTTATTGAAGTTTAAGTGAAATTGTTGTATAGATGCTCAGAGTACATTGCCTCTCTATGAAGTTCAGCACTTTGTCCTTTCTAAGTAAAACACAAGGAAGATGAAGAGAGTCCAAAGGAGTAACAAAGCCAATGATACTGCATAAAACCATGGAAAGATGTTTTGTCTATGCCTAATATAAAGGTTTTTTGAAAGGGACTAAGACCTTTAAAATAAAATATTTCTCTAAACAAAATATTTATGGAAGGATGGCAAGTGAGATTAAAATGTCATGTAGCAATTTTCTAGAGGCAAAAGTTGGTGATTTTTAAAGGATTTGGAGGAAAGAGAGACAGAAAAATTATTTGCATAAATTGCAGTATGATTCAAATTACAAAAGACTTTGAGAAAGAGCCTTAGTGCAGGACAGAACTAAAATTTTGAAACCTCTGAGTTGCTGCAAAACCTGTTCTCCAGCCAAATCTGCTTACAGCTTTGGAAAACATGCTTTATTCCCCCTCTCTCTCCTGAAGGAACACAAAGACATCAGCTCTTTAGGGCAATAAATACCCATTGTAACTGTCCTAGTGATTTTATGACAACAAGCTCACATTTGTCTAATCATATATAGGCGTATACTGAACATTATTCTTCCACAGAAATCTCTGTGAATCTTTTTTTGAAATTCTTTTTGTTTTCTGTGAATCTGCAAAATTGAGGAGTTGTCTAAGAAGTTTCAGATAAAACCATGCAGTTGAAACAAATTGGCTAATTAGGTAATTCAGTAGTGTTGAAAGAGTAAAGTTCTGTAGGCCAGATCATACATTTGTAAAGCTGCAGGTCAGTGTTAAATAAAGCTAGAGGAAACACTTGGAAAAGGGTATCATCACCTGTTGTGGTAAAGATCAGTTTATATTTGCTGCAATTTAAAAGATTTCTCATAGGAATGTTGCTGAACTGTACTGTAATCTTGTCTTAGAAAGTTTGAGACACATAGATTTCTGCATGACAATGCCAAAAATTACCCGGTGTGACAACATGATGGTAAAATTACCAAATACTGTTAAAAATCTATTTTCCCTCTAAAACTAGTATTTTACCAAAATTGACTGGGGGAAGAATGTGGGAAGATAACAAACTGAAAGTGTCATATATTCGGGCCACCAAAGTTGTCAAAGTGAAAGCTACAGAATGCTCTATCAAAAAATACTATTGCTGGCTTAGTGGGGGAAACAGCAACTCTTTCTACAGGCATATCTCCTGCTTTGAGTCTTTAAATTTTAGAATTACTAAAGAGTAGCTGTACAAAGAAATTCTGAGGTAAATCATGACTTTATTTCTACATAGGTAATTTTTCTTTCTGTGTTTTCTGTGCATTTTTTTTCCTCATAGATTCAAGAAAGTAGAAAATAACATAAAATACTCAAATACTTCCTATTAATCAGTACTTAAGGAAGAGCCACAATATTAATCAGTACTTAAGGAAAAGCCACAACTAAACCCCTAGAGACAAATAGCTTTCTGGTAGTACTACAAGACCAATCATCCTGAAGGTGGTAAAACTATAGCAAAAAGTTGGAAATATGACAAAACTATAGAGTGTGATTAGAGGGCTAGAAAATATGTATTGAGTCAAGATTGAAAGAACTCACTCTCTTCAGTTCATGAAAGTCTGACAGGAGGTTCAATAACACCCCTGAAATATGTATCAAGGACAGGTAATATTTTTTTCCTTGTCTAAAGCATAGGACAAGAAGTGATGCACTTGATTTACAACAAGGCCGATTCATGTTTGACATTATGAAAACTTTTGAAAAGGACAGTTAAGTACAGCAAATAGATAACTTCGGAGAACACTCAAATCTTGAGTAATAGAGCCTTCTCAAGCAGGTGAGGTAAACCTCTTCAGAGCTGGTAAAGTAGAGTCAGATTTGCCTTAGGTAGGTGAAAGCAAATTAATGACTTCCCATAAATTCTGTTCCTTTGCAATACACATTTATTTGCCTTTTTTTTTTTTTTTTTTTACTGACATAAAGTTATAGGAGAACATTCATCTGAATATATTACAAGGAAAAGCTGAAGATGCTGAAAAACTCAGTGTTCGTTTGAAATCACTGTCCTAAAGTTGAGTGCTTGATTACTTTGAAAGTTTTGAAACTTTAACTCATACGCCATACACAAAGAACGTACTGCAGCTTAGGAATTATAATAAATATCCATAAAGATTTAAACTTGTATTTCTGGAAAAGAGGCAGGAGCTGAAAGCTCAAAGAATCCTTGTGAGAGTACTGTTATTTAGGTGGAGAAATAAGAAATTATACCACAGAGTCTGGGAACAGGTAAAGGCCACACGATTTGTATGTGTGCTATGGTATCCTATCCCATCCAAAGGAGTGTATACAGAAAGACCAGTCTTACCAAAACTGTGCAGAAATAAACTGCTTACATTTTGCTTAAAGTTTGGAAATTTTTAGCTCTTGCAAGAGGGAGAGTATGGATGGTTCATGGAACCTCATGATCTTATCAGAAACATTTTGTTTTCCAGAGAAATATCCTGATTCCCATGAAACTTTTCACATGGAGGCGTTCTTGCCTTCAAGCTAGAACTGTGGTCAGAAACACACATCTATACCATGACTCAGAGAAAGCCTGTGAACTAAAGTCAACAGCATCTTTTGGGTTGACTACACTGAGGTGTACCTGCCTCTCTTACATGAGATCCCACATCTTTTCCCTCAATGACAAAATCTGGCTTCCATACAACCCTTTTCTGAATTTCCTCCAAATACGAGACACTCTTTGAGTGTTTTAGCCTACATTTTATTCTTTCCAGTGTTCCACCTATTTGCAGATTTATCTAGCTGCTTTATCCGGACTGATTTTGCATTCCTAATAATGGAAACATGTTTGCCTTATCACTTTGAAGTACTGCTCAGCCTTCATTGGCTTTAAAGTGAAGCTGAATCCTGCCACCTTGTGGTCAAGAAAATTATCACAGATCTTTATTTTCGGAAGGAGGGAAAAAAGAGGAAATGATGAGGAAAGGTTTATTAACTACCATGTTTATATTAAACAAGGAATTAGATGAGGGTCTGAAGATTTAATGGTTGGGTCCAGTTCGATATTGCCTGAGATGTCTACCTGAGATCTTCTGAAAAGAAGAGTCCCTCTTCTAGAGACACTGTTCACACCATGGACTGCCACGTTTCATATCCTCACAGTTTTGAAGCTGTGGCCTCCCCCACAACCTAATGCGGACAAGACACTTATCCAGCCTCTCATCCCATAACCTCTGTCTGTCTGATGGCTGGAGGTATTAATCACAGAGTTCTGGTTGCGCTTGGTCACGTTTGCTATGAGAGCAGCACTACTTTCTTTTCATCAATAAGAAATCACATCACAGACTGGAGGAAAAGACCCTTCTCATTTATTAAAAAAAAAAAAAAAAGAAAAAAAAAGAGTATTTTTTGAGGGGGTGGTAAAAGTAATACTTGTAAGGAGCATGGATGTCCCTTTTCTGCTGAAGTCCAAGGCAGCATTCTTTTTTTCTGCCTGACAGGACTTCACAAGTACTTTTCTGGTAAGGTGTGAATGCAAACATCATCCTGAAGGTGGTAGAACTAGAACAGACTTGGAAAGGTATCTTCCTCCGCCACATGCTTAATTGCGCCTCCCCTCCCCCCCGTCCCTGCCTTGTCGTGTGCCCCCCCACCCCGCGTATTTTCACTGCGAGCTCCCACCTCAGCATCAGTCTATTTTATTCACCACGCTTGTGAGTCTCTCTGCAGCCAGACAAACAGAGCAGCTTGTTGATTCTGCAGCTATCTGCTTACCACTTTCTAGATGCCTGGCGGCAAATGTAAATGGTGTGCTTACCTGTAAGGCTTCAGCAACAGAGATCCCAAAGCAACTGATCAGCACTAATGTTCTATTTTACTGGGTTATTTTCAAACAGTGTTTGTTCAGGTAAAGTCTGCAATAATTGCACAGACTTGCTCAGTTCATGGAAGTCATTTCTTCCTCAGATAACCCAGCTGACTCTCTATATGTCTATTTGTACACATATATTTTGTGGTGCAAATCATGCTTGTCTTTCTGATTACAGCAATTCAACAGCTGAAAAATGGCAACATAATAAAAATCTGACAGCCCTTGTCAGTTTTCTCCCCATTTAAAAGCAGTTCAAACTGTAAGGACTTTTTGGCCATGATATTCTGAAGCCAATGATATTCTGAATCCTCCTTTACAGTAGTCAGTGAAAAATAAGAAAAAAAAACCAACCCAACAAAAAAAGACTCCCTAAAACCCAGTCTCCAGTACACTAATTGAAAAGATCCAAAATAATCTGAAAACTTAGCTATTGAGACACTGAAAGCTAGCTTCATTTGGCACTACAAGTTACCGAGTTACTGCTACTCTCCTCATTTACATTCATATGGACTACATAACATTGTGCATTGCTTGTGATTATGATTTTTGACTCCTCATCCTCCTAGGCCATAAGAAAGACACTGACCTGAAGAAATAAAGCTCTGTAATTTATTGCTTGAGATAGATATCATTTAGTTATCATAGTTTATGATGCAGATGTACTTATCATGGCAGTGTTAATTAGTGCAGAGGACACAGTAATTGTGTTCCAAAACTAGTGATGATGTCTGAGCTTGCCTCTTGTCACAATGGTAGCATGAGCAGTGATAAGCAGTCAAACTAGTACAGACCTAGGAGGTCAGAAATCAATTGCTTCCAACTGATCGATTTAGGACTGAGAGATCCTGATGGTTGGTATAGAAGCTGTAAATGGAGGTAATTATTCCACTTATGGATAATACACTGTGAATGTCTTGGTAAAGCCAATCTTTGTCTAACTGAAAATCACATGTATTAGGACCATTGATAATTTTTCTTTCCCTTTGTTAAGGGTATTGGTACTAGAGATAGTACTATGTAAATGTAATACTTGTTAGCAGTTTGTTTCCTGTTTGATTCTTCCCATGTCTAGTTATATTTTACATAGCTTGTACAGCTTTCTTACAGTAGACTTTGCATGATATTAACTCTTTTTAAGACTGAGCAAGAAGAAAACAGAAGAACTTTTATAAAAGACCTGGTAATTTCTTTGCAGTACAATAAAGTATTCTGCTCCCAGGAAATGTCCATCTTATCCCCTGTTTATGAAATAATCTCTTGATGCTGACAGATCCTTGCCATGCTCTGGCCTGACTTAAGAGAACGTATTGACAAGTCTGCTGCAAAGTCACTCTGTTGTCATCTGGAGGCTTTCCTGTGCAAGCTTATTTTCAGGATTTGGTCCAGCATGGAAGCTATGCAGATCCCTTTAATACTTTTTCCAGCCTTCTCTCTCTCTACATCCTCTCCCCTGCCTCAACTACTTATAAAGCCACTCCCTTAATGATTATTTTCTGTGGCTTCCACAGCCTTTAGTGGCCACCAAGATGTTCCACTCTTTTTGTCATCTCCTACAGAGCCTTCTCCTCTCCACAACACCTAGAATTGCTCATAGGGTATGAGGGACTCTCTTACATAATTTTCTGTAGGTTTCTGTGGTGCTTCCACTCAGTTTCCCACAGCAACCATACAGAGCAGGAGACAATTTAAGATGTACTATCATCAGTTATAAATCCTTCTCACAAGATTCAGATAACATTGGTTTTTCATGCGGTCATGTCCAGCTAAGACAGAGATACCATATGGTGTCAGCTTTCTGAAGTTCAACAATATTACCTTGTGGCATGGCAACATCTGGGTCAAAGAAAGAGCTGACAGTCACCATTCTGATAACAAGGAATGCAATAAAAGTTTAAAATCTGGAACCATTTGGGTTTTGAAAGCGTTAGCTTAAATCAGTCTCAGTGGGTTTGGTACCTTCTTCAAATGTCTAGGAAAGGCAGTGTCCAGCTGCCTCCCCCAAGCACCTGGACCAGTTGGATGAAGCATATTCTGAGCAGAAACAATGCAGAACCAACTGTTGTCAGTATTCACAGTCATTTAAGGTGAATTCACCTTACAACTTAGGTCCTGAAACTGAAGTCAGTGAAAATTTCTTATCACCTTAACTGAAACTTATCTATCATGCACAGCTTAGTCCTCACCAGTTAAATCCTGTTTGGGTTGTACTTTTTTGCTTTGGCCTTATGTGCCATCTGTTAGCTTGAAATTATAATGTAGCAAAAGTTTATACCTATTTTCAGTGGAATTTTCTTTAAGTTTTTGAATGGATTCTCTTTCTTAGACGTATGAAAATTCTTGTTGATGTATTCTATTCATCCCCAAAATACTAGATTTTATTATGTTCCTGCATTGTTTTTGTTGTTTAGGGTTTTTTTGTCAACACGGCATATTGATGCCTAAACTTTCACTAAACATATATTCACTTGAACATTTTATCCGAGAATTACGGGGCAGAAAAGGACCTTCTATCAAAGTTGCCAACATAAAGCAGTTAAACTTGTTTTTCCTCCATCATTTGCAGTTTTATTACTCATCTTACCTGAAGAACACCTTCTGTCTTCAGGGGCTGGTACTTTTACTTGTCATTTACATAGGCAATGCTTTATGGGTCCTGTTGCCATCAGAAGTACCTCCTAATGGTTTGTCTTTCTTCCAGGGCCACTACTGTCAGATACGACACCCCACTCATGTCACAGGACTTCTTCTAAACTTTTTAGGTAAATACAAATGTATGGGTGAGGTAACTAACAACACCTGTGGCACATCAGCAACAGTGCTCAGATTTTTTCTAGATCTTTTATCTCTTCAGCTATTTCAGAACTCAGTCCATCCCAGCTGAAGAGACAAGCAGATAAAATAACAGGAGATTAACTCACCCTGTAAAAGGAAAAAGAAACACCTACTGTGGATTCATTGCTCCCCATACTGAAGAGATGAGGTTGGTATTCCACAGGTTTAACTTATTCCTTACAAGTACTGCTGAACACTTGTCTCTGCAGCAGAAATTCCCTGATTTTGTTAGTCATTTGGTCCCACACCTAGAAAAGAAGCTGAAAGAAAGCCAGAAGTTTTAAACCTGTTGGTATCAAAAAAACACAGCCTTTCTCAGCTGTGCCCATTTTAATCTGCTTTTGAAGACCTCTCCTGAAGAATCACTATCTTCTGAAGAAGACAGATTTCCCTTAGCAACAGAGGCAGACTTTAGTGCCAGGATTTAGCTTACTACATGTAAAATTTTACAGCATAACTCTATGTTTCTTTTATATTTTGTCAGGAGAAATGGACAATGGCTGACCTATCTCATCCTACATAAAGTCTGATCCACATCAGATGGATAATTTCCTGGAAGTACCTATTTCTCTACTGATTGCAAGGTGACTACCTAGATGTGGAAGTTTTTATTCCAGAAGCATATTTAAGTTAATACTGGTCCTAAAGGGATTTCTCTGTTTGATTAGAGAAATCTGTTGATGTTCCTATAAATATTTGGAGTAGAAGCACTGAATAAAAAATTACCTTGGCTACTTGATCGTTCTGTCTCACAAAAAGATATTTCTTGATTATAAGTCCTTACCTTCTTTAATCTCTGTCAATGAAATTAAGAGACATGGAAGAGCATTCTCCAGAAAAACAGTGAGCAAAATGCCCTTCAATTTCAAGTGTATCATATTCCAACACGGTTTGTATATCTACAAGGTTAATTTCACTGACTAATAGCCAGTAACATTTTGTTTTCATCTTGATTCAAGGAGGTGATTCTTCACCATATCTACATGTAGTGGAATTATCTTGCCAAAGATGGAGCTGTTCAACAACAATGTGTGCTTCCTATAAGACACACACACACACGTGTAACAACCCAGGTTTTGCCTTAGGTGGCTACCTCCGAGGACTCCCATGCTTTTGGAGCAATTGGTTGGTGTTTTCTTGCTGAATCCCAGCTACTCAAATCATTCAACCTATTTTAATCAATGAAGCAAAGCCCTCATAAAGCAAATTTCTGAAACATAGCCTGAAAGCTCATGTTCTTGTAGCCCACTCCTGTTAGTTTCATTTACCTACCACAGGAATCTTTCTTCCCATCTACTGTCCTCACCAGTGTTCAAAATCCCACAATTCATTTTCTTTTAGCTCCTACAGTCAGGATAAAACACCTTCTGTGCAGCATTCTTTGCACATGACTGTGCCTAATCAGAGCTTTGTGCAGTCATATCAGCCAGGGATTTCCCACTATTTTGTAGAAAAGTACAATTTTCTAAAGTCAGGGTTCACAGCTGGCCAAATCCAATTCATGTGCTGGTTTTGTCCTTTAATAAAGGTATTAGTTCCTCACAGTTGGATGTGCTCTCTCTTTCACTTTTGGCATCTCAAGTTGCTGCTCCAGTCCAGATTCTGCTGCAGCTACAGGGCTTTCGCCAAGCCTGGGACAGGTGTCCCTGGCTGTTCCACTTGTGTTACTACGCTTGAAAGCTGAGGTGCTTATGTTAAAAAACCCCACAATATTTTTTTCCATCATTTCTTTAAAGGAAAGGGTCTCATGTCCTACTTCATGTTGCATATGTACCCACATTAGATCTTGGGGGGCTCAAGAGGGGTCACTGAGAAGCAGTTAGTCTTCGTTCCATCACTATTTATGGTGTTTCAACTGGATTATTTTCATAGAATGACTCTTGCATGGTAGTCCCTACAACTTTATTTCTTTTATTTGAGAGGCAGTGGGGTAGTTGAAGAGTTTTCCAGGCCTTCATCCGCCCAGGGATTCCAGTCATAAGAACATGTAGGACAGATACTTGTTTTGCTGTTTGAACCAAGAACAATATTTCTTGAAAGGCAGATGGCCTGATGGCTAAAAGGTTAAAAGCTTTGTTAAACATGTGTGTGCATTGCCATTGATTGTGGATTTGATGGTATTTAAGTGTACTTAGAAAGGAAACCGCTGATGTAGGGCCCTCTCCTTGTCATCCTTACTCAGTCACAGTGTGAAACAACGTTACAGATTGTCAATTTATTAATTGACCACAGAATGTGGGTCAAAGGACTGAAGTACATGGATGATAATTACTGCGGTTTGTTAAATCTGGGTACATGGAAGTTCACTGCAGCTTCAGTGTAACTTTCTATGTGGTAAAAGAACTAACAGAAATCCAGGTCTGAGTTGACACAACAGATTTGGCGTAGCTGAAAAAATCTTTTCGGGTTGTTATTGTTAAAATGCTGATCTTCAGAGTTCGCTTCAGGAGCTCATTTCACTTGGCAGACTTAGGCATGTGTGGAAAAGAATGTCACTATTCTGAAAAGCAAGGAAGGAAATACTAAGAATATCATCAGTAAGATGATAGGCAAAGCTTGTATCACCCTTAAGATGATATGCAAATTGCACAAAGCTTTTAATACTTGCTTAATGTTTGCTGTTCTGGTTTTTTGACCTGAAGTTAAAAGAAATAGTTTGCCTTGCTTCCTCAGTTGTACCTGAATTTGTAGAATTTGTATTTAATTTTAAAGGTAAGATACAGAAGAAGTAGATATAAGCAATGATAACACAAATGATAAGTGATGGTATAACAAAATGAATTTGTGATTCAGTTATTAATAGATTAGTATATACACAAAACAGTTTTGTTTACAATAATATATAAGATTATTAATATATTAAGATTATTCTTCCCAAGCATTTTGTAGTCTAAAAAGCTTATGTAAAATATTTATGGTATTTAGAGAATTAGTGTGGCAGCCCAATCCCAGAAGTGACTGGTCCAACTAGTATTTTGCAAAAGTTATTTAAGATCACAAATACACTGAGTGTGTTGCTTCTGTTGACCTAGAAATGCAGACCATAAGCACAAGGATGCAAACTCTTTAAAGCTGAGAAAACAGAAATCACATGCTTCTGCAAGCAAAGCAGCAGCCATGAAAATATGTTCTGACTGTTACTGTTTTTGAATTAAGTTCCTGTTCTTGAATACCTGGAATGATTCCTGAGAATTCAGAGTCATACAAAGACCAATGTCTTGGTTAAAAACTTAAACAAAAGTGTAAATAGCATGCAGTCCATATCTAAAATGGATGCCATTTCTTCCACTTCCTAAGGTACTGTGGTTTTGTGGAGTTAGCATGTGCGTTAACACATTTGTCTGCATATCCTGAGCATTAGCCATGCTAGTAACTTAGGTAAAATGAGGAAGCTGTTCAATTCCCAATTGAGAGAACTTGGAAAATGGGGAGTAGAGCATGTTGTGAGGCAAGGGAAAATATATTGAAAATGCCTCCTACTTCAGCCTAAACACAAGGAGCCTCCACAAAATCAAGAGCATCTTTGAGGATTTACCAAGACACCTGAACAGAGAACACAGAGCTGGCTCAACTGCATTTAGCTGGCAAGGGCAGGGAAGAGCAGAGACCGTTTGCCTCAGACTGATAATTGTGAGGCTGTAGAATGGTTTCCCATGAGAAAATTACTGGATGTACCAACATTTGGCACATCTAAAATCATACTAAATAAAGCACTATAAACTCTGTTGTAACGAACAGACTTCCACTGGCGTGCTAATATTCTAACCTTTGACCCTAGTGATGCCCAAAATCATAATATCTGATCTTCTAATTACCAAACCTGTGGCCTAACACTTCTTTTTCAAGTCATTTCCATTCTTCTGTAAATACAGGCTTGGGTCAAAAGTTGTTTGCCATTACACTAAATAAGAATTTTTCAGAATTTTTCCTGAATTTAAAAATAATACTGTCTTTCTGGAGTAGTGAGGGGAAAAAATTAAGAAGCAATTCATCTCTCAGTGAAGTTCACTCCCTTTTCTGTGCCACTTCTTGTGTGTCTTCTCTTTATAGAAGGGGATCTTGTCTCGCAGAGCATCCCTTAGCTTTTTATTTATGTGGTGTACATTGGCCCAGATTATTTCAGACACCGTGAAAGTGGATGTACCTAACTGAAAAATTGCTCAATGGGTTGTTACAGGCACTTAATTGACCATCTGACTTTTAAGCTCAATCTCAGTCTGAGGAGGTCAATTCTTTTGAGGTTTTTCATGCTTTTTGAATGCAGAGTGCGACAGCATTGAGAAATGTAAAGTAATAAGGGAATACAATAGCATTTTGAACACTGATTAGAAGAAAACAAAGCAAATAATAAGAGTAGTATGCCAAATGTAAACATAAGAGTAATGCTGGAGTGTTCTTAATAGAGGCCTGGGGCACTGGAGTAAGTCAGGCTGTGTTGAGTGTTCAAAACGATCTTTCTCGACAGTGTCAGTATCTCTTTGTCTGGCAATAATGGTGCTAAAAACTGTGCTGTTGCAAAAAATACAGTAAGACAAAAGACTCAGCAATGAGTTACCCTACTTTTGTGTCATGGTAACTCCTCTGAAAACAAGCAAAAGCAATAAGATGTAACTGGGGAAACAAAGGTGCTAATCTAGCTCATCTCAAGGCAAAGATTTCCACTTGCCAGTTTTGCTTACTAAAAAGTCTTAGTTGGTTGAAACAGAACACGAAACAACGTTCCGTAGCATTATATTTAAACTACACAGTCTTATAAATGTCATAGCAAACTACAGGAATTGTATCCTACCTCTCTTATCTATGTTTTTATGGACGTTGTCATCAGGAGCTACCGATACTCACAATCTTCAAAATTTTTTCTTAGCACATAAAGCAAAAGAGGCTAGTCTGTAATTTGAGAGACATTCCATATGAAGGCAAGCAATCTTGGCAGAAGAGTTTTTACCTCTCTTTCAAAACTGAGGTAATTTCTGAAGAAAAGTTGTATCTGAAAATAGGAACAAGTATCATTGCTGGATTTCTGAAAGAAGGGGTTGGCCATATGCGATTTAAAGACCCCTAGGAAGGATGAATATAAATACCAAATACATGTCTTGGAGTAATCCTAGACTTTGTAAATCATTCATTTTGTCACCTGAAAGACCCTTTGTACATGTTACCTCATACCCGAGGAGAGATCCAGGATCACAAAGAGACACATCTATTGGAAAAAATTTGCAGAAGTTTTAGCCATTTAATTATATTTTCTGTGAGGCTGAAGAAATTCTGTAGGGATTATGCCCCATAATGGAGGGCATTGAATTCCAGGCACTCCTGAGGGTTCACCAGTGTAACTTTTAGTCATGTTGCTGAGTAGTGGTGACCAGTGCAAAACCAGTGGGCCCATGAGATGGCCTGTCAGAAAGAGCTGCCAGAATAATAAGCATGCCCTAGCTGAATCCAGAGGCTCAAAGGTCCCAGTTCCCAAATTCAGAATGATCATCAAGGCACATTGGGAAAGCACATAGGCTTGGGAAATACCTAGTAATTTCCCAAGAAAGTACAGCTAAGTTCAGAGCCAGGTACCAAACGAAGAACTAAATAAGTCACTGTGTTCAGTTGAATGAGCTGTTTTGTTGGATGTCTTTTGTTTGGGTGATGGGTTTTGCTTTAATTTTACCCCTTTTTGAATATGAAATATTTACTAAAAGCATCATTTTGTCCCATGCATGTAGCCTCTATCTCCAAAGAAAGGCGTTCCTGCTACTCTTCTCAGAATCCCATAGAGAGAGGTGTGGTTTGCAGCATATGAAGCCACAGAAACAACATCCCTAATTGTGTGTTATTGAGAGAATCGTGATGCCTTTTCAACTAGTGAGCAACTTTTCAACACCTTTTGAATTATCAGAATTGAGCTTTAGTCAGACAGGACCAGTGTGAAACCAGTGATACTCTCCTGCAAATTTCTGGGGAATGATGGACTCTAAGTTTTCTTAACTTGTTCTTATAGGACTCATCTAACTGTGAAAAATGAACACCATCTCCAAATGGATTGCTAAATTTTTTCTCCATCCCTATACTTCACTCACCTTCAATACCTAGAAATAATTTGGGACAATTTAAATTTCATTCATCAAATCAATTTTCTAATGGCAAATTCCTATGCTTTGTGTGCACAGCATTCTTATTATTCTGTGCAGACCAGACCTTGTAACAGTAAAAAATAGAAGTTCCTGTAAGTGTTGATCAGGTTTCTATCTTAGGAGAGCAAACTCATGGAAATTTTTACAACTATATCAAATACTGCTTGCCTGTGCATGCTGTATTTCTCTTTCCTGGATCAGAAACCTAGAGATTCAGTTCACAGGCTGTGAGCTGGCCTCCTACACGAAGCTGACATCACAGTTAATTAAAAGAAAGTCACTGTACTACTGGCATTCTTGAGATGAGGCATTAGTGTAGCACATTCTGGACAGCATACAACTCCTACAAATTATACCACAAATTGCTTGGCGCAGATACAAACTCTCATCATAAAGGAAAATGGAAGAATGCTATTGGGATTCCTGATGTAGTGAAAAAACAACAAAGCCCCTCAAATATTCAGTATTAAGAGATGAAAAGCACAGAAACTACATGAGTTTCTGTGGCAAGGTGTAAACTGCATCAGATTGCACCAGACAATGCTAAGAGGTAGTAGCTGCCAATAACTCGTCAACAGAAATAGGAAGTTCTTATGCTTCTCTCATATCTCCACTCTTCTGTAACATATGCTCATTCATTTATTTCCTAGGATGAGGCTGAGTACAGCGGACATATTCACACTTACTCCATTATTCTGTATTTCTAGGCATTTTGTTTAACAGTGATAGCAAATGGGTGAATAATACTTACTGTCTCTTCTCAGCCAAGTATTCGCAGTCCAAACTCAGTTACTTTTGCAGTTGTCTGCACTCCTGTTGGTTGATGAACCCTTGATCTTTATCATTTCTTGTTTTAGATCAGGACTTCCTGGTAAAGCTGGTGTCTGTGACAAGCCTTCTTGACTCTGTGATTCCCAGAAAATGCAGAGAATAGACACCCCAGTGACTATGACTCACACTTGGAAGCTACTGCAGGTCCCAGCTCAGAAGCTCTCCTCTGTTGGGTTGACTCACCAGCAGTGTAAAACAACCTATGATCTCTGAACATGGCTCATTACAGTCAAACTGAAAAGAAGAAAGAAGAGAAAATGAAGCTCACTTCTGTTTATAACCATGTTTTCACTGCAATCGTTAGAAGTATCATTTCTCTGCCATACTTTGTTGGTTTGTCTTTTTCAAAGTCATCCTATACTCTGAGCTGGATAGAGATTCTAATTTCTAAAGAGAATAAACCTATTTTTATAGTTGTTGTTAGGGTAAAGACTTAATAAAGCAGCTCATTAAATAAGTTGATTCCTTTTCCTGGATATATCTCATGTTTTTTCTAAAATGCAGAGCAAGATTTTATTGCCAAAGGACAAAATATTTAGGTTTTGCTCACTGTTTTTCCCAGTTAATTATTCTGTTAACATGTCAGGTATGGCATACCCTCATATCTGTAATCATAGGAGCAGATCATAGGTGCATAGGAACAAATCATATGTGTATAAACATGAAGCTTTTTTTCAGTGGGATAGTAAAGGATATCTGGTACTTCTCCATTACA
The DNA here is from genome assembly GCF_009650955.1 of Corvus moneduloides. Classification (NCBI taxonomy): domain Eukaryota; kingdom Metazoa; phylum Chordata; class Aves; order Passeriformes; family Corvidae; genus Corvus; species Corvus moneduloides. The sequence continues at coordinate 39,264,574 of NC_045511.1, forward strand.
GATTAGATTAGACTGATTAGGAACATCTATAACTCACATACAAGCTCTGTGGTGCATCCATTTAGGGCAATAGTAGATCCCTTGGGCCATCTCTTAGTCAGAAACTGCAGGCACAGTTCCCCATTCTTCTGCCAGCACATGCACTCCAGACACTGGAGGGCACCAGCAGTGTCCTCCCCATGTTGGTTTCTGGTGTTTGAAAAAGAAATTTGAGTCATAGCTTCTCCCAGCAGGTCACAAATCTCAGCAGCTGGTATCTTCCAGATTGAGCTATGAGGTCCAGAGTGACAGTCAAAGTTTTCCCTCAAATCCTGATAGCAGCTGAGACCTGTTGCAGACCTTCAAGCCTGTGATGTTAGACCTCTCTGTTATTTCCTGAGTTCACTCGTAGTTGTGTGGACTAGTTCAGTATGAAGAGAATGATCTGAAAAGGAAGGAGGGTCATATTAGAAGTTACCAACATAATCCCAACTTCTTAAAGTTCTAGATATCTACACTGTTCAGAGAAAGAAAAGAGAAGTTGCATATGGGTTTTTTTAAAGCATGCAGAAAATTTTCTTAAATCATTGCTACTTATTTAAAAGAAAATCAGCAAAAAAAGGTTTCATAAAGTATAATGTACACATGGCAAATGCAATGTTTTAAGAGGTTTACATTTTCAAAACAGGCTTTTACTCTGTGGTTCATGTGAGTGAGCAAAATTACTGTTCTTCCACACAAAATTCCTGTACTTACGGGATTTAACAGCTAAAAATGAAACAGGGGGAAGAAGAAAAGAAGAAAACAATGCATAAAAAGTTTTTCTTTAAGCAGAGGAGCACTTTTTTTTTGTTTTTTTCCTACACTTCACAACTCTAACACAGTATAAACTGGCTAAAAGTCAAATTCACCCTATCAGGTAACTGGCTTTTCAGTTCTCCATTTGAGTCGCAGCCAGGTGATGAGTCCAGTCAAAAACGCCTCATCTCAAACTGCTGATAATCCAGTCAGAATTTCTTGACAAGTCCATTACAGCTTTCTGCAAGACAAGAAATACAGTATTTCAAGCTGCTTTATTTTTCTCTCCTCTGCTTCCATTTGTCTCCAATGTCTTTTGATATGTTTTGGCAGGGAGGAGTTGTGGTTTTGGGGTGGGTTTGGTTTTGTCTGGTTGGTTGGTTTTGTTTGATGTTTTTGTTGTTGTAGTTGTTGGGGGGATTAACTACAATTTAAATTAATTAATTTCCACCTTTCATTTTCCCAGTATCTTTCATCTAGGTGGAAATTTGGTCTCAACTTTTTGGACACCTCTAAAAGATCATTTAACTGGTATTTAGAGCACCTAGGAAACAGTGGCTACAAAAATACAAATCAGAAGCATCTGTGACTTCCAAGAGAATATTTAAAACAAAGTGTGAAATGGTATTTGCTTGTTTGTAGATCAGATCCAAATAGCTCAACACAGTCCAATACTCTGTGTAGATTTTTATTCCCATTAAAAATTTAAAAGGCAACCTTTTAATGTCTTTGCATTAACTTAAGTTGCAGTCAGTCTGTAAAACAATCAGAGATATGGTATTAAAAGTATATTAATAATAAAACAGATACTTAAAAAAAAACTTAGTATCAACCTGAGTCCACTTTATATTTCATAGAGCTTGCATGGCTGAGAATTACTGTACTTCAGTCAAATTTCAGACTGGAGCCTTGGGTGGAAAATTCTAACTTTTCACTGAAAAAACAAGGCTTGAATATCCTGTTTAGTTACTTTTTAAGAAGAAAATGCCGCTTTGGTCCTTGATTTAACTCCTGAAATCAGTTAGTGTAGTTGTAATTTATTTCTAAGGAACACTGAGACCCAAGTATGAAACAGTCACTCATGAAGGATCAAACAATAGCATCTAAGCTGGACAGAGGCTTTTTTCTCTGTTAGAAATTATGGCAGAAGGAAGGGAACCTGTCATTTCTAACCTCCTGTAGTTTCAGCAGCAAGAATGTTTCCAGAAGCAAGGCTTGACCCCAGCTAGCTGCGGATCTGAATACCAAGGTGCAGAGAGGCACATCCTTAGCAGGTTCATCTTCAGGCATGGCCACAGGTCTGCATTGACTCTATGGGCAGGGTATAAGTGAAAAATTTTAAAGATAGCTTTAGAGCCAAAAGTATTACTTAAAAACATCTACTGTATCCCTTAGCTTACCAGCTTCCTTAGCTTTAGTTCTCTATTTTAATCCTACACTAGATTTGAATAGAATACAGTGACTTCTTCCATATTCCCAGTGTTTGTACTACTTATTTTGTGCCACCCAAGCTTGACAATACCACATATGCCCACACTACTTCAATAGTACAGATAGAGCTGTACAGATGCACTGATAACTTCATAGCCATTCTAAAGAAAAAAATCTGCATTACTGATAGAATTTCTCTTTGTATAGCTGAAACTGCCAACTGACTTTAAAAAATATTAATTTAAAGCATGTATCGGTTCATGTTAGCTATCTTTACATTTACAGATGTCTCTGCTTTGTTCAGATTTTTAAAGACCTATTTGGTCTGCCTGCTGCTGCCAGTAATACAGGCTTATCAAACACAAACACTATTACAGTGCTGATACTGCAACACATATATCAAACAATGAGGCCCGTGGAAAAGGAATACATATAGGGACCGATTCTTGATAGATGTTTCAGAGATGTTTATTTCTCCAGCCGCATGGCCGGGGCTCTGCTGAGGAACTGAGGCAATCACAGGACCCAAGGGTCCTTGCCCGCACAGGGGAACACAAAAGAACCAATGGGGAACGAGGCTGACCAGGGGCAGGGACACCCCGTGCCTCCCCTCCAGGGCCCCTCTCCCAGGACCCCATTGCAGGGGGCGGGCCCCAACATTTCACCCATTTATTTTTAACAAAAAGAGATTTAAAACTTAACATTGAAAACAACTGGATAAACACGAGATAACAAGGACAGTTTCAAAACAAAATAAGCCACCCTCCTGAGACTTTAAATGTCCAAACAGATTCTCTGGAACATCTTAAGGCTGACAGAAGGGAGACATGACTCTCTGAGCATGCTTTGTGGGGAAACTGAGGCAGGAGGGGGTTTAATTTCTTCCCTCCCCCTTTTCATCCCCCCCTCGGCATCAGAGAGGAGTTGCAAGGAAAGGGAATTGTATAGGGAAGCCATGGCGTGAAAAACGGATTAGGAATAAACTGGGGATGGGGTAAATTTAGGAAAGGGTTCATATTGGATATAGGGTAAAAGGGGAAAGTAGGCTGCGGGTAGGGAAGTTACTGGGATGGATATTGTTTATAATTTTGTGCATAATGGCTGCCTTTGACTGGAATATCTCCAGGCCCAGTAACATTTGCTGCTTGTAAACCCTTCTTTCTTTACACTATATCAAATTGTACAACTTCCCCATCTCTTACACTTTGCAGGTAATTTTTAGGGTTATTCCTTTTAATGGCAGTTATATGGATGAATAAATCTTCCCCTGTATCATCTCGTGTTATAAATCCATATGTTTTTTACATTGTACCATTTCACAGTTCCTGTGATTTTCGTTGCTACAACTTCTCCTATCACGTGTTTGTCGTGGCTGCTGGTCCCGCGTGGCCGCCGCCTCGCCGACTCCGATGTCTCGGCCGGGCCCCCGCGTTGCGGCTGCTCCGCGCTCTCCGAGCAGCGCTGCTCCTGCGCGTGTCTGGGCTCTGCGCGGCCCCGCGTTGCCATCGCCGCTGGCTCCGCGCCCTGTGAGCGGTTCCGCTCCGCCAACTCCACGCTGCTTTGAGAGCGGCCCCGTTTCAGCTCGGCGCTGCGCGGCTTCTCGTGTCACTGTGGAAACCGCCGCTTCTCGCTCTACGGGGCTCTCCGAGCCGTGTGCTCAGAGCGGCCTGCCACGCCGACCCCCGGTTCCTGGCTGCTCATGGGGGCCGCCTCTCTGCTGCACATGGCCCACGGCACCCGCGGCACCTGCAGCGTCGCTCCCTCACTCGCAGTCGAGTGGCCGGGGACCCCGAGACAGGGATGGGGTCCGTGATAAGGCGTGGGCTCCTGAGGGGGCCGGGCACATCCAGCGCAGGCACCTCCGCCGGCACGGCTGCAGTCATGCGCTCCTGGGATGGTGGCCGCGCGGTCTTGGCCCCAGGATTAGTTTCATCCTCTGCTCTAGGGGTAATGGGACCATACAAATGCTCCTGAACAGCTTCACTGACTACGAGGGATGCATGAAGAGGTTCTATCACTGGTGCATGTTTTGTTTGATTCATTATTTCTTCCAAGATCTCGTACCAGAAGTTCCAGTTACCAGTTCCAGGAGGTTCAATATCAAAAAGTAAGCCTCAAGAAAAGTAGAAGAAATTTTTGAAAAGCCAGTTAAAAAAATGTTCTAGATCTCCCAGAACAAATACTTTCTTGTTTTGTTGTTCAAGGATTCCTTTAACTTCTAGATACATTTCTTTCTGTGACTCAGAGAGCCACATTTCCCACGATTCTTCCATAGTCCGGAGAGAATATCCAAACCAAGGCGAGAAGAGAGAGATCTAGAGTGGTTTTTACTCACGAATTTTCTGTCCTTAGGGATCGGTGTCTTGCCCGCATTCTCTACCATTTGTTACAGTGCGGATACTGTAACACGCGTGTCAAACAATGAGGGCCATGGAAAAGAAATATATATGGACCGATTCTTGATAGATGTTTCAGAGAGATGTTTATTTCTCCAGCCACATGGCTGAGGATCTGCCGAGGAACTGAGGCAATCACGGGACCCAAGGGTCCTTGCCCGCGCAGGGGAACACAAAAGAACCAATGGGGAACGAGGCTGACCAGGGGCAGGGAAACCCCGTGCCTCCCCTCCAGGGCCCCTCTCCCAGGACCCCATTGCAGGGGGCGGGCCCCGACAAAACACAGGACAGTTGTGCTCAAATACCTACAAAGCTTATTACAAACACTGAAGCAAAAATTTATCTTTGGCAATTACAGGAAATAAAGCCAAAATATCAATATTTCTCTTTCTAAAAGACTGAATCCATCTCAGTCACAGAGATCTAAGTTGCTTCTTAAGTTACAGAGGTACCTACTTCTCCAATTATACATTCAAGAATGCATTAAATAAGTTTTGGGCCAAATGGTCTTTAAGGAATTCTTACGACTAAGATCTTCTTTAAGGACTTCACTGAATCATTACTTCATACTTATCGTATTTGCAGTAACACATTGCCTCAGGCCTGTGGAAATTGAATACACAAAGATACTGCCTTTAATAAACATAGATTTATATCCAGCTTCTCTTGTAATAGCTTTAAAAAGCAATAGGAACTAAGCACATAGTTTTGAAACTATTGGACAGTCTCCAGCTGACCCAGGGTGGCTCCTGTTTTACAGCAAAAATACTATTGAGTACTCAAACTAGAAGCCAGTCATAAATTGGTTTCTTGTCTTCTTTCACATCTGATACCATGTTTACTTCAGAAGCATGAGTTGAAGCTAGGTACAAAGCTCTGGCATGAGCAAAGCGTTCTCCACAACATGAAGAAAAAAATCTCTTGTCCCCTGAGTATGGTTAGGACCTCCTTATCTTCTCCGGATGAAGAGAGAGGCTCTTTATCTTCAGAGAACTTTCTGTAGTAGTCTTATCTTCTGCTCCAGCACAGTCTGTTGAATTTGCACAGTCCACAGACTAAAGACCAGGCAGAGTAAGGGGCAGCAGAGACCATTCTAAAAAAAGTCCCGCTTCATACTATTCCACGCTGCCACAACCATTGGCACTGGGCTGGGTGTTGAGGAGCACCGGACACACGACTGGGTTCTCGTTGGTGATGCCACTGCCTCTGCCAGCCCTGCTGTGCTGCCTTTCTGCTGGCTCACCTTGCTGTGTGCACCACCCAGACCTCACTGCTCTGATGGCTGCTGCAACATGGCACCTCTTCTGGACAAGGGTGAGGACACAGACAGGTGAAAACACAGAGCTTGGAAGAGGTACAGTCTCCAGGATTCAGCCTTATGGATAAAGAAAAAGAAAAGATACTCTGACTTTGTTTATCAGAAGCGGCAGTTGCCTCTTCAATGACTTTCACTTCTTGACTGCAAGGAGAGATTGCATAAACTTTGGAATGAACCTCTGGGCTGTGTACCTGGAGTACAGGAACTGTGGGAAGTCAATGATGAGTAACTGTGTTAGCATGACAAGAACTCTGTGTCTACATTTAATAACCACATTTAACAGCAGTATTGCAGAAAATATTTATACCTTATTTCACACTTGTTTATTTTCAGAGACCAACAATGAAAGAGGTGCCAGGCTCTTTTCAGATCAGAGAGCAACAAGCTAGAAAGGAGAGGCAGGGTCCTAGAAAATCCTGTCCATAAAAATAAAATGTTGAACATTAGTATGTATGGTTTAAAAAGGGTGACAGATCAAAAGATATACAGTAATCTGTGATGATCTCCTTGTCTATCTCCCCATTGAATGCTATTAATTGCACAGCCAGCTATCACAAGGCACTCTAAGAAAGGTTTGACAGATAAAGTGAGAGATGCTTTTCCAGGTACCTGCCATGTCAGGAATTGCTAAACACTTAGCTGCACACCACATTCAATTGCATAAGCCATTTTAGCTTTAGGGAAAGGAAAAAAAAAAAAAAAGATGGTGCCCTGCAATCCTTAAAATCCTGGACTTAAATTAGAAACCAAGTCAGAGACAAAGGGTCTTGAAAGGGAGTTTAAAACAATGAAGAAATTGTAAATTCAGCAATGAAGGCTGAATCTCCCAGAGAGCAAACATAAACTTTCTATTGGTTTCAAATACAGAGTTTTCCTCCAGAGCACCTCTGTCCTCTGCTTCTCCTTGGGGTTCATCTGGCTTTCTTCAGACTCTGTGTGTTCTTAGATCCCTTGCTTTCCCTCAGTCTGAAGGGAACAGCAGGGTCTGCCCAATATGCCACTGTTGGGGTCTCCTCTCCCCGCTGTGTAGCCCTGGGAGAGGGGCCCTGAGGGCACAGACACGGGGCTTCCCTGTCCCTGCTCAGCCTCGTTCCCATTGGTTGGTTTGTGTTCCCTGCGCGGGCAGAAGGACCCTTGGTCCCGTGACTGGAACAGTTCCTCGGCAGAGCTCCGGCCATGCGGCTGGAGAAATAAACATCTTTGAAACATCTAGCAAGAATCTGTCTGTCCGTATATATTTCCTTTCCACGGGACTCCTGGTTTGATATATGCGTGTTGCAGTATCCCCACTGCAACATGCCACCCCTTCAGTGCATTTTTTAGATCAGCTTGTTTTACAGACTGATGCCAATAGGTAATATCAACATGGGAGCCAGTCCTAGGCACTTCAATGGGTCAGAAGAGGAACTCACATCACCTGTGGATCCAATGACAAAGAGAGTGTCTTTTCAGAGATACAGAAATCTCAGTAAGTGATCAGTAAATGATACAATCACACTTAGGAAAGACAAGTAGCGGTTCCATTTTACAACCTTTGAACAAAACAGAAACATGTATACAAGTACAGCATCACAGAACTAGAACTTTTTAAAGTTGGATGGGGTTTAAGTGCTGGGTGTATGTATGTACTTTTAAATCCATATTTTTACCATTCCTGATAGCCAAGGAAATTTGAAAAGTATAAGGTATTGTTGGAGGACACTTTTCCTCTGAGTCATCCTTTTCTCCCACACTGAATGTCAAACACTTACAGGCCATGATGCAATAGGCACAGGCTTTGTTAGTGGGCAATCTAAACAAATACACTCCCCTAACTCCTGGTCTCCTTCAGATCACTTCTTTCCTGCTGTTGCTGAGACACAGAGCCACTTTACATCAAGGGCCTTCCATAGCTGAGGTGAGATTTGGTAGGCTTGCAGAGAGGAAGTCAAAAACCCTTGGGGATTAATCCAGCACTATTGCCATTTAAACAGGAGAACTTCAGGACACAGTGTAGTCACAAGTCACCTTTCAAGAGCCATATTCTTCATTTATGGTGGAAAAGGAGAGAGATAAGGCATTCATACAAAAATTTATACTGGTAAAATGCAAAAAAAACCAACTGAAAGCCTGGCTGATCTTTTCCCGGACTGCAGTACACGTCACTATTTATATGAGGATTGGAGATTTTATCTTATTCTTACATCTGTAAGAACTTCCAGGAGAGTTTTTAGAACACAGTTTTTGTGTTACCCAAAAAAAAAAAGTTTATAATTAAAACAGGCGATATTTATACCAAAGATGAAGAAGAGTACAGCTTTTGGGTTTGTGCATAAAAGACTTAGAAAATGGCAGGAGAAAAATATTTGCAGGCATGTGATAGCAATGCAATTGCAGTTATATAACAAGCATGCAAACTCAAGAAAGAAAAGTTTGAATTTTCTTCATCAGAATAAAAAGATGAGTGTGGCTGAAACTGTCTTTCTAGGCACAAAGCACACGTATACAAGATGTATAAGGCATTTATGAAAAAGAGCCTTTGATGTTTCTAGATATCAGCTTTCATTTAGAGTTATTAAAAAACTCTAGTCTCATCTTTACTTAGTATTTGTTTACTAATTTTTACTAATTTGAACACATTCCAAGTGTTTTTGTTAGCTGTTTTATATATCACAGTGCATCGGGTTTGCATGGCCAGGTTTTAGGTACTACAGGAACCATGCCCTGCAGAGCCAATCCCTGGTGACTCCAAGACGGACATGCCACTGGCCAAGGCTGGGCCAATCAGAGATGGTGATAACGCTCCTGTGATAACAGATATTGGGGGGGGGGCGGGGGGGGGAAGGGGAAGTGATGGTGCTAGGGTAGCTGCAGTCAGAGAAGAATGGGATGAAAACATGTAAGAGGAACAACCCTGCAGACACCAAGGTCAGTGGAGAAAGAGGGGGAGGAGCTGCTCCGGGCACTGGAGCTGAGACTCCTCTGCAGCCTGTGGTGCAGGCCACGGTGAAGCAGCTGTGACCCTGCAGCCCATGGAGGTCCATGTGGATGCAGAGATCTACCCACAGCCCATGGAGGAGCCCCATGCTGGAGGAGGTGGATGCCTGAGAGAAAGCTGGGGGAGACCTGTGCTGAAACAGGCTCTTGGTTGGGTCGTGCACACCTGTGGAGGGAGGAGCCCACACTGGAGCAGGTTTCCTGCAAGGGCTTGTAATCCTGTCTGGAGTAGCCTGCATCTAAAGGTCTACACCCCATGGAAGAATGACCCACACTGGAGCAGTTTATGGAGGACTGTTGCCCATGAGATGGACTCATGCTAGAAAAGTTTGTGGAAAACTGTCTCCTGTGGGAGGGACCCCCTGCTGGAGCAGGAGAAGGACTCCTCTCCCTGAGCAGCAGCAGGAAGAAATTGTGATGAACTGATTGTAACCCCCATTCCCTGTCTCCCTGCACCATTTTGAGGCAGTGGGTATTGTTGCCTGGAATCAGAAGAAAAACTTTTCCAAACTATATTAAAGTAGTAGTAGTATAAAAAGCAGATCATTAATGAAAGCCTTCAGGTGCACAAAACATAGGTATCCATATGTGTTGTACAGGATTTTTACAATTTTTATAAAGTTAATTTATTAGTATATCTAACAGGTACATCCTGTAAGAGACCAGTTGCCTCAGCAACCAACCCTTGGGTCAGCCCCTTGGAGTTCCTCCAGGGGCTTCTTTTCCCTATTTCTTCTTACGTCTCTTAAGTTCTAGTGCAAAACAGAGTATCCTTGTTAGAAATTCTTTTCTTGAAAATAAGACTAAACAGAATTTCAAGAATGTGACATAGCTAGTGTTCTAAAGTGTGAAAAAGGGTAATAAGGTGCTAGAGGCTATAAAATTGATATTAAAAATCTACAAAGCTACAAGTATATGAAGAACATATAAAAACAAAAAAATCTTTAGGCATCAGTAAAGCTTGGGAAAGAGGGAGGAGAGGGGGAAAGGTGTTTTTAAGATTTATTTTACTTCTAATTATCCTGCTCTGATTTTGTTAGCAGTAAATTCAATTAATTTCCATAACCTGAGTCTGTTTCGCCCATGACAGTATTTGATGAGCGATCTCTCCTGGTCTTTATCTCATCACATGAACTCTTCATATTTTTTCTTCCCTCTCTGGTTGCAAAGGGGCGTGATAAAGTGGCTTGAGTGAGTGTCTGGCATCCAGCCAGGGTCAACCCACTACACACAAATATTCTGAACAGCTATTTTCTTCTCATTTGCTCTCTTCTTGATTTTACTAGTAAGTCAAAGACAAACTGTAGGATCTTAAAAGCATAGGTAGAACTTTACAGCAGGAGGCACTCGTACTGAAATTTAATCTCTTATTAGATTCTAGAAGCCTTTCTATTTGCTGTAGAAAAAAAACCTCCAAAAAACAACATCAAACAAAAAACCCTGTGAAGGAATCAAATGGTGACATAAGCCTTAAGGCTTATGTGACACTCTTGGAAGACAATGAATAAATCTTGGCATAAATCTTTTCACTTCCATAAATCTGTTCTGAAAGTCAATGAAATTTCCAAGTTCTAGACCAATGCAAAACCTTACCTTTCCTATAAATTGACCCTGCCCCTCTGCTTTTTTACTTTTTCCATCTCCATCCCACATTCTAATTATGTCTTTTTCAGTTCCTTTGGACTGCACCACTTCAGAGATGGGAGAATTTTATTCCTACAGCTTCACATCTTAGGGCCCTGATTTAGACTGGGACTTTTGGCTACCACAGCAAGATAACACCAAGCTAGAAATATGCCTTTTTTCCTCAAAAATCTTTTCAAATGGGACTGCCAAATGGTATATGAAGAAAGGTAGTCCTATACATGCTAGTAGCCATTCTCTCACATACAAAACACACCAAAACCACAGATCTGATATGCCAGTAACACTGATTCATCCATCTGAATTTCTCTTCTCCCATTCCCTGAGTATTTCTAATGTGATCCATCATTTTTCAGATGGAGAACCCTTCATATGTTATGTTATATACCAATTAATGCAATGTCTTGAGATGAAAGCTGAGAAGATAAAATATTAGATGCACAAGCAGTCATGTTTCTAATAAAGTACCAAGCTTTCTGTAATGGAAACTTATTTTTAGAAAGTTAATAAAGAGATTCATCTTCCCAACCAGAGGCAGTAGGAAAATTAACAACTGTTTAATCATGCAGATCAGTGAGATGCTCAAGTGTAAGACTAGTCATTGACCCTTTCTAGTGAGTGAATGGATTATTACCTTTAACATTTCAATTTAGCCCCATACCACCAGTGCATAGTAATTGTGATTTTATTATACAGCCGCATAAATAATACAGTATTTTTAATGATCCACATCGTTTAGAACACCACACTGAAAGTAAGAAAATAGTACACTCTGTTTAATTTTTACTGACATTGAATTCATAAGGAACACAGAAATTTCAACAGCTTTAAAGAAAAAATAAACACGGTAGCAACGAAATTGTCTAGCTTTAGCACGGTACATGTCAATCAATACATGGATAGTTGATTAGGAAAGGAATCTGTAATCTTAAAAAGAAAGTAAAGACATTGTAATAATAAATAACATAATCATTATTTTTGCCTTTTTACTAAAATAGCACATAATGAATGTAGGATATTTTAAAATGTAACACTTCAAAAAAAACCCCATATATTTCATTATTTTCTTTAGCTCTTCCAAAAACAATATATTCTCTTCTAGCTCTGCAGAAAGAGCAAGGACTTTAGGGAAAATACAATGCTGAACAATTACTTTCAATACAAGGATCTCTAGGGATGCTGTTTCACTCTCTGTAGGAAAAGACCTTTTCGGTTATTTTGTGATTCATCAGTTTTCAGATTGCAGAAAGCAAAAGTCTGAAAAACATGAGTGTGATGCAGTGAAAAGTATCGCAAAAGGAGGGTTGGAGGTAGACATTCTGATGTGAGTGGGTGTTATTTGGACAATGAGCACTACTGGCCCTGCTCCTGGGCTTTCTTTTTGAGCATCTGCCTTTCTGACTGACACAGGCCAAGAATTCTCTTGCTTCAACTGCTTCCATTCATGCACAAAATTCTTACAACACAATTGTGTGTTTATTGACTCAATGTTGCCTTTTCAGCCATAGGTACAAGCACTCCTGCTGGTATTGCAGCACAGCACTAACCCTTCATTTCACATTTACCAGAATCTACAGCACATATGCATACATGTCTAATGTATTCACAGTTCTCATAGCCTGTCTCTTGCAGTTCTCTAACTGTTCTCTGCCCAGCCACCTTTTCTGGGCAGCTTGCTGATATGTTTAAATGGCTGTGGTCATCTTCTCAACAGGTCAGCACCACCACGTGCTCCTTAAGGCTTTTCCGAACATCTTACATATTTCTAAAGAACACATGTAGCTCTGATTTTTTTTTTTTTTCACCAGTAGCTCAGTGTATTTTCTCAGTTTGGTCCAGTCTTGTTGGAGTGATCTGTAATTACTCAGTCACTGATTTGCTAAATCATGGTGTCCTCACCACAAATCCTAGAGCAGCATGTTCTGTATGTCACAATTTGCATGGAATCTTATTTCAAAAACTAGATACTTAGCTAGTCAATTTACTAATTTGAGTATGGTAAAAGGACAGGATGATACTGTTCTTTGATGCTCAAAAGTTATTTTAGATCTTCTTTCAGCCAACAGAACCAACCAAATATTCTTCAGCCTTAGTTCCTCTGTTTATGATTTTGCACACCACAGCTAATCCTATAACTCTTAAAAGTTCTTTGACTTCACAGCAACAGATTTTATTGTCTTCTACCCACCAAAACACTCAGATGTAATCAATCTTAAACCTCACTAAACTTCACTTCATTACATATCTGCTTCACTCTCAGAGTAGTTGCACTAAAACATACCCTAAACCTATGCCTGATCTTTAATTTCTCCTTGGCTGATTTGGATTTTTATTAATTCTGCCAAAAATTACATATTCTGAAATGAAAGAAAAGCAAGAAACATGGTCACATGCTCATGTCTGAGACACATAAAATTTAAATTGCTGAATGGTCTGTCAGAATAATATCGGTGACCTGTGAACTGTGGTTTTAAGCATCACCTTACTGACTGCTGTGCAGCAACTAACTCGGGATATGAGCTGCTCCCTGGGAATGCTTGCATGGTGACATTTACAGGTACTTCAAGATGTGTAACTCCAGAACCAGAGCAAAAATACTGATGTGGTTGTGAGATATGGAGTGTGATGTCTTCCTGCTACTGCCATGTCAGAGTTGCTAACATAGAGCATGACTGGTGGGTGAATAATTCTAGAAAAAAAACCAAGAGTCTGTCAGTACTGGGAAAGGAGGTGGAGGGATACTAAAGTGAGAGATCTTCTCTCTAACCCAAGGATTTCTGTAACTTCTTGATATTATGACAAGGAGCACAAAAGTGAAATGTAACTCTCTCACTTTTCACAATTATCTCCATAATTAATACTACTGCTTCAAAATAACATCACTTTTATATCAATAATGGTGCGGCCAACAGGACTATGGGATGGATCATCCCCCTATCCTTGGCACCAGTGAGGTGCCAAGTGACCTTGGCACGCAGGTCAAATCAGTTTTGGGCCCCTCACTCACTACAAGAAAGACATTGAGGGGCTAGAGCGTGTCCAGATATGGGCAATGGAGCTGGTGAAGGGACCACTAGTCTTATGAGGAGCAACTGGAGAAAATGAGGGTCAAGGTGGACCTTATCAATCTCTGCAACTACCTGGAAGTAGTGTACTTCTCCCAGGCAACAACTGACAGGACAAGAGGTAACGGCCTCAAGTTGCACCAGAGGAGGTTTAGATTGGATATTAGGAAATATTTCTTCATGGATAAGGTTGTCAAGCATTGGAACAGGCTGCCCATGGAAGTGGTAGAATCACCATCCCTAGCAGTGTCCAAAAGGCATGTGGATGTCACACCTGCTGACATGTTTTACTGTTGAACACAGTGGTGCTTCATTAAAAGTTGGACTTGATGATCTTAATGATTCTGTGATTTGTCATTAAACATGAAAAGTCCTGATTTTTGAGGCTAGGGATATACTGTTTCTCCTTATGCTGCTTTACTTCAGTTCTAAACCCCAAGTTAAATAAATAACTCTACAAAAGCTATTTCCCATCTAAATATTTTGAAGTAGACACAAGAAGTGTTTCTCCATGTTGTCATACTCACTGGTTTAAAAATATGACAATTTTTAATTCTTCAATATTCTACCAGTCCTGGATGGCCTAGATGATAGGATAGAGTACACCCGCAGCAAGTTTGCACATGATATAAATTTGGGAGAAGTGGTTGATACACGAGATGGCTCTGCGGCTATTCAGAGGGTTGTGGACAATCTGGAGACGCGGAAAAACAAGTTATCTGATTAAGTTCAAAGGGAATTCAAAACTCCTGCCTCTGGGAAGGAATAACCCCATGTATTATGGAAGAAATATAATACCCATGTATCATCCACTGGAGGCTGACTGCCTGGGCAATGGCTGTTCAGAAAAGGCCCTGAGAGTCCACAAGGTGAGCATAAGGCAAAAATGTGCCTTTGTGAAAAGGAAGCCAACAACCTCCATCTTTACAGGGAGCATCACCAGCAGTTTGAGGGGTGTCATCCTTTCCCTCCCATTTGGAGTAAAGTGTCCAGTTGTGGGCTGCCTATCTCTTGGATAATAGACGTACTGGAGCAAGTCAACCAGAGAACCTTAAAGAATACTAGGAGACTGCAGCACCCTTCACACAAGGAGAGGCTGAGAAAGTGGGGACTGTTTGGCCTTGGGAGAAGAAATGTCTCAGGGACATCTTATCAATAACTCTAAATGTCACACAGGTATAAGCAAAGAAGATGGGGACTTCTCAATGGTAGTCAGACAGAAGGAACTGAAATAGAGGAAATTCCATTTAAGCATAAAACCCACCTTCTTTGCTGTGAGTCTGGTCTAAGACTGGAACATATTTCCTATGGAGGTTGTATTATCTCCATCATTAAAGTTATTTAACACCAGACTAGACATGGTCTGATCAACTTGCTCTTGTTGATCCTGTTTTGACCAGACATCTTGGACTTAGAAGAAATCCAGACATGCCTTCCAAACTTAACTGTTGTGTGATTCTGTGAATGAGCAATTGCTATGTGCAGTCGAGTTCTGGAGACTGATTAGTTCTTATTTCTTCACAGTGTATCTCCTGCCTCTTTTTTTTTGGTGTACTCCTGACCTTTACGTAATAGATGAATAGACAAATACTACTCTGAAAGTCTCAAGCCTTCAAAAAACATAAGCTATACAAATTTGCATTAAGTGTGACCAAAAAGTAGATAATTTGTCATAATCTTCAAAAATATTCATGCTAGGCTTAGCCTAAAATCCTCTGTGTTCTCTGATCTATTTCCACAGCCTGTTCCCATATGAACAAACCTGACTTTTAATTAGTGCAATCTCCACTTTACAGTTCTGGAATGCTGTAATGTTTTTGTTGTTGTTTTCTCTGAAAACATTACAGTGCTGAAAAACAACGTGATACAGAATAGAGACCAAATTAAAATAAAAATTAAGATAGCAGCTGGAATTAATGTGATACCTAAGGAACATCTGACAAACAAAACTAGAACTTTGAGAAGTTGTAAGGTTTGTTTTCAGACCGGCAACAAGATTCCTGCTTAGACGTACCAGTGATGTGAACTGCCTGAGAGACAGCCTGGTCAGAGGGAAAAACGGCTGAACAGAAGACAATGTCTACTGGAAAATACTGACAGAAAATGCCAGCTTGGGAGCTGTGAACCTGGGAACTAGGCCTATGAAACAGTAACATCCTTGAAAAGGGCAGCTGGTCTCTTGGAAGTACCTAGAAAGAGGAGACATCCTGAGACACTATCAATAAGTGCAAACACAAGGAAGTGAAATGACACCTGATCATTTGAGAAGGTGGAAAACAGTCTAAGAAAACCAGAAACTTTTCTGAAAGAATATAAAACCTCATCATCAGTTTAAAAATTAAATTGAAGCATTGGTTGGCTGCATGAAGTAATGATATTCTATGCTGCTTTATGTCTGTGTTATAAAACAACCCTAATTTCTACTCAAAGCTGAGTCTCTGTTCCTGGGAGCTTATCTTGCCACATACACTTTTTCTTTTCTAGATAGATTGAATTCTCCACATTAACTTTCTATGAGATCTTGAGTGCTCACTTGAGATTCTGTACCACAGATCACCTTTGAAGTGTGTAATCTCACTGGTCCCCCATTTTGGACCCACTTTGGGGTAGGTTTTGTTTGTGTTCTCATTTCTGGGATGGTTGGGTTCACCTCTGGGATTATTTTGCCCCCCACTTTGGGATGGTCTGTATCTGGTATTACACTGTTGATAAATTGCTTCAATAATGAAAAGTTCATAGTAGCTTGTAATAATACATACCTAATTGGTAGTTGCTTTTAGTGATTGTTGCTCTGTGATTGATTGCTGCTATCATACTACGGCTGACATACTATTGACTGATACTATATTATTGATTGTTGATATTAGTTTGCAATAGCTTGGTGCATATATACATATGTATATACGTTTATTAATTGTAAGTATACTTGCTATAGGTGACTTTTTACTATTTTTTTTGGTGACAGTTTACTTGTTAGTTGTAAATTTTGTCATATTTGTGGCAATCTGTAATAAAGCAGAGAAATATAGAGGATAAAGTCTCCATGTTTTTGAGCATTAGGAAATCCTAGAAACCCATGCTCATAATCTTCATGCACCTTCCCTTTCATTCACGACACCCTTGCATCTTCATCTCCTTTTCATTAAAGCGTTATCAACAAAGAGATACAAAAATCATATGGGTGTGTTCCTTGCACACAAAAACATCTAGGTGGCATATCTAGTTTCCTCTGGCTCTATTACGCAGTCTTACATAAGGGATGACTTTGAGTATATAATGTCAATTTCAGGTACTCCTGGACAAAATCAATAACCTCTGCAAGGCTTTTAGTTGCCCAAAAAGTGTTGAAGGCAAACGGACAGGTAGAAAGGAGGACAGCCACTGAAAAGGACAGAAAGACAGGGAGACAAAAAGGAAAGCTGAAAAGAAGTCAGAAAAAATGATCTACCTTGCATTTCCCACCTACAAATGCAGCTAAAGGTATTTTTATCTTTTGCAAAATACTCAGTTGTATTCAAGTCTGAGTTGAGTGCACTTCAGTCAATGCAAAACACCTCTCAGTCTCATCAGGATATGAGCTGCTGATTGCAGGTGGTAATGCGTGTGTAATCCCAATAATGTGACTGACATTCTGATTTTATTTTTGCACATCTAGTTGTGACTGTTAGTAGTACTACAATCTGACTGTAATCTGCTGTATACAAGAAATAAATATAGGCAGAGCATGACAACTCCACAAAGATTATGGGGACTTTTAATACCTTTCAGCTAGGAAAGAAACAGAAAAAATCTGTACATTAAGGAATATATCTGCAAAATAAAATATTACAGAAAACTTTTACTCTGTTGAAATCTAAACACATTAGGTAGGAGTCATCTTACTAAAATTTAGGCATCTAAATCGGGCATCAAATACAATGTTACCAGTCAGCCTCCCTTTACAGTCAACAACAAGAAACAGGTACTTCTGGGGACATTTCATCAAACCTATGTCAAAAGCCAGATGAAGGACTGGATTAGTTATACTGTGAAGATGACGTTTTTTTGTAACTAGCTTCTATACACAGAGCGTTCATACCTCACCTTTAAGCTCTTGATGCCTATGTCAATCATCACTCAGAACTGATGAATTCTACTTAAAGAAAACATATGTACTTACCTCAGTCTAGGAAAATAATACCTTAAGGGAAATGAGATCTATCCAACTTCCCAAAAATAGCCTGGGTAAAGAGATTGAGGCAGAAATATGACAACTAAGATGCCACGTGCTTCTTTCAAAATATACAAGTACTCACACCATTACAAGGAGTTCAAAACAACTGTGTAAGCTGAGCCAAGAGAGGAGAAAGTCCACTTTTTCATAGGAAGTGTAGAAGGAAAGTAACTACAGGGGAAAAAATCATGATTTGCAGTAGAAATTGTATTCAAGTGAGGGGAGCGTAGCTTTTACATGGTTATTGAGAAGACAGCCAGCAAGAATGACAAATTTTACTTTATCCTGTTCTAAATATTATTATTTCTTCGAATAGTTTCTTGTAAAATGAGTAAGCCCGTGTATTTGTTTGCCTTCGCCTTTGTATCTCCCTGAGGATCTGAATGGTTAGGCAAGACTAGCTCCTACAGGAAAGTCATGTCCAAGGTGAGAATGGGTCAGATGCTCTGTTTCTGTCACTGAGTTATCTGAGTGTCAAAGCCTCTGCATCTGGGATGTGAAACAGGTGGACTAAATCATCCAGCTAGTGTGTTCAGAAATTCAAGACAGAAAGTAAAACAGGTACGCAGTCAAAGGCAAGTTTTAAGAAAACATCCAATACAGTGAGACCTGAAAGCAATGGCCTCACAAGTGAGCAGCCAGGGAAACTCTTTATGCACACCATACCATTGCTTACAAGGGAAGATGCTTAAAAAAACCCCAAAAACAAACAATGAACCAAAAAAACCCCTGAAAACCCAAATATTTTTCTCCAAAAATGACAAAGCAGTTTGTAGTGTTCCTCCAGAATATATTCCCTGAAACCTCCTCAAGCAAAAAGTATCTTTTTTACAGATCGTTTAGATTAATTGGCAAATTGTTCTCCCAAAGCTTTCTTGTGCTGTTCTAACTCCAAAATACTGCTTTTTCAATACCTATAAGCCAATTGTGCTGCAGGGCTAAATTTGGTTTATTGCTTTTAATGGCAGTAATCCACAGACAGTCCCAATATTATAAGATTTTTTCCCCTAAGGAATGATTAAAACATTTTGGTTATTTCTGCATTCAAATTTTTCACAGCAGTTTAGTGATATTCAAAAGACTGCATCTTTTTGTGGGGGTATTTTCACCTTTACATGACTGAAATTCAATTAATATTCATATGTTGTATTTTCAATACATCATGGACAACTTTGCCGAGTTAGGAAACTTTGATGTCGCAGTTTCGGAGACAGACAAGCGACAAGATGCACTGGGTTCAGGCACAGCAGCCAACATTTATTGAGTCTTCTTCCCCTTATACAGATCTGAAGGTCCGCATGGTCAATCCCTACGGGCTGAACCAGTGGCCACCTGGCCAACCAGCCAACAGCTGCTTGCATCCCCAATGGCCTGGGCCTGCTCTCCAACAGTCCGCACTGGTTGGATTTTACAACCCACTGGTCAGGGTACTTCTGTAATTTCAGTTATGTCTTCATTACTTCAGTTATAAAAGAGGGAGTTATAAAATGGGATTAATTATTATTGTGAGGCCTTCAGGCCAGCTGACCACCACAATACTTCCCCTTTTTTGTTTTTAATTATAAAAGCGGCATCTGTTGCCCTGTCTGCTGGGCCCGTGGAGACAGGGTGACAAACACAGCTCAACAGGCCTAGGCCCTTTCAGCCAGAGATGTATCCCATTGTATCATTGGAGATGTAACAATCATATCTGTCAAATCGGATTACCAGTGATACAAACTCTCAAAGTGGCATGCGGCAGGCTTATTACCTTAAAAGTTACAACTTAACAACTTAACTCTATGAACAGGAAACTTTAGAACCATGGGAAACTTAGAGCAGAACGCCTTGATGGAAGAAGGCGTGCGAGGCTTCTGCTTGTGCAAGTGCGTCTGGTTGTGGTGCTGTCCAGGCGGGGCGGTCAGCCGTGTAGCGACGGTGACAATATTGCGGTGTTCCGAAGGGGAGCGATGGCCCTGGGTCTCTCTTCTGGTCTCTCTCGCGTCCTTTGTTGGTATACATCCTGGGGACAGCTCCAGCTCCGGTAATAGCGGCGTGTCTGCTGCGGCCGCGGCAGCAGCGACATTAGGACTTCCTGGTCCACCGCTATTTCCAGGCATGACGCTTAAGCGGAGATTGGGTGCCTCTGACAGCGTGTCTGTCTTGGGCGAGCGTTTTTGTGATGGCTGTGCAGGCGCGTTCGATACAGCTGCAGGACGCTCGGTTTCCACAGAAACTTCGCGGCCAGCACTGCCAGGCATGGTCACAGAATGCCTGCTAGTAGCGGCTCAGCAGTGGCCAGAGACTTGGCAGCAGCTGGACACGGTCCTGCGGTGGCCAGCGTTAAGTGTCGCTCTGCAGCTGTGGGAGGCAGGGCACGGAGGGGCTGGAGGACACTTGTCTAACATAGCGCGGCCGCCGTTCGGTTCGGCGGCAGCGCTTTCCGCCAGCTGTCCGTCCCGGCACGGGCCGGCGGTGCGGCTCCGCACTGCCGCACGGCGCTGCACGCGGGACACGCCCCGGCGCGGGCCGGCGGCGCAGCCCTGCTCGGCCGAGGTGCTCTCTTGCGTGCCCGGCGCAGTGTCCACGCCTCCCGCTGCCTCTCCCGGTGTCCTCTCCTCGCTGCCGGCCCCAGAGGGCAGCGCCCGCAGTGTTCACAGCATCGTCCTTGCATTATTCTCAGTTTTTAATTGTTTTAGCAAGTCCGCTATAAGCCTCCAAGGCTTTATCACATTAATAGCTGTCTCATCTCCTATGGAGGCCGCTTCGATTATAATTTTGCCAGCCCGCTTCCACTTTTCCAAGTCCAGGGCAGTCCCCCCGGAGACGTCTAGTCTGTGGCTCTCACACCATGTGATTAAGGCTGTTAAAGCCTGTTAGTCGTATTTTATCCCTTTTTTTGTTAAAAAGGAAGTCCACACCTGTAGCACGGGGTCTTCCAGTGCTGAAACCCATGCACCCATGCTGGCAATGTCTCCCAATTACAAAAAAGGAGAAAGAAAAAAAATAGAAAGGAAGGTCCGGACCGAGCACGGCTATTCCGCCGCTCTTCACAGCTCAAAGGCTGCAGGCTCAACAGCTGCTTGCGTCCCCAGCGGCCTGGGCCTGCTCTCCAACAGTCCACACTGGCTGGATTACATAACCCACCGGTCAGGGTACTTCTGCAATTTCAGTTATGTCTTCATTACTTCAGTTATAAAAGAGGGTGTTATAAAATGGGATTAATTATTATTGTGAGGTCTTCAGGCCAGCTGCTGACCACCACAATACTTTGAAGTGATACAGAATCAATAAAAATTCCCAGAGGGATTATTTTTCCACGCTTGTACTCAATATATTGTTTTTGTAGTAGGGGATAAGTACCATGGTCTACCTTATGGTCTAGATTTTGTTTTCATTTACTGTAAAATTAGACACAGGTAAATTCATTAAGCTAATGGACCTGCCCCTCTTACACTCACCATAAAAGATTGTGAGAATCTCGCCACCATACAAGCAGTACCACCAACCACATTTTAAAGTGAATGTTGGTTTCCACTCTTTTCCCCAGTTTTCTTGAAGACAAGGGTCAGACAGTTATGCCCTGCTGATCTTAGTATCAGAGTGATCAGCACTTGGTCTGCCAAGTCCTTCCCATAAACCATCATATTTGAACCACTGAATAGGTAGTTTCAGTCAAAGGAAGGAGCCACTGCTCTTTTAAGTTCTGGGAAAACAAGTGGCTTTTTGGTTAAGCTTAGTAAGTGACTTCTTAGATCAGTGTATTGAATTTGGTATCAACTCAAATGAGGAAAAGAGATTAACATAAACTCAAATCTTACTAGATGCCAAAAAATCCGCATTACACATTCCATATCTTTAGAAAAGCAGCAGTTGTAACCTGAATCTTCATTAAAAAGTCAACTCTGTGTAAGACACAAATTCACTGGAATCTAGACCTAAAGGATGTTTTTTGTTACTCATACATACATACCCTGCTTGAAATTTTCAAGGAATATTTTTCTTTTAATTTGGACACAAAAAGTTCAACTCCTTTAGAAAACAAAGGATGCTGGAGAAAATCAAAATTAGTTCAATTTATTAGGATATAATTTTTTAAAAACCTTCCTAGCTGGCAACACAAAGGAAATAAAATATGAAGCTTTTTGCCTGTCACTGTCCTGAGCAGCAGATAGTGTGTCTACTACTGTCAGACCTTCGTTCAATAAAAATAATTTATGTTTGTAAAAATGCTACACACTTTCCAGTGTAAATCAGCAATTTTAAATCCAACAAAGAAGTGATGGCAAAAGTAAAATAATAATAGGGCCTGTATTTAGACAAGAAAAACATATTGCATTTTTCAGTGAATTGATTAACAGCAATTGAAAATATTTCTGGTATTGTTAGAGGAGGTTGTGGGGTTTTTTGGACAGTGGATCCTAACTGCATGTGCTTCACCATCTCATAAAATGGAGATGTGACCTGGTAGCACTCTTGTAATTGTTATGTTTGGTTAACTAATTTGCTGGTAGCCAATAAATCTTATGGGAATTTGAGCAAAATACTGTATTTTAAAAGTCTTCATATCTTCACCATCTTCATATGGTCAAGTCCTTTGCTTAATTCACTTAACAGTTTTAGGAATTGTGACCCAGCACAACATATTTTCTGTTTAGGTAGGAGGTTATTTACATTTAGTATACAGGCCTTACACTTCATTAGTGTTGACTTTGTAAATTAGTCTGAATACATGTTAAACACTAAGTTTTTTCACTTCTTTTCTTTTTGTTAGCAGAAAATAAATTATCCCTTCCTTCTTCAAGTGACATGAAAGCAAGTCATACCCATGCCTTTTTAAATTATGAGAAAAGTTTTAAAGTAGTATTTGAGTGTTTGGTCCCAAGTAATACAATATCCTAAGTGATATTTTGCTGAACTCCATGAATCATATACACAGATTGAAATGCAGCTTTTGCCTTCCTTTATAACCTGTTGCTGTAGTTAACATTTAGAGGTTCCTATAATTTGAAGAAATATAAATAATTTCCATAAGACAACAGAAGTTATTTTATCCTGCTATCTTCACTTATCTTTGACAACTTTCAGTCTGAATGTGTCTAAGTAAATGCACATTGATCAATGCCATTTCTGTTAGTCCTGACACAGGTAGTCAACCATTTACCAAAAATAAAGAGATTTAGAAAACTTTACAAATGCAAACACAGATTTTGTTCCTGCCACCTTCTTGGTTCTCACAAAATCCAATCTCCATGTCTCGGTTTTGAAAGACAGGTGTCTGCTAAGGAAGGCAGAGGCCCCCCTTGAAGTGGCAGATATAACCCCTTTTCCCTCCAAGTTATTATATTTTGAAATCAAGGGCCTTTAGGCAAAGATGTGGGAAATAGGAATAACAGTTCTTTACTATATATATATATATATATATATATATATATGTATATAACCAGTCAAACAGAACAACAACAACTATGGCAGTAACAGCAATCACAAACCCAGTGCCAGCCTTCTCGGCTGTCAGGCCCTTTCCCCTCGGGTGCAGTTCCGCTCGCAGCCGGCAGGGGCGCTGGCGGCTCCCGGTGAGCAGGGCAGGTGCGATGGTTCCCCCGCGGCTGCAGGGGGCGCTCCGGAGCGAGCTCGGGAAACCCGCGGCACCGGTGCCCTGGGATCCCGGGAAGGGATGGAACAAAGGCTTCACAAACCCCTGGGCAGCTGATCCCGGGCTCTCAGGAACAGCAGGCTGGAACAGCAGGCTAGAACGGCAGGCTGGAGCGGCAGGCTGGAGCGGCAGGGGCGAATGCAAATCCCGGGTGGCAGGCGAGATGTATCCAGATGGGAGAACCCCACGGAGGCCCAGGCAGGCAGGGCGAGCAGGGCTACAACGCAGCAAAAGCTCGAAGCAGCAGCAGGGCAGGGCAGCCACAGCCCAGTCTCCAGCAGGGCAGGGAAAGCGGCTTTTGGGGTCCCGGCGTTGTTTCCAGCAGGAAGAAAGAACGGCCAAAAAGAAAGAAGCAGCAGCTCCTTTCTCTGCAGCTTCTCTCTCCGGACGCTCAGAGCGAACTGACCCCACACCCAGGTGTAGACAAAGGAGTAGCCAGGCCCGCCCCACTCCCCTTTTTGTCTTTCTTAAGTACAGCTATTTGTCCCCTAGCAACATGCATATGGGAGAAAATTCCTTTAACAGGAAAACCTAAGACTAAACTAAACCCCAACATTATCCACCCCAAATTTTTTCCCATACTAACATGTTACATGAAACTTAACTTTTTTAACCATATAAATCTATGCATTACCTAAATTATATACAAATATACATGCTGATACTCATACAAGTACAGAGCCATGGGTAGTTCACCCTAAAACAAGATCCCCTTGAGGTAAGCATTGGGTCTCTCCATCCTTTTGCATCACCCACCAGGTGCAATCTGGTCCCTGAGCAAAAACAACCTCACGGATGGGTTTGTCTTTGCTCAAGGCAGACTTTACCCAAACAGTTTTTCCAAGCATACCTCTCATGTGCACCACTGGAACCTTATCTCCATCTGTTGTTTGTAGGGGTTCAGATTGGGCAGGGCCTGCTTGGCTGGTGGAACCTCGAGTGTTAACTAACCAGGTGGCTCTTGCTAAATGCATCTCCCAGTTTTTGAAAGTCCCCCCACCCAGTGCCTTCAAGGTGGTTTTAAGCAGTCCATTACACCGCTCAACCTTCCCAGCTGCTGGTGCATGG
Source organism: Corvus moneduloides (assembly GCF_009650955.1). Taxonomy (NCBI): domain Eukaryota; kingdom Metazoa; phylum Chordata; class Aves; order Passeriformes; family Corvidae; genus Corvus; species Corvus moneduloides. The sequence goes on from NC_045511.1 coordinate 39,289,097, forward strand.
TAAGGGATGTGGTACACCCACTCTATGCCATGTTCTCTAGCCCAGGTGTTTATAAGGCTGTTCTTGAAATGAGTCCCATTGTCAGACTCGATTCTCTCAGGGGTGCCATGCCTCCAAAGGACTTGCTTTTCCAGGCCCAGGATGGTGTTCCGGGCAGTAGCGTGAGGCACAGGGTAGGTCTCCAGCCACCCAGTGGTGGCTTCTACCACTGTGAGCACATAGCGCTTGCCTTGGCGGGTTTGAGGTAGTGTGATGTAATCAATCTGCCAGGCCTCCCCATACTTGTATTTGGACCATCGCCCGCCGTACCACAGGGGCTTCACCCGCTTGGCCTGCTTGATCGCAGCGCATGTCTCACAATCATGGATAACCTGGGAGATACTGTCCATGGTTAGATCCACCCCTCGGTCTCGTGCCCACTTATAGGTGGCATCTCTGCCCTGATGGCCTGAGGCATCATGGGCCCATCGAGCTAGGAACAGTTCTCCTTTATGTTGCCAATCCAAGTCTATCTGGGACACCTCTATTTTCGCAGCCTGATCTACCTGTTTGTTGTTACGATGTTCTTCATTAGCCCGGCTCTTGGGGATGTGAGCATCTACATGACGGACCTTCACGGATAGCTTCTCTACCCGAGTGGCAATGTCTTTCCACTCTTCAGCAGCCCAAATTGGTTTTCCTCTGCGCTGCCAGTTTGCCTTATTCCAGCGTTCCAGCCAACCCCACAGAGCATTGGCTACCATCCATGAATCAGTGTAGAGGTAGAGCTTTGGCCACTTCTCTCTTTCAGCTATGTCCAGAGCTAATTGGACAGCTTTGAGCTCAGCAAATTGGCTCGATCCACCTTCTCCTTCAGTAGCCTGTGCAACTTGTCGTGTGGGGCTCCATACAGCGGCTTTCCATTTCCGGCTAGCGCCTACAATTCGGCAGGAACCATCAGTGAAGAGGGCGTATTGTCTTTCACTCTCTGGTAGCTCGTTATATGGTGGGGCTTCTTCGGCACGTGTCACCTGCTCCTCTTCTTCTTCAGAAGATAACCCAAAAGTCTCACCTTCCGGCCAGTTTGTAATTATTTCCAAGATCCCAGGGCGACTTGGGTTTCCAATTCGGGCGCGCTGCGTGATGAGGGCAATCCATTTGCTCCAAGTAGCGTCGGTGGCATGATGCGTGGAGGGAACCTTTCCTCTGAACATCCACCCCAGCACCGGTAGTCGGGGTGCCAGGAGGAGTTGTGCCTCTGTGCCGATTACTTCTGAGGCAGCCTGGACTCCTTCATAAGCTGCCAGGATTTCCTTCTCTGTGGGAGTGTAGTTGGCTTCAGATCCTCTGTAGCTTCGGCTCCAGAATCCCAGTGGTCGGCCCCGAGTCTCACCAGGCACCTTCTGCCAGAGGCTCCAGGACAGACCATTGTTCCCGGCTGCAGAGTAGAGCACGTTCTTCACCTCTGGTCCTGTCCTGACTGGGCCAAGGGCTACGGCGTGAGCAATTTCCTGTTTGATCTGGGCGAAGGCTTGCTGCTGTTCAGGGCCCCAGTGGAAATCATTCTTCTTGCGGGTAACCAGGTAGAGAGGACTCACGATCTGGCTGTACTCGGGAATGTGCATCCTCCAGAAACCTATAGCGCCTAGGAAAGCTTGTGTTTCCTTCTTGTTGGTCGGTGGAGACATTGCTGTGATCTTATTGATGACCTCAGTGGGAATCTGACGTCGTCCATCTTGCCACTTTACTCCCAGGAACTGGATCTCTCGGGCAGGTCCCTTGACCTTGCTCCTCTTGATGGCAAAACCAGCTTGCAGGAGAATTTGAATTATTCTCTCTCCTTTCTCAAACACTTCGGTTGCGGTGTTCTCCCACACAATGATGTCATCAATGTACTGCAGATGTTCTGGAGCCTCACTCTTTTCTAGTGCAGTCTGGATCAGTCCATGACAGATGGTGGGACTGTGCTTCCACCCCTGGGGCAGTCGGTTCCAGGTGTACTGCACGCCCCTCCAGGTGAACGCAAAGTGAGGCCTGCACTCTGCTGCCAGAGGAATGGAGAAGAATGCATTGGCAATGTCAATAGTGGCATACCACTTTGCTGCTTTGGACTCCAGCTCATACTGGAGCTCCAACATGTCTGGCACGGCAGCGCTCAGCGGTGGAGTCACTTCATTCAAGGCACGATAGTCCACAGTCAATCTCCATTCCCCGTCGGACTTGCGCACAGGCCAGATGGGGCTGTTGAAGGGTGAGTGGGTCTTGCTGACCACCCCTTGACTCTCCAGCTCGTGGATCATCTTGTGGATGGGGATCACAGCATCTCGATTTGTCCGATACTGCCGGCGGTGCACTGTCGAGGTGGCAATTGGCGCTCGTTGCTCTTCCACTTTCAGGAGCCCAACTGCAGAAGGATTCTCAGATAGTCCAGGCAGGGTGTTCAATTGCCTAATGCCCTCTGCCTCCACAGCAGCAATCCCAAATGCCCACCTGAGTCCTTTTAGGTCTTTGTAGTAGCCATTCCGGAGGAAGTCTATGCCCAGAATACACGGGGCCTCTGGGCCGGTCACAATCAGATGCTTTTGCCACTCCTTCCCAGTCAGGCTCACCTCAGCTTCCAAAATGGTCAACTGCTGTGATCCCCCAGTCACCCCAGCGATGGATACAGGTTCTGCCCCCACATGTTCCGATGGCATTAAAGTACACTGTGCCCCAGTATCAACCAATGCATCATATTTTTGTGGCTCTGATGTGCCAGGCCATCGGATCCACACCGTCCAGAAAACTCGGTTCTCCCGTGCCTCTTCCTGGCTAGAGGCAGGGCCCCTCTAGCCCTGGTTATCATTCTTTCCCTGGGCGTACATGCTCGAGGTACCTTCAAGGGGATCCGACATATCATCCTCCCTTCTGTAATGCCTGGCAGCTCGGTCACGGGAGGCTGAGGCAACCTTCACCTTAGCGGAACCCCCTCGGTTAGTGCCTCCCTCCTTGAGTTCACGCACCCGCGCTGCCAGGGCAGAGGTGGGTTTCCCATCCCACCTTCTCATGTCTTCCCCATGCTCACACAGGAAAAACCACAGCTCAGCTCGTGGGGTGTACCCTCTCTCTCTAGCAGGGGGACGGCGGGCTCTGACTTGGGGGCCTGTGACTCGCACTGGTGCCACACTGACCCTCCTCATCTCCTCCCTCATCTCCTCCCTCATCTCCTCCCTCATTTCCTTCCTCATCTCCTTCATCTCCTCTTTGAGGTCCTGTACCACAGCAGAGACATGAGCTTTCAGCGGGCCATTGATCATGCTGTCATAATGCCTGAGCTTGTTGGCAACAGAGCCTACTGTTTCTCGGGTATTGTCAGCATCAATCATCGCAATGAAGGTGGTGTATTGCGATGGCCCTAGCCTTGCCAGGTTCCACATCATCTGTCCTGTGCACCTGACCTTATCGGGGTCATTATCATGCTGTCCATCCTTCCCAAAGAGTACCTCTAATATTGCCACCTCTCTTAGCTGTTGGATCCCTTGCTCGAGTGTCTTCCACTGCATTCTATGATGATACTCCTGCATTCTTTCTTTGTGAATGAACCTTTCTCTCACACTCATTAAGAGCCGCTCCCAGAGAGAGAGAGGCCCTGGCTCCCTCACAAATATCTGGTCCACACCTGGGTCCTGGGTCAATGATCCCAGATACCTTGCCTCACCACTATCCAGTTGCACACTTGTGCCCATAAGGTCCCAAACCCGAAGCAGCCAGGTGGTATAAGGCTCACGCCCCCTTCGCACAATGTCGTTTCGCATAGCACGGAGACTGTCGTGGGACAGGGACTCAGTAATGATTTCTGGCTCTGGCTCTCCTGCTGGTTGTGAGGGCCCTGGTTGCCCATCATCATTAACTGGTCGTACTGATTTGGTCTTATACTTCCTCCTTTGCACAGGGGCGACTGCTGCTGGCTGTGGTTGTCCTTGTGGTTCAGCTGAAGCCTGGACGGTTGTAACATCCGTGGGTTCCACTGCTGCACCATCAGACTCACCCTCTTTGGGGCAGGGAGAGGGTTTTTCACTAGCTGAGGAGGTGTATTCCCTTAGCAATTGGCATATCTCCTGGCACACCTGGCCCATCTCCTGGCACATCTCCTTGCGCACCTGGCCCATCTCCTGGCACATCTCCTTGCGCACCTGGCCCATCTCCTGGCATATCTCCTGGCGCACCTGACCCATCTCCTGGCATATCCCCTGGCGCACCTGACCCATGTCTTGGCACATCTCCTGCATCCCTTTTGCCAGTACCCCCACCCAGTTTGGGTAGTCCATTTCTGAGGTGGACTGTTGGGCGGTATCAGTCTGTGGGGCGGGATCTCTAGCGTCTGGGGCTGTGGCAGGCTCTGGCTCTGGGGTAGGATCTCTAGTGTCTGGGGCCGTGTCAGACTCTGGGGCAGGATCAGGCTCTGGGGTAGGAACTCTACTCTCTGGGGCCATGTCAGGTTCTGGGGCAGTATCTCTAGTCTCTGGGGCTGGTGTCCGGGTAGATATCCAAGCCAATCTCAACTTATCCTTGAATGCTAAATAGAGTAGGCCTATCAGCAGCAGATGGTTAGTATTCAGAGGGAATTTAAACCCTTCGAAAATTGATGGGGTGGGCCCAAAGAACTGGTTGAGGGGTTGGGAGAAAACTTCCCCTGGTGTCATTTCCTCACAGAAGGTACCATTGTTAACATAACCCCAAAAACATGTGCTCAGTGTGTGATAGCTGTTTATCCATGTGCCCACATTCCGGAGGAAGTTAAAAACCCATGAATTCCTCACCTTCTCGACCCATAACGCAAGCTGGATAACAGCAATGGTAGCCTTAGTCAGAGGACCCATATTCAAGTAAGGAGCTGCAAAGGGGAAGAATATAGCCACGGCCACATGCCACCCGAACCAGGGTAAACTAGACCACATAGTGCTGCCTAACAAGGTTCCAATATCCAGCACACAAAATAAAGTTATCCAGGAACTGTTATTCCTTTTTCACCTCTATCTCTTAATGCCCTCAGGCCCCACATTGGGCGCCAAGATCTGTCTCGGTTTTGAAAGACAGGTGTCTGCTAAGGAAGGCAGAGGCCCCCCTTGAAGTGGCAGATATAACCCCTTTTCCCTCCAAGTTATTATATTTTGAAATCAAGGGCCTTTAGGCAAAGATGTGGGAAATAGGAATAACAGTTCTTTACTATATATATATATATATATATATGTATATAACCAGTCAAACAGAACAACAACAACTATGGCAGTAACAGCAATCACAAACCCAGCGCCAGCCTTCTCGGCTGTCAGGCCCTTTCCCCTCGGGTGCAGTTCCGCTCGCAGCCGGCAGGGGCGCTGGCGGCTCCCGGTGAGCAGGGCAGGTGCGATGGTTCCCCCGCGGCTGCAGGGGGCGCTCCGGAGCGAGCTCGGGGAGCACGCGGCACCGGTGCCCTGGGATCCCGGGAGGGATGGGACAAAGGCTTCGCAAACTGCTGGGCAGCCGATCCCGGACTCTCAGGAACAGCAGGCTAGAGCGGCAGGCTAGAACGGCAGGCTGGAGCGGCAGGGGCGAATGCAAATCCCGGGTGGCAGGCGAGATGTATCCAGATGGGAGAACCCCACAGAGGCCCAGGCAGGCAGGGAGAGCAGGGCTACAGCGTAGCGAAAAGCTCGAAGCAGCAGCGGGGCAGGGCAGCCACAGCCCAGTCTCCAGCAGGGCAGGGAAAGCGGTTTTTGGGGTCCCAGCGTTGTTTCCAGCAGGAAGAAAGAACGGCCAAAAAGAAAGAAGCAGCAGCTCCTTTCTCTGCAGCTTCTCTCTCCGGACGCTCAGAGCGAACTGACCCCACACCCAGGTGTAGACAAAGGAGTAGCCAGGCCCGCCCCACTCCCCTTTTTGTCTTTCTTAAGCACAGCTATTTGTCCCCTAGCAACATGCATATGGGAGAAAATTCCTTTAACAGGAAAACCTAAGACTAAACTAAACCCCAACACTCCACCACATGATTTATCTCACATAACTTGCTGTTACTCGGATTAACTGTATATATTTAAAATGTCTACAATGGAGACTCAGAAAATGGAAGTTTTCAGGCAAGTCATATACATTCGTTCAGATAGTTAATTTTAGAAGACAAATAATGACATTCCGGGGAATTAAGGGGAAGATGGCTGAGAGTTGAACAGCATTGCCTTATCTATTCAAAGAGGATGTTGTCCACTCATCGGCTTGATACATTGTGTTAAGACTGTCAGCAACTGCAAAGTGGTAAGATAATGGAAAGCATTCTTTTTAATTATCTAAAATATTTCCCCTGTGAAAGTTGAAAATAGCTTCAGTTCATTCTAGTAATGAAGGGATAAAGAAAGTAATCACTTTATAGCTAGATATATTTGAGTAAACAAATGCTGCATAGTTTACAAAATGACATATTTTTGCATAAATTCACTTGGCCTTTTTCCCTTGATTGGTTGGTTCGTTGGTTAGTTTGGGGTTTTTTGTTTAATATGGGCATTCATCTTAAAAGTAAGAGTTTTTAGTAACCTTGTGAATGCTGAGTTTTCTTCCTCTAAATCAAAATCACTACTATAGACTTTCAAACCTGTTTTTAAATATATATTATCAGTTAACTTGATATAGTGTTTGGTTTTTGTGCATTGAAATGTTTCAATTTAAGAAACTGTTCTGATTTTGGGTGTGGATCATATATAGACTCTGTGGAGACTGTGGTGTTATGGCTGCTACTGGCTGGGATCCTTTCTCTTACACTGACCAATGAACAAACATTCATATGCAGTTACTAAAAATGCATGTGAGCAAAAATAAATAACAATTCAGGAGACTTACTTCTACCTAATCCTCGTGGTCAATGTATCTGTTAAAAACCAACGAAGACAGGAAATCTAGAAGTTTGTATTGAAAGATAGAGTTTGATAACAGAAATAAATAGAAAATATGATTTTCAGTCATGGTACTTAAGATCATTGATAAAATGCTTCACTAAAGATCATGAGATGTAACCTTGAATACGTGTGGATTTAGTAAAGGAGGCTTTTACTGGTAGATGATTTTTTCTAAAGGCAGATTAGAGAGGTGGCGTTCCCTGATATTCATTTCTCAGTTATGCTTCTACCACAGTGTTAGACCAGGAATAACTTAATTAAACCATGATAATTTAGTCATAAAGCCTAGACTAAAGAGTGACAGCAGATAACCTCTTTTATCAAGTGGATGAAGGATTCTGTTTAGACCAAGGCTCTCAGTGAAGGTGAATTTTCTGGCAGTAGCAAGTCTTTCCAAGGAGGGCTGCCAAAACACAGTATATCCACAGCCTGCTGGAAGTACCCACCACTATCCAGTGATCTCAAAGCTGGACAGGATGGGTGCAGTCGTACACAGAAAAGCTAAAGAACTCACCGAGACCATATCAAAACAGCTACAGTGAAGATTTTTATAGCAGACACAATCTCCTCTCTCCAATAAAGTTGACTTTGCTTTTGCATAATTCTCAAAACATCAGGGTAGGAATTCTGGATTAAAAGTGAAGAGAAGTATTTTCTTATACAGAAGAAAATATAATTATGCAGGTATTAGGATGATGCACTGGACATGGCAATTGAGAGTGAACACAGTTTGTACAACAATCAGGATTTCCACTCTCTACTTGTAGTTCTTTCAGCTACTGGGGTAGAAACTGAATTAAGAACAGAAATTTTCCCACACCCTTCTCCTGGACAAACTGGCAAGACTGGGTGAGTAGTCTGTGAAATGGGTAAGAAATTGGTTAGCAGGGCACACTCAGGGAGGGGTTATCAATGGTTTTCACTCAGGCTAACAGCCTGTCACAAGGGGGGTTCCTCAGGATTTGATTTTCCACATCTTCACAGATGTTCTGGACAATGCCGTCTTACAAAGAGACCTGGACAGGCTGAAAGGGTGGGGCTGGCAAGAGCAGTGCAAGGTGCAGCAGAGACAAGTGCAAAGTCCTGCACCTGGGATGACACAACCAAAGGGCCCAGCGCAGGCTGTGACCTGTGTGTCTGGGGAGCAGCCTTGCTGAAAGGGACATGGAAGTTCAGGGGACAATCACTTGAACACAAGTCACTGGTTTGACACTGCAGCAAAAGGCAAATCAGATCCTGGGCTGCAGCTGCAGCTGCATTGCTGGCAAAGACAGACTGGGATCACCACACTCTGAACAGAGCTTGTCAGGCAGTACCTGAAGCATCGTGTCTCCTTCTGGTCTCACAGTTCAAGGAAGACACAAGACGGTCTAAAAGAGGGCCACAAAAAAGGAAAAACAGCTGCAGAACCTGACCTGTGAGGAAAGACAGAAGGAGCTAGGCCTTTTATCCCTGAAGAAGAGAAGGATCAGAAGGGACCTCATCAAAGAATTCCAGTACTTAGAAGGTGGCTACAAAGAATACAAATGTTCTTGCATCACAAGGCGTCACATGGTGAAGACAAGTGGCAAAATGTACAAGTTGCACCAGAAGACACTTCCTTGACATAAGAAAGACATTTTTTTACAATGAGAACAACTCTTCATTGGAACAACCTCACCAGGAACCAGTAGAGTCCTCATCACTGTAGATTTTCAAGATGCAGTTGAGGAGGATGCTAGGTTATCTCATCTAGTTTCCCTTTCCGATGAAAATGTGGACCAAATATTCTCCTGAGGTCTCTTACAACTGTTTTGTTCTGTGATTTTGTGAAGTTTTTTCATTAATGACCACGTAATTTTTCATTTATCTTTCTCTCAAGATTGAAGGGCTGTTTTCAGGGCTCTAATTATTGTTGTTGATGTCTACTCTAGCACATATCAGAATTTCTCCATGGAAACAGGATATATGAGGAATCTTAAGTTAAAAAAAAAAAATTAATTGTAAGTATCAGCTGAGAAGTGCTTCAAACAATGATTATTCTGTCAGCCTTCAGCTAATTGCTCAACATGACTGACTTATTAGAAGATTTCTGGTCATATTTAACAGCAAACATAAATTACTTTCTTGAGAAAGAACAAATAACACAGACTTGACTGTGATGTCATTCATATCAGCTTTTTATACACAGGCAGTTGGAGCTGGGTCTGGTTACAGTTAACTTATGAAAACTCAAGGTTGCTCTGTTGATCTGCAAGACTTCCTTCAGATTACACACAATGAGATCAGGATCTAGATCCTTCATTTTAATGGGCAGCACCTAATTTAGAGCAGCATGAAATTACAATCAGACCTGGAATATGAAGAAATAGTGGAGTTACACTTTTAGGATATAGAAGGATATAATATATTGAGAATTGGGTGCCCAGTACACAAGGTGAAATATGGAAAATGAAGGATTATTTTCATGCTCACACCTGAAATGCAAATATGTAACAGATGTTTAGCTATCTCCTTTCATGCTATCAACCTTGCATTGATCACAGCACAAAAATATGTAACACATCATAATCGAACTGATGGAAAGCCTGTATTATACAAGTGACTGTAAGGAGCTCTCTGTAAGTATATCTGTTCTAATTTGAGCCTGTGAAGTTGGGTCTTCCCTTAGAGCAGGCCCAAAACACCAATAACTGAGAAATAATTCACTGCAAACTATCCTAACAATAACATGTAAATCCCCAAAGCACTCAAAATATAAGGCTTCAGTGAATTACAAACCTATTTATACAGGGTATGAATCTTAAATATGCAACTGCATATTTATGTATTTAAAGTTGCACATATTTATGTTCATACGTACATTTATGTGTATATGCACATTTCCACCTATCATACTAGACCAAAGTTGTTGTTTTTTCATTATACTTCAGCTGAATCCCCTGTTACCTCAATTTTTTGGTATAACGTGATTTTCTTACAGCAGGACACGCTGGGTTAGGAATAGAAAAAAATGTACAGCAGTGGATTACAGGAATTATTTATTCTAGAGTAAAGCAGCCAGGGCTGCTAAGTTTCTTTTTTCATTGTTCCACACAAGAGGATCCCTAGTGTATTTGTCTCCTGAGATACACTCCTACATGGAACTTAGAAAATACTAGTACAGCTCATCTTCAGAAGGGGGTGGTCTATTATTAAATAAGGTATTAAAAATCTTCAGAAAAATATTTTTAAAGCCTCTGGGCTGCTATGTGGTGTTCTTTTCATATTCTTTGGAGTTTTGAAATCTCTTCCTGCCTTAGCCTCCCAGTAAAATGAAAGATTGACATTATTATGTGAGGTTCAGGTAGTCTGTGATCTCCTACAATGAAATCATGCAAGAGCCTTCACTGACCAGAAGAGCATGTGATAAAATCAAGTACAGAAGAGGCCCCAACATATGGAAGCACCACCTGGACAAAGGCAGTAGTTTATTACAGAAGGAAAATGTTCCCACTTTCAGAACTAAGTGACACAAATAACAGAACCAGAGATCACAAAAACCAATTGTCATGGGGATGGATGATGAAAAAAACCCCATCGCAAAACAGAGAACTTCCATTAAGTAATCTGAAAGAGGAAAGGCCACAACACGGCTCTGGGATCCAACCAAAGCATCCTTTTTCTGCACACATCTTTTTGACTTCAACAGCTTTTGGATACATTGTGTTTTGAGCAGGGAGGAAATTCAAAGCAATTTTGTACTATGCAGTTGTGCTCTCTGCAATCCAGACGGGCTAACCCCAGCATTAGATTACCAGATGCGCAGGGGTTCACTAATCCGCTAGCTATTACATCTGCATTCCAGGGTTTTCATAAGAAATGCAACAGCTGTGAATCTCTGAAGTGTCTCCTAAAGCGATGACTGACTTTGGAGATTATCACTCCCTCTTCCCTTAAAACAGGATGGAGTTTCCCCTGTGGCTTCATGCTGCTGGAAGGGATTCTGGATAACCTCTGACTGCTTAATCCCCGCAGACCTTGGGAGCAGTGCAAGTGTGGGTGGTGAATTAAGGGAAAAGTTTTCCTACTGAATTCTGAGAATTCTTACCCTTCAGGTGCTCCCTCCTTTCCAAGAGTGTCAGTGATCTGCTGTCAAAATGTTCAGGAGACATTTGAAGAAAAATTTTTTTCCTTAGGTTGAGATAAGCCCCATGTCTCAGGAGTGCATAAACAAGTCCAAAAAGGCTGGAGGAGGAAGGAAACCTGCATGCAGACCTTTTTAAATAAAAGAGCAACTTCATTTATTAAATAAAGTTATTCTAAGGAATTGCTTGTATTCCAAAAATATGCTAAGGGTATGAATAGTGAGGAAGTGAGTTAAAATTAAATTTGGAGATAATAAACAGCACTTCATAGAATCATTGAATCACAGAATATGCTGAGTTTGATCATTGAGTCCAGCTCCTGGCCCTGCACAGCACCATCCCCAAGAATCATACCATGTGCCCAGGAGCATTGTCCAAGCACTTCTTGAACTCTGTCAGGCTGGTGCTGTGACCACTTCCCTGGGGAGCCTGTTCCAGTGCCCAACCAACGTCTGGCTGAAAAACCTTCTCCTGCTCTCCAGCCTAAACTTCCCTTGACTCAGCTTCATGCTGTTTCCTCAAGTCTTGTCTCTGGTCATACTTCAAGGCAATATATGCAAAAATAATGCTTAAGGTTCAAGAAATCAAACTTGCGTGAAGCTCCACAAACAGACATTAGCGAAGAAATTTTACTGAAACCACAAGCAGGACATTTAAATTGCTTCTCCCCTCTCTACCCTTAATCTTTGCCTTTTGATCTTAAAAAAGGAATTTATAGAAAGACTTCAAGCTTTTCTCAGATCTTAATTTGAGATAATGAAGGTAAAGATAGTTCATCTCTCTTTCTGAAAATTATGATGTTTGCTGTCTCAAACACTGAGGAAAGGCAAAGATAGGTAACATGTCTCCAGCTGAACTCCTTCCTTCTGACAAAACACAAAGCAGAAATTCATGCTGAGAGTTTGCTCAAAGCCAAATGAGTTACATTCAAACCTGAGTGTCTGTAAGAGGTTGTATTTCATCTGGAAGACCACAGCAGGCCAGGTTAAGTCTGGCCTTCAGAGCAAGGACTCAGTTTTGGCTTTTTACCATACATCCATACTGAATGAGTGCAGAATCATGAGACGAAGGCATCTGAACTCAAAAGTACTTTGCACTTCAGCCCAGGGTACAATCCATCTTGAAAATGAAATCAAGAATATAAAGCCAATGACTATGAAAAGACTCATGTATTGTCCTTGAACCTGTACCAGTGAAATTGCTTTTCATCTGGGACCTTCTGAATAATTGGCAAACATTTAAGCATTTAAGTTCCCCATCAAGTTTATCCCTTGGTCTTTAAAGTTCTGGCACTGCTTTCTACTGTAATGTTTCCTTGTCCCTCGTCAGCGAAGGAGGCAGAAGAAAAGGACAGGAGAGAGAGGATTAATTTTTGATTTGGGCATAGTTAAAATGCAATTTCTGGGCATTATAGCAGGCAATTAAGTGACAAAACAGACACACTGAAAACAAGTGTTAAGGTTGTTTGATGATCATGTAACAAGTATGAAGAGAATTACCCTTCCAAAGCAACATCATTTATTTTAAAGGTGAACTCAGCAATTCAACATTATGTCTTATATGTATAAATATTTTGGCTCGGTTTGTATCACTTTTAGCTACACTGGCTGAAGATCCTTTTAGCATGTACCCTATCACTGAATTCAGCAGGATGAAGACGCTTCCATGGCTCCTGCCCGTAACACATTTTCCAGAGGAGTAGAAGGTACCATGTCTTTGTTTAGACTCAGCTACCAACTATATTTGTTCCTGTTAGCTTATGTTATTCCTCAAAAATCTAAGACCTGTCTAGGAAGAATAAAGAGATTCTGTTTCTCCAAGAGCTACCATCTGTGTTGGATTTAGGGATCTTGTAAAAACCTAATGTCAAATGAAGTTGCATACTTTCAGTGCTGAAGGATGAAGAAGAATTACTTAGGGCAACATATATTAGTTTAGAGCAGTTTATGTCAGTTTATTGCTATATAAAATATTCAGGCTATTTCCTCTTGCTTAATTGGCATACTAGATGAAATAAGGACACAGACTGAAGAGATAAGATGTGACCATGGAAGAAAATTTCATAACAATACTAAAATATTAAATTAGAACAGATGTTGCAAAGTTTGAATGCCAAAGATTCAAAATTTTCAGGAACACGTACAGGGGATACTTGCAGCTCCGTGGTTATCTGTCAATCTACAATCTACATAGCCTAATTTTCAAAGCTGCTGACTACTCAGTTTCTCTGGGTGCTCCAGAGCTTATGTGTAGATACAAAGAAAGTTTGCAAATTATACTAACTTCTAATATTTTTACCCCCACTGCAGGAGGGGTGTCCCATTACAAGCATTTTCAAAAGTCTTTTTAGTACAAATTAGACATGCATTTTATCTACTCATTAATATGAAACCGTATTGATTGTTCTCCAAACAGTTTGTTAATAGATCAGTGCTCAAGCAAGGTACCAGAAACTGCAGTAAACAGCAATTTCTAAAGCATAAATACCAAGAGGCCACAATTCTTGCTGTCATAACTTCACATCAGCCTGTTCTGCTACTTCAGAGACTGTGGATCAAACAAGATGAGGCCACAAAGGAAGCAGATGCTTCTCCTCTACCAAAACACCAATGTGGGACAGAATAGGAAAAAGAAAAACATAGTCTATGATATTGGGCAAAATGGAGCAAACATAACCTTGATGCATACACAACTTTAGCACAGAACTAAAGTAATTGCACTGTAGGTGCCCTGAGTTAACAGATATAGGAAATTAACTGGGTGTAGAATAAAGAGAGAGGACTTAGAGGAGGAAGAAAGTAATCTCAGTGAGCAGTTTTAATTGCTTTGTAGTTCCAACAGTAGCTAGTGTTTATATTGTAAATCCTCAAAGGCTACTTTATTTCACAGTCTTTTTTAACTTTCCACTTTTTGATTGCTTTATTGAAGAGGGGATTATGTCACATTTTACCAGCTGTAAAGGTGTAAATTAGGAGCTGGAAATGTGCTTGTTTGCGATATTTCTATTTAATGCAAGAAAGGAGATATTACAGGTTTTGATATGATTCTCCTTGCAGATGCTTGGTTGCCTCACCTTTTACTGTTGATCACTTTATTTTATGAAACTTTAAGGTTTGTTCAGAGTAAAAGAACATTTTGATATAGATTTGAACTCTCAGCTCATGCTGTAAACTGTTCTATATGTTCTCTGATCTGGTTATCACTCGACTTTTATAATGATTTCATTAGTCTTTGTGAGATATTAATGAGATTTAGAGCAGATGGATGTCACTGCATTACCATTGCTCACATTGTCCAACCATGAGCCTTTTCTCTTTTCATGTCCATACACTTACCTGCATGACATTTCATACAACAAATGCCATTGATTGACCAGAAACAGTCTTTTGCAATTTCTGGTCTTCATCCTGTAACTACATCTGAGTCTCACCTGACCTACTGACATCAGAAAAGCAAAAAAAACCGCAGTAATGAGTCACTGCTCTGTCTGTGCCCAAAGTGCATCCTGTGCAAGGGCAGGAGGGAGAAGCCATACTGCCCTAGGTGTCTTCCCATCTGCTCTCACACAACCCTGGCCTCAGGATGACCTCACCTGGGACCACCACAGGCTCTGAGTCACCAGGATCACACCACCTAAATGGCACTGGATTGCCCGTCATGCCCATATCCAACCTCTGCCCTCATCCACTCTTCTTTGTCTAAAAACAATGCTGGTAAAGAAGCAAGAGCAGCCCACGAGTGGCCACACAAGACAGATCAAATTGCTCTATAATAAATAATAACAAATTGCTCTAACCAGATCCAAAGCAGAGCACAGTTGCTCCAAAAGAAATGGAAAAAGCATATAAAACTGTTTGCCAATTACTGATGTGTTGGATTAAGACCTGTAGTTCTTATGGGGAAGGAGGGGGTTCACTTAGGACAATAATACTAAACTTCATTCTGGCAAAAATTCCATTCATTTTATCTGATCAGTTTAATATTTCAGTTCATTATAAACATATTAATTTACAGCAGCAGCAACAGAAACAATGCCTAGCATTATTTTTTCCACACCTGTCAACATTACCCCCTTCAAAAAATAATTAAAAACATATATATGACTTTACTGTAGCAACAAACAAGCTAAATAGCCGTATTTATATTGTCTAAAAGTAGCTGTGTATATGAAAGCCCACATATTAACCTAGATAAATGGATGAAATTGTTTACTATTCTACCTAAAAGTAAAGCATAAAGCTAGAGGCTAAGACAGAAAGGAGGGCAGAGGAATTCTTAAGGCACTCACAAGCCCTCAGAATTAGGGTTTAACTGCAGTGTAAAACAATTTGGGATGAGAGCAAAGCAGATAAGGGAAGTCTTCTACTTTTAGCAGCCCTTTGTTTTTCACTTCAATAAAAAGTTATCCCACAGGTTAGGCCAGATCCCCACAGTAGTTTGTGAGATGGCTGTTGTTGAATATTCTTCACTTTGATGGCTGTAATGGTGCCAGGAACCCCCATGGAAAATTCCTTGTAGAAGGTGCAGCTCGAGTCCTTAAAGGAATATAATCTGCTCTGGATTCCTTCAGGTTTTAAAGTATGCAAGTGACTTCATAATCACTAAATCTATGCTTTGGCTGGTATTTTTTCAAGTACTCCTGCATCTTTGTAGTTCAAACTGAAACACAAACATTCTTAGACATACCAGAAAATATTTGCAAAAAATTCTAAGGCAAGAGTTAAAACAGCTCAGAACAGATTAAACGCTTAGCTGCTTTACTCTTAGGCCACAGAAATTATCCTAGTGCTTGACTTTTATCTTCCAGACTAAAAATTCAAAGGAGACAGAAAGATCAGATAAGATACTGAAATTTAAGGGATTATTTCGGATCTTCAGGACTGAAAGAAATCATGTTTATTGGATTTCCGAACTGTTCAAGTTCTATCACATTTCTGTAAGCAGAGAACATGAAGATTTTATCCATCTATAAAAACCTCTGCACAGTGTGGAAGATAAACGAAAGATTTATCTGTATTCTTCTCAACTTCATGAAAGATCATTAAAAAGGCTTCCAAAAAGAGTCACAGTTGCTAGCAAAATTAAAAGCTTGAATCCATGAGAACTTAAATCAACTCTTGCTCATGCAAAATTTTCTGATTTCCTAAGCTTCTGTGGCTCTATGTGGCACATTGGTGCTATTTAAGGATGGCATAGCTTTGTGGGAAAAAAACCAGGGTATATAGCTTTTACTTAAGTATTATTGCCAAATACTTTATAATAATAACATCAACACACTTGATTGTGAGTGTTCAAGTGGAGGAAATTAATTGCTTCAAATTGCTGAAAGATAAAAATTACCGGTCAGAAATTAAAGAGTCTGACTGGGTAATGCCAATAACCCTCCTCATTCCTTACAGACTGAGGCAGACTCTTTTGGTCAATAGTGAGAACAACAGACTCCTAGATATACTGAGCTTCTATAATTGTTTTAGTAATTCCACTGATACCAAAAGAATAACATCAATAATATATCCTGCCTAAATATAAGATGCCAAACTTCCCCCCACCCCCTGATTAAAGACTATTTTCAGAATTACACATGCTTTTACAGACATCTGCCTTCAGTGTAGCCTTCCTTGGCTGGCAGTCAAAAAACTAGCATGGTCCCTGCACAGCCAGTGTTGTGTGTTGTAAACCAACTACAGTACTGAATCCTCATAAGGGTAAGGAACGTAACATTGGAGCATCACTGGTTGGAGGTTGGTGGAGGCAGCACAGTGGGATGGAAACAGACTTATGGCCGTAAATGGTGACACACACCCTGAAGCTGAAGAAGGAGTGAAGTCACAGCTTGCCAGGAAGCATAATAGGCAAAAAGTTTTGGTTTGCCCCTTATATGACATGTAATGAGAGTGAGTTGTGCCATGCCTACTTGTGCAGAGGTCTGAATTCTGGTAAGCATTTGCCTACATCCTTGCCAGTCTGGGATGAAGGTGGTTTGAAAAACTGCTTACTAAAGCCTGACTTGGAAGCTTGATTCCTCCTGGAATCCAGAAATCTCCTTCTGACTCTGGCTGATAGCAACTCAAAGGTCATCCTGGCTTGAAATGGCCATGAAGGTTTTTTGCCAATTTTTTAGAAGGCAATGCTATGGAAGCAGGATCTCCAAGGCCATCTGATTATAGCAGAGGTGCCAGGACAGTCAGCCTGGTGCAGTTTAAAGTTTATACTTGGCAGTAAATAAAAGCAATTTGGCCATCTCTGACAGCAGATGTTTCCTTAAGGGTATATAAACAAGCTTTTAGCAGAGTCATCCAGTTCAGCCCTGTCAGTTTTCTTGCATGTGACAAAACCAGATGTGACAAAAATAACATAAGAAATCACTCACTCAGGAGCATACATTACCAAATTATGTAGAATAGAAGTATGAATTTCTCTATGTAAAATCAGGAAAAGGTCAGAGCATTGTAAGTGTCTCTTAAATGCATTTAAAAATCAGAAAGGCCTCATTTTAATGCACAGTGGTGTTTTGGTATTTCTTGGCATAGCTTCACTGTCAACGGGCTTTTAGGTAGCTATCATCCACTTAGACGGATTTCCCACTTAAACAGATGACAACTAGGAAATAGCTATTCTCACCTTTCCTATTATTGACTCTATGAATATTCACTGAAATAATTAGGTTTCGTGGTGTTTTAAGAACAAACTGATCCTTTCTGCATTGATCTCTTGCCAACACTTTGATGTTCTAGAATTCACATGAATTTACATCTCAACTGGCCTGAGGCTGTTACTTAAAAAAAACCCAACCAACCAACCAAACACAAAAATTACCAAACTTACCTGAGAACCTAAGGCCTCTGATCTGAATAATGAGGCACTTACTGTGATCATCTGAAAACAAAACTTGCTTAGTATTCCTGATAAGTGATTTTCAGTTTAAAGCCAAAACTTACCATATTCTGTCTCCAAGAGAATTTGCTAGAGAAAGCTCCTATTTAATTTTTACATTATGTTTATGATAGATAATATCTTCTTCTGTAATCTGCAGTTAATAATCAGGATATTTTAGTTTGCTTTTGACACTTGAAATTAAGAACTTTTTTATTAGTAGACCCTAGGAACTTTACAGGGTTTTAGGATTATTTTTCAGGAAACTCTTCAACAAGGTGTCTTTCCAGCCTGTCCCCAATTATATCACTGCTTCCAGTCAGCCATGCATGAATGTGCTAGCAGAATTTCCTCTTGAATCTTGGCATTTCCAAATTAAATAGAATTGGGATTTCAGCTTTTTCAGAGCTTAGATATGTATTTGACAGTGGGCATTACAATTCACCTTTTAATGATTATTGTAGAAAAATACATCAAAGCCTGGAGAATTCCACGTCTGCTTTTCTTCCTTTTTAAAAAACTTCAACTGCCAGGGACACGTCTCATTTTATCCAGAAGTTTTTGACGTCAGAACCATAAGCTCTAAAAAATTCCTGCTCAGTTGTTCATTGATAACATCACAGACATTGCTAAAACACATTCCATTCATTTCCGGCATTTGTCAGTGGCATTTCAACGGCATGTATATGGGTGCTTCTAATCCATCAAAATTCTTTGGAGTGGAAACTGTTCCACTTCAAATACAAAGCCTGCAGAACTAAGGTCTACAGTTATGTGCTTCCCAGAATTTTAATCTGCCTCTAGACACAAAAGTAAGGTATGCTAACAGAGAAAAAGGGGATTTTCTGTTGTTTTTTTTAATATTTGCCAATAACTTTCTGCACTCCAAGGAGAAAATTATTCAAAGGCAAGGAGAAAAAGACAAATATTGAAAAATTAGTACTATGCATCCAATCACTTTATTGTGAGGCATGTCTGAGCCATAGATGCTTTAACATGTTCAAAATTAGTCCAGATTATCCATATGACTTTTTAGTTATTTGTTAGAACGGCCTTAAAAATATTAGTTTATTGTTGCTGAAAGAAATGATGTCATACTAAATTTTATAACATCAAAAGCCCATTTGCCCATTTCCCTTGATTTTTCACTGCTCCTGCGCCAAAATGAAAGGTAAGTATTATGCCAAGTGTACACTTGCTGAGTATGTTTGTGGATATGGTATCCTGTGCTATGATATGATATGATATGATATGATGTTTTTGTCTTCTAGTGTAGTTCCTATATATTAAAATATATATGTTCTTTGTGTTACTACCATATACTGTGACAATCTATGGATAAATACATGAGTTTAAATCCCTGGGGAAAGATGCAGCTTTTAAAACTATGGTACTTTTATCAGAAAGTGAAAAGTCTTCGTTCAAGAATGCTAAACTCATTTCTAAATATACTGAGCTCCTTTGAACACTTGCTAAGGATTCTGTACCCAAGAATGAAGACAAAACTAAACCATTTTTATGGCTATTTTTAGAAACTCAAAAGGACAGCAGCTCTGCAACAGATAAGGTAGAGTTAACCACAGCTTTTTGTAATCCGTTCAAACAGGTATATGGCAATTCGTGAGACTGCATGAGGTACCTCCAAATCTCTCAGTGAATTTAATGCTATCAGCACTGTGCTGTCTTATCTCTCCTCACCCACTCCCATACAAAGATACTCTCCAACAAGGTTTTCTGTCACCAAGGAATAATTAGGATATTTCACCACTTGTAAGCAGAGTGACCTGGGGAATATTTAGGACAATAATTAATGCTGACACAGCAATCTGAATGAAGACAACCTGAGACATATTGACTAGGTCTCTAAGCATTATACACTGGCATAATCAACATGAATGAGTGAGAAAACAGTTCTCATCCCTCCAGTAGTTCCTAAGTCTGCTGAAGTTTTCAGTGTTCCCAAATGGAAAACATTCCCTTTTCAACGAAGGTTGTGGAAATATTTAGCTATGAAATCATGCCTCTTGGAGAACACATATCATCTGCTTCTAACTTTGAATATGGAGCTGCTCTGTAGATTGAAAGGATTTATCTTTTGATTCTAATGAGTTTTGCAGCACAGACAGAAAAATAAAACAGGGGCTGTACCTCCCTTATAAAATAGTGTCAGGCATATGATTGAATTCACAACCTCAAATACACTGCTTTTCCTGAAACTGCCTTTAAGTGTGGAGCTGCTGCCTATAAAATATTCAACAGCAAGACTGAAAGGCAATTCTTCAATTTCACAAAAGCAGAAAAATCAAAGGATAGCTGGGGTTTGTTTTGGCTTCATATGTTTTGTGGGTGGGGTTTGCAGGTAAATCTCTGCAGCACAGCATAGGGGTGATTAATTGTACTGGTTGCAGTAGTCTTCTGTGGCAGTGTCCTGAAGGTCTCCAAGTTCATCTGGTTAATGGATGTTCATATCCTACCACTCAGAGCACAAAGCTGTTAACCACAAAGTGGCATCCCTCCATAATTTGCTCTGCTTTCACTAAGTTCATGTTTATAAGAACTGTCATGGTTTATGAATGGTATTCTCCAATTCACTGCCCCCATTGAGACCCTCCCAAACCACATGCCACTTTCTCACCTCCTTCACTCCCCTCCCCTTTCTCACTGGAGCAGGATGGAGTTGGGAATTGGAGGCACAAAAGGTGAAGATCACAGGTTAAAATAAGAAAAATTTACTGGAAAGAGCAATGAGATAAGAAAACAAATAGTAACGGCAATATTAATTTAAAAACTATTCAAAAGAGAGGGTCATTCACTTGCAAAAATGGTCACCACAGACCCTGAGATAATGAACAATGGTGAACAGTCTCTCCCCTGCCTGACACATTTTTTCTACTGGAAGACCTGCCCTTCTTCTCCAAAGCCAGAGAGCCCCTTCCCTCTGATCCCAGCAACGATGCGAGGTGGTATAGAATGATATCTAGGTCCTGGTCATGCACCCTCAGACATGCTCCTCTTCCAGCTACTGTAAAAAATCAACCCTGTCCCGGCCAAAACACACAAACTTGAAGTCACCTCCTATAATTCAGCTGCTTTAGCTGGTGTGTTTTCGAGCCTCTGTATGCTTAAGAAGTTATATCACTCAAAATACTGAACTTGAATTCCTCACTTTTGAAAAAAACTATGGGAAAATATAGTTGTGGCAAAAGTAAAGTCTGAATTCAGCTTCTAAGTCCAAAATGTCACTATTATTTCAATGCTGCTTGTAGAGATTTTAGTGTAAAAATAAATGCAGTACTGGAAGGTACATCTATTTCTGTAGTAACTATATTGCAACTTATTGGTGACTCATGATGTCTTCATTATATTTCATGTTCTATTTTTATTGAAATATCTTGCTAATGATTCCTTCATAGGTGAGTGTGAAGACCTTTGGTTTGTCACATTATGAACCTGGAAGAATCCTAAGCTTTGTCATGGTACTGTCACCTACTCAGTATCCCACGCTGCAAGTGTCCAAGTATATATATAAGTCATCTGCTTCCTGACAAAAAAGAAAAATCCCAGTGGTTCACCAACATACATGCAACTTGGTCTGGTAAAATGGTGGCATGGTATCACTTTGTTTTGGTGTTATTCTCTACTATACTACTGGAGTACTTTCTAAATGCACCAGTCCATGTCCTCCTGGAACCTGCAGTCAAAACTTGGGAGTAACGGCCAATAAACTCAACTATTAGTTTATTTAATTATTAATTAGTTTATTTAATAAAAATCAATAAATCCCTTGCAAAGGAGGACAAATATTTTATACAAATAATTTATCCACCCCCCTCAAAGATGACTTCAGATATCATTAGATACATAGAATGTCACATGAATGTCACATAAAAAAATACTCTTACTTCTGAAAAAAAAAGAGCATGTGAACTATTCAAAAGACTTCATGTATTCCTAAGCTTACTTATCAGACATAACTACCTATTTCCGCTGTTGATTTTTTGTCAGAAAGTTCCCTATAGCCTCTCCTTGATAAAATCAAGATCTACTCAGTTTCTCAGGACTTTTACTATTTGCTGTCCATCCAAAGAAGAGAAACAGGGCATCCCAATTTAGGAATCAATCATAGTAATCAGTTTGCAGGAAGGAATGTTTTATGCAGGACAAAGGGCTTCTGATTATTAATGCCTTTACCTTTCAACTACAAAAATACATTTCAGGAGAAGACAAAATTTTACAAATCAGGAATGAGCTATGACAGACTGATAATAACAAGCAATTATTACACTTCATACATCAAATGCATGCCCTACAACATATGAGAGCAAGGAATCACAACAGAATTTTAAAATTCAAAACAATATCACCTTTTACATGCTCTGGAATGTCCAGAAGAAACTTCACATATATTCTTACACAGAAAACGCTGCCAGATTAATGTCATGACTTACACCTGAAATCTGAGGGGGAAAAAACTTGAGCACTTCACTCTTTTGCCACTAGGTTAGCTGTAGGATTTGTGATTCTCTCACTGTGAGTTCATACCTGTGTCTAAGGCATGATATCAACAAACTACCTGGGCAAACACCTACTTAAAATATCAATCAACATACCTGAAAATACATTTCCAATGACATTGTTCATAAAATCTAAGATAAAGGAATATTGTGGAGAGTTGAAGAGCAAAGAGGAACACAGCTAACACTGCAACATTCAGTTGCAGTGTTAGCAGAATTCCACCAGCACACTCACTTCCACCATTCATAAGAACTTCTAAGGATTTAAGCCCAAGGTCACCCACATTTTTTCTAGAGGGGGCATATCTCATGGGAAAAATTTCCTGCCAGTTTGGAAGGAGACAGAGCTGAAGTATGTCATTGCTTCAAGAAGCATATAAAGGGTTCAGCTGTAGAATTTCTTATTAAAACCCTGGAATGCAGGTGTAATAGCTAGTGGATTAGTGAACTGAGCATCTGTTAATCTAATGTTGGGGTTAGGCCTTTATGGATTGCTGGGAGCACAACAGCAGCACAGAGGTGCTCTGCATATCCTCCCTTTTCATAAAGCCACAATATTTATAGAAAACTGGCAAATCACCCTGTGGGCTGATTTGCAAGTTTACTCCTACTTAATTCTACAAGGCCTTTTAACCTGCCTGTTGGGATGCTTTGCACTAGTTCTAATTTCCACAGGAACTTCAAGGTTAACTCCATGTGGAGGATATTACAATAATACTATTGGGAAACAGATGCTCAAAGCCTGGAGCATCAACCTGGAACAATAACTTTTTTGTTGTTCTTCCTGTAGAATTGCAGATTGGAGCCTTTGTCCTCATGAGTTGACCTCTCACTGCAGCTTTTCTGGAAGGTGCCCTTCTTCCAGCATGCAGAGCTGAAAGATGCTGAAGTGGATTTGTCTTTATTGCTCAGGCAAGGTTTGCCTGATCCATGCACTGTTGCTGGCAGGGAAGCTCTTGTCTTCCAAATGGCACCAGTATGCAGTTTGTCAGGGAGCAGTAGGTTAACAGCGCTGTCATTTCAAGTGGGACTTACCCGCTGCTCCCTGGAGACCAGCAGCCATGGGGGCTCCCTGAGGGGGCAGGACAGAGCCAGAAGCCAGGGCTGTCCCACCACCCCAGCCAGCGAGCAAAAGGGCAGCCCAAGCTCAAGACACAGCTAAAAATCAGTTCCCAAAGGACAGGAGGGGCTTTGGCCACTGCCTCATTGCAGCGCATGTGGAAGCCTCTGGCACATGGGGAGCACAGTTGTCTTACGAGCTGGTCCCAAGTCCCAGTGGCCAAAACTCCTGGAGAGGTATGGTATTTCCAGGCCCTGACATAAAGTACAAGAGGTATAAAATCCATGGGCCCAGTCTTTCCACTGAACACCAGAAACAGTGGCATCCCAATCCTCAGTTCATACTTCCTCTAAAAATCCACTTATATTTCGAAAATTATTCTGTGTGCTCACATGCCATTTTAAGTATCATGACATTACCAATTAGACTCTAGACTTCTTGGGAAGTGCTTTGTGGTCTTTGATATTAATCAGAACATGCTTTGTTTTGGGCTAAATACAAAATCAATAAGGAAGCCAAATTCTTTCTAAATGTTTAGGATCTTTGTAATTTTGAATGTTCCAAGAAAAAAAAAAAGTTGTGCTTTTGAATCCCCAACCTCCTTTTGCTTTCTTTAATCATTTCTCAGAAATATAATAAACAGAAAAGGAACAAGGAATAGTTTGTAAGGCTTTAAGTTTTCAGAAGCATAACTTGCCTTACTATCTCCTGCCCATTACAAAAAGATTGGAAAAGAAATTGCTGCCTTTGACTTCAACACAGTTAGGACAAAATTAAATCAGTGGAGAGATGAGAGAGTCTTGTACTCATAACCACATGCAATAGCTCACAAAGCCTAGTAGTAAGGAAGTAGAAATGTTGGACTACTGCCTAAAGAGTGTACATACAGACCTTGAGTACAGATCATCATCTTGAGTGTTCTAAATAGGATAAATAAAGATTCCAAATACTGTGGCATATAGCAACAGGACCCTTGTCTTCAGTAGAAACTCCGGTAGTTTGTAATCCATGAGAGTATATCGTTACACAAAGTTCATAGTTTACTGCAATAATACTGTACCTGGGTCAGGGCAATCCCAAACACAGATACAGGCTGGGTGGAGAATGGATTGAGACTAGCCCTGGGGTGAAAGACCTGGAGGAGTTTGCAGAAAAAAGCTCAGTATGACTCAGGTCTGCATGCTTGCATCTCAGAAGGCCAACTGTATCCTGGGCTGCATCAAAAGAGGCATGAGCAGCAGGTTGAGGGAAGTGATTCTGCCCCTCTACTCTGCTCTTCTGAGAACCTCCCTGGACTGGCAAGAAAGAAAGGCATGGACCTGTTGCAATGAGTCCAGAGGAGAACCACTAAGCTGATCACAGGGCTGCAAGATCTCTCCTATGAAGACAGGCTATTCAGCCTAGAGAAGAAATGGTTCCAGAGAGACATTATAGGAGCCTGTAGCAGTCTGTTTACCCACTGCTTTTCTGATCCCATATTATTCCCCCTCCCCTGCTTTTCCTTGCCCCTAGCCCTGGCCACTCCCTCGGGCTCTCCCCATTGGTTCCTGTACCCCAACTCTGCCCATGTACTGCCCCTGGGCCCTGAGAAAAACCCCCTGCGCCCGGATCAGGAGGTCTCTCTGCCTCTGAGGGTCGCCAGGACAAGATGTAACTATTAAAAGTCCTCTTAAACCCTCATGGGAGACCCTTCTCGCCTCCTTTGCCATCACTGGTTGTAACTCTGATAGCTGCCAGTGCAAAACTGTGGAGCCATCCGAAATGGACTATAGGAGGGTGACAATGGTTGCACTGCCCTAAGCAGCTCCACTGAGCAATCAGGGAAAGCTGCAGTTTGCTAAACTAAACCTAGCATTACGACAGGAGCCTTCCAGTACATAAAGGGGACTTAAAAGAAGGCTGCAGAGGGACTTTTCACTAGGGCATGTAATGAGAGGAAAAGGGGGAATGGATTTAAGCTGTAAAATGTGGGTTTGGATTAGACATTAGGAGGAAATTCTTTAAAGTGCGGGTGGTGAGGCACATGAGCAGGTTGCCCAGAGAAGCTGTGGATGCCCCATTCCTAGAGGTGCTCCAGACCAGGCTGGATGGGGCTCTGAGCAACCTGGTCTAGTAGAAAGTGCCCTGCTCACAGCAGAAGTCTTGGAGCTTGATGATCTTTAAAGTCCTTTCCAGCCCAAACTATTCTGTGATTCTATGATTCTGGCACGTGGGACATTGTCTCAGTTACAGGAAGATAAAGACAGCCCTCCAGAGCCCTACTCAATATCTTCTAAATAGAGTTCAGAAATTATATTAGAAGGAAAACTATGTAACAGGCGAGACTCAGCAACTCTGCTTATATATAAGTGACTTCTGACTACTTGTATAAATATAAGCTTCCTGTGGATTGCACTGCAGGGCTTTCAACGGTCTTGCACTGTGACCTGAAAATGGTGTTCAGGCACCTTGATACTTTGCATCTCTTATGCATCTAGTTTTCAAGGAGCTGCAGGAAAATAAAAATGTCAGTTTTCATCTTGTGCACCATATGACTCAGGCATTTTAAATCTGGCAGCTTAATCTTACAGATCTGGCAGTTTAGTCTCACTGTGTTGTTTTTCACTTTTAAAACAAACCCCTCCCCTTTAATACATAGCACAATTCTAAATTAAAACCCCCATGTAGTATGTATCTAGTATGGTCTCACTTAGAAATGTTGCCACAGTGATGTGTGCTGAAGGACTTCTGGGTTCTTAGCCAGAAGACAGCCATAATTCATACAGGGAGATCATAATATTAGGGATGCATCTCAACACAATGCTATATCATTCTCCTCAGTCAACAGCAACCTCTCTTTAAATTTAAATTCTTGGGAGCTCAGATGCTTTTGTATTATTCATTCAGACCTGTGGCTTTGCACAACAGGACGCTGATTGGCACAGGGTGCCACGAAAGCAGAAATTGCAATGATTCTAGACTTTCAGCAGAGATGGCTTCAGGGATTTTCCCTTAGATGTTGCACACTCTACTAAGGCAGAACTTTGCCATTTTGGATATTAGTTGATGTGTAGGAACATGTATTCATCTGAGACAGGTCCAGCTGGGAAGAGTTTTAATGCTTTGTTGTGCCTGAAGTTGCAAGCTCTACAGACTAGAAACATGGAGATGTTTGCTTAGACACACTTTCTTGTCTTCATATTATTACATAGTTATATTACAGAGACCACTTTTCTCTGACTTGCAGCAGTAACGACAGCCAAAAGAACTTACTCTTTCTGTGTCTCTTCATTATAAGCCTACAAGTAAATGCAAATGCAAAAATGTAGTCTTCTGTTGCTTGTTAGCTGATGTAGTAAACTCACTGTCTTTGTAGTATGACTTATTTATAATTGCTGATGTCGGCTTTGTATTACTTGTAGGCATCTTAAATACAAAATTCTGTTTATGTTAGCTGTATAACAAATTTACAGTCCACTATGTATTGGAGAGTCTACTATGGAGTTTGTTTCCAATGTAGTTACTACCATCACTCACGATTACATCATTTGCATTTTACAAAACAGCAAATAAAATTACTTCCAAATCTAAAAATGCAGTAAGAAAAGTATGGGAAGGAAGCAATCTAAATTATATTGACCTTATATTTACATGGAAGCAGAGAGTTTAATTACCATCTTTAAAAAGTAAGAATTGTTCCACAATGAGATCTTCAGTCCCTCTAATCCATCTTTCCATTTCCTAGTCTGACCAGCACTGGATGCTTCAGAAGAACATATAAGAGTATTACAGGAGTGCCAAGAGAATAAATGTCCTTTACAACTGTATTCATCTAAGTTCTAATAGCTAAAATTTAGCTTAACTTCTAGAGTCTCTAACAAACTTGTTCCTAAGTGCCTACAGCTGCAATAACTCTAAATTTTGAGACTGTAACCACCTATTTTCTTTTTACACATGCTAGATTATTGTTCTTGATTACTTGCTGTGATGACGAATTCCATGGGCTCAATATACTACACTTCTGGAAAAGTACAGCCTTTATCAGTTAGGAATTTTATGCTTTCTTGTAAAATTGAATAGCTCTAGTTTTGCTAGAGAAATTATATATTCTTGAATCCTGATCTAATTTACCTCACTGATCCTTTTAAACATGCACACATTAAAACAGCTACTCTTATTTATTCCTTTTCTGTGGTAAGATGTGTTTTCTACATCTGTTAGAAAATCACCCCCTTTTTCATGTTTCAACCACTTGCATGCTTTCTTAACGCCTGACCAAGACTATGGTAGGAAATGGTGAAACTACTGTTACGCACAGATGAAGGTAAGCCACTACACCACTGTGCTATTGTTTTCCATACTGATCAGCATACACTTTTCTCTTGAAAAGAGATCTTGATTTTCCTTTATGTTTTGTTGCTTGTTTGGCTATTTCTGCACTAGGTTCATATTGCATTAGCCATACAGATGCCCTACTCCTTCACCCACAACTTTAAAGAACTCAATAAAATATGGAAGTCAAATGTTTTCCTTCAGTGAACAATAGATGATGCACTTGTTTAGACCAGCTGCTGTCTGCCACCTGCCCACTAGAGAGGGAAGGTGATGGATTTTCAGTATGTGAACCTGATCCTTGTTTGAGAGTTTCCATTTAAAGCTGGACCCGGGCTCAACACAGCAAATAATTTCTGGGAAGTAGAAGTGGTGCCCTATTCTGCTCGCCTATACCTTTTCTGCCTTAGAAAATAAAATTGAGAGCTTGCTTTCTGTGGAGCTCCCATTTCAAAAACTTCCACTTATCTTCCAGTCCATCTGAAGGCACTCTGACTTCAGAGGCTGGTAGGTCTGACAGTTCTGTCAATAGAAACACGGTGCCTCTTCATGGTGTGGAAGAAGGGACCATGTCAGTACACTTCTGCAGTAACTTGGCTCTCTTTCTTCTGCAAAACAGTAACACGTACTTATGTTCCATTACAAAGCAGATGTTTAAGACAATTCCTACAAAGCAAAGGGTCTAAGCCTGTGTTTAACTCTTAATGACTTTTCTTGCCTCATTTTTTAATTAGGAACTCTATCAAGCTTTTCAAATTGCATATTAAAAAATAAACTACAGAGCTGCACAGCCCCTTATCCTAAAAGCCTCGTCAATTTGTCGTCTTGGGATTTCATGTCCATCAATCTTATCAATGAAACATGTTATGTTCAGAGCAATCAATGAAGTGTCCTGTCTATAAGAGATTATTGGCTTCTAGAAATCTGAGGCCACTATTATGGACAGTAGCTGCTACAAACTAATAGAAACTAAATGGAATGGGGACAACAAGACCAGGAGAACCCACAGGAAAAGGACAAAACAAAACAAAAAAATCTTTTTCAGGCAAAAAGTAGAAATTAAATAGTGTAAGTAATAGAGAAAAGTCACAATGGGCAATTGTAAGGTGACAGAAAAACATACAATTGAAAGAAATCATGAAATACAGCCAGTCAAAAGAACAATATGCACTCCTCTTGCAAGTGCTCATTCCTTACAATTTAGGCTTTTTTTGTCACTGGCAATGAATCAGATTTACAATGTATGCCACCAAAAAGTCATCCCAGACAGCTCTCAGGATGGTGACATTTAAATTTAAAAGACCCCAATAACCTGGAAAAGCAGAAAATAATACTGCTGCTTCTTTAGCATACTATTTTGTTCAGCATTAACATTGTATTAAATTTTGTGCATATGAACTATCATGAACTTAATTGCAACTGAAGTCGCCTTTACCTACTAAGGAAATGAGGTGAGCTTTTTCCCATATAAATATATCTCAGCTCTAGAAACAGAACTGCCATGGGTGAGACAAGTCAGTGATGAAAGATAATCAATCCTTACAATTTATGACTGCTTGCTAAACATACAAATTACAGGTAGCTCAACAGTCAGTAATTCTAAAAAAGTACTGCAAATAACCAGAAGCATTAATAGTTTTAGTCTTTCCTTATTTAACAAGTGCAGCTGGTATTCAGTTTGCAGGAGGGAGGCAGTCATAGTTTGGGGCTTGGCTTTTTATCAGTGATCAAGTGATGATAATGAAGATGAATGAGTGATCTAAGAAGAGGTGTGCTGTCCCTATTGATTGTGTATTTCTGCAGTTACAGAAAAAAGTTCCTACCAATATACGTAGTGTTTAGAAGCCTAGTTTCTGTTCAAACTCGGTAGGAATGATATTTTTAATTTTATTTTTAATAGGCATCTGTGCCTAAGAAATTTGATTTCTATCAAAAATCTAACCATGATTGGCCTCCTAAATCTCTCTAGTGCCCTTGGAGAATGTCCTTTGGAGTCTGAAAATGACAATTTTACACTTAGAATAGTGTCTATAAATTGCAGAGAATTACACAAGTAATGCACTTATTTCATCTCTTACGCATTATCAACTAATAATGTTACTTCACAGTTTGTTAGCTAGGATCCCTTACAACAGAGATTCTGTAATGTGGGAATTCCCTTTGGTTTTCATTAATTCAATACAATTCTGAGACTTGCAGATTCAGCAAGGTTTCCTATGGTAATTTAACTGGCCCTGCAGGGCAAGAGCATTGATTTGTTTCACTTGTATAAAGACAGGAACACCACAAGAGCAGGTTTTGTGTTTGGAGGTCGCTGACCTTCAGTCAAAGGCTAGCATGTAGGGAGGCATTATTCCTGTCATATCTGGGGGGGGGAGGGAGAGGGCAGAAAAAGAGAGTTGACCAATATGCATGAAATGGTCTCTCTCACTGTATTGTGTCTATTAGGAGATGTTATAGAGTTAACAAAAGTATTCCTAAACACTCTGAAGCAGTGTAACAGGCAGATTGTGCAAATAATACACATGAATAGCAGTATGCAAAATAAAAATTAATTTCCAGCTGTGAAAAGCCTGACAAGTGTTTTCACCTGGTAAAGACAGCATCTTGATGATACCTCTTGATATCTCACCATATGAATAACTACATCAGGTGCAGTAGGCTCCGTATAAACCACACATCAAGTTCCTTCATGCTATAGAAGAGTGATACTTTTCTTAAGAGCAAAACAGTAGATATTGAACCTGATACACTGACTCTTTCCTTACTTTCTGAGGAAGGCAGAGTTGTAAATAATCTTAGTTTGACTAATCTTTGTTATTGCAACAGCTTCAGTATATTTGCCTGGCACTGAATCAGAGTCTGCGTTCTTCCAGTGATGTGGTGTGGGGCTGTCCCCGCATTTGCGCCTTCCGACTCAAAGCATTCCACAATCCTATGACTCTATATTGGAAGTAAAAAGTGTGACTCCTAATACAGAAGAATTTCTAACCCAGGTTTAATCTGCAGAGACCAACACAGCAACTGGTATAGAGGTCTACCTGGCACCCTGATCATATTTTTCACTTCTAGCATGGGCTCAGGTTTTTAGCTGTCATGTTTTGACACATTTTCTTCCAGTCAGAAAACCCAGTGTGAATATTGTGTAAAGTAAAAATACATCCTCTTGTAAAGGCTTGGCTTCCCCTTATCGAACTCCAGAATTGTTAATATTCAGCACCAAGATAATCAAAGTTCAGTCCCAGTCTGTTTCAGGAACTGGTTAAACCTACTGCCTACATCTTGGTCATCTATGGATTATTCTTAGAGTACCACAGAGTTGTATCCTTCTTCATTTCTCCCATGCATCTAGTAGACAACACTCACCTCCCAAGTTTGCTATTTCTGGCAGGTTTTGAAAGAACGGCTTGCTTTTGTTCACCCTGGGAGCTAGCTGCTGTCACCGTTTACCTGTACTCTCAGACTCTCAATGGAAAGGGTTCAGCCTTCTGTTTGAGAGTGGAAGACCTGTGTGCCCACAACTCTGGGAACTGAACTTCACCAACATAGCTTTATAGAAAGTGCTGGCATGTTTGGCATTTACCTTAGCAATAAATACCTCAGGCCTCCCCTTTTGGAAATAAATTTTCCCCCCTTCTTTTATCAGAAAAATCACTACATATAAGTGCTATGCTGCAGGATATTTTAGTTTTGTGTCTATGGCATCAAGACTGTGAAATGCATGAGATTTACAAATGCACATTCAGCTGTGCCTAGGACTACCGGCATAGAGAATGGGCTGCACAACACCAGTGGACCTTGACTACAATATTTTCCCATATGGATTTCAGAAAACTTTCTAAACAAAAGTGCATCTCTTTTTTTGTGGCACATGTGCTATTTTGTACATGGCAGTTGTGGCTACAGTAATTCTGTTCCTGAAGTAACAAAATGAAATCATATAGTTAGTATTCTAGTCTTTACAGTGTCCATTTAAGAGTCTGCCCACTTATTTCTACTCTGATCAACTTATTATTTGGGGTCCTGTTTATCAAGATGTCTTCATTGCTTTGATTAACCAGCATATAGATTTCTTCTGTTTTCGTGCTGCATACATGTGACTGTGTGGTGCAGCTGCTGAAAAGACAGAGGAATGTTGCTTGTGTAAAACATAGAAAAAAGAACTTATTTTCAATTATTCCACACACTGACCTTGGAACTGGTTTAGAAGCTGCTTATGTAACTTTGAAGGGTTGAGGTGTCACCTAAGAAAAGTACATTAGAAACATCTGAAAAGGCAGCCTGAGGATAATTGTCTTTTCATGCAAATGGAAAATTTCCAAAACTCAAAATATGAAGATATCTTGTACACCCAGGCTAAGCTGTGTATACATCTCTATGCAGACCAGAAGCAAAGGAACAACAGGATTCAAAAAAATAGAGTAGGATAAAAGCAAAGGAAGAGGGTTTCAGTTTTGAGTGTATGCTGTAAAGCACAAGAATGAAACTGGCTGGCCTCAGCTGTTTCAACATAACTTATTTCCATATGGTAAAATAATGCATTGCAGAAATCTCATGATTTCTTTGCCTGATTCATCTCTGTATTTACCCAAAAAGCAATTTCCTATTCAAATGGAAGAATCGTTGCACCATTGCTTTTATTTGTTAGGAACAATAACAAACCTTGTCCCTTAGTTTTCCTCTGGGAAAAAAAACCACAAAAAAAATCAAACTTCAGAGGAAATTACAGCTCTGTAATTTTCACACTAATGCAGCAGAGGCCCTCATCACCACTTTGCCCAGCTGAGGTTTATAGGCTACTGTTACAAATTTAAAGAAAAACACAGAGAAGACCTTCATTAGGAGCAGCCATTTAGTGAACAGTCAGTTTTAAAACTGGGTAAATACTCTTTTCTCCTTCAGCTATAAGAAAAAAGCTCTTATTTTCCAATTTTCAGATCTCAAGAGCTAGAAGAATAGAATTAGGAGACATTAGGCACACATGGTTCATTCTCTTCTCATTCACACTGGGGTAATGCAGCGTTAATAGTGGAGAGGCTCTCTGTACCTGCAGCCTAACTTGTTACAGAAGTGGATAGATTAGGCCCCCAGCTGGTGCAAATCACAGGCTCTATTGGAGCTGCATCAATCTGCATTCATCAAGAGTCAAGCCAGACCGTTTTCTAAGTGGTAAAATTACAAGCCAGTCAAATCCATTTATTTTGCCATTAACCACATTGGAGCAACATTCTTCCCATGCTTGAGAAATTGACAGTTGGAGCTATTGTGTGATTCAATCCCAGCTGGAAATCAAGCCCTATGAAGCGCTCAGGTCCCTTCAGCCCCTCAGGTGTGAGAGACAAAAGGCAAAGATCCCAAGTTGAGATAACAATAATTTACTGGAAACAGCAATGAAATAAGAAAACACACAGTAACAGCAACAATACTAATAACTATAGTGTATAAAAGAGGGTGATTACATGAAAAATGCTCACTGAGTCTGACCTGATGTGATGTGACTGCTGCCAGAGCTACCCCACTGCTCCATTCGCTGCTTGCTCCCTCAGAGAAGGAACAAAATGTCAATGACCTCCCTGCCTGGCACCTTTTTTTTTTCCAGATGATGCCACACCCCACTTCTTCCCAAAAGACAGAATCCCCTACTTCTGCCCCAGCAAGGACATGAGGTGGTATAGAATAACAATCCAGACATGCCCAAACAGCACCAGGCTCCACTTCCTCTGGAAGCACTTCCAGAGCTACCGTGGGAAATTAACCCTGTCCTTGGCTGATACTAGGAAACCTATCCAATTCACAAATACTTTTACAGCATGAGAGAATACATTTTAAAATAACTTCCATGTATTAGATGTTACTCTGACTTTTTTTTTGCAAATTAATGACTCTGTAAGAGAAATTAACATCTATTTTCAGTAATATTCAGTGGGTTTTTTTCCACTGGCAGCTAATTGCCTCTCGATGATGATCTGTTGAATATATGAAGATTACTTTACAAATTAAGACTGTGCCAAAGTAATTCTTCTCTTAAAACATTAACTTTCTATGTTTTCTTTAAAATGTTTTACTATCCTACCATTTCTCCTATTGATTCAAAGGTAGCAAAAATTAACCAGAGTATTGCTTTGATTGATGTATGAGGTTCAATCTCTAATGTGGTTATTAAGGAAATGCTTTGTTAGAGAGCTTGCATTATGTTTTTGAAAGACTAATGAAATCATAATTAATGTACACTTGCAGTACCAGATTAATTCCAAACCTAGAAATCCTCTTATTCTTCCCTGAGATACAAGGACATTTCAGGATCAGTGAGTTGAATGACCAGCATTAGTGCATTAGTAAGTTACCCTTCAATTAATGAAACTGGGCACAGATAAAATTTCAAGAAAAACAGCACCATGTTACATGAAATATATCTGCAAACATTACAGCCTTTCACTAACCCCTAGATTTTCATCCATTCCAGTCTAAGCATAAGTGAATTTACAAGCTTTCATGTTTTCACTAGGTGCAATTTCAGAATATCTTAGTATTCAAAGTCCACCTCCCGCTGACCTTTGCCAGTCAGAGACAATACCATATTCAGACTACTGTCTTAAAAGCTTCTGAAAACAAAGTATGGAAGCTTTCTCAGAGAAGAGGGAAGTAAACTATTTAGCCAGTGCGTTATCCTCAGAGAAATTTGGGGCACTCACGAGCTTCTTTTCTCACTCAATCAACATACATTTAGTTCCCTACCTGATTTGAAGCTCCATTCTGTTTTAAATAAATCTTTTGCTGATTGTGATTGTAGCTAAATCTTTTCTGAATGGATATAACAAGTATGCCACAGATTAAAATTGCCTTTAAGGAGATACTCTGATGCTGGCAAAAAGTAAAGACATCAGAATCCCTTCTTATTTAATTATTTTTCAGATTAGCTCTCCCTCTTTCCACTCCATTGTATGATTTACACTGCTATAGGAAGGGAAGAGAGATCAAGACTTTGTTCTGCAAGTCCAAGAAAGGGCATAGGATTGCAAAGTCTAAAAGTATCTTTTACAGCTCAGTTCCATGGGCTGGAAAAGCCTAAGCCACGGTGTTGCAGAAGCTTCCTACATTCCACCCTTATTATAAAGATGATCACCACTTCTCACATAGCAGCAATGAAATCACTAGAAATTACACTCTGTGTAATCAAAAAAGGTACTGAGCTGTGAACTGTAAAGATTCAGCAGTGGAAACCACTCCAATTGCTTCCACCCACCCTATTCAAATACTGGACATTTTGCCTAGTACAGTTTTGAAATAGTGTTTTCCCTTGGCTTATTGAAGTATCTTGAAAGTAGGCAAAGTGCATTACTTTATTCCAAGTGCTTTATGTAGAAGTCTCTGTGCTCTCTCTGTCTATTAAATGTGTAACAGGAGTTTTTACTTCTAAAAGTAAAACATATAGGATATTTTGGCCCTGATTCAGCAAAGCCCTCATTAAAAATACAACCATTTCAATGGCATAATAGTTAACATATTGAAATTAAGAATTAAGGCTTCAGTGAGATCTACATGCCAAATGCAGAAACTCTTTCTTTCTAAAAAACAGAAGGAGATTTTTACACAGATGTTCAGTAATGAAGGAAAATTACAACAGCTGGAACATTTTGTATAAACACAGGCTAGATTCCTAGCTCTTCCTGTCTTCTTTCATTTAATTCAGTTCTCATGAGTCACACAGCAAGGTGTCACCAAGTTTTCAACTCTTTTTACATACAGGCATTTTTACAGTTTGACATGTTCTACTCCAGCTATTCTAAGACAGCTACACCTATCCATATTTCATATTAACCTCCTAAATGAAGAGGGTTTTGTCGTATGTGATTTCTAAAACATTCCTTTAAGGTCTTGCTTTACAAATTACAAGCTATTCATATCCTGTTAGCATTCTTAGATCAAATTAAACTGATATTATAGAATGTAAAGTGATATATCTGCAAAGACACAAGTATAATTTATCTGTACCTTGTGGTGATAGACTGTTGGGATTTCTGTGCAAGCAGAGGATTGGTATTTCTCTCACACCAGTTCTACATTGCTAAAATTTCTCCAGTTTCAGTAGTTTTTCCTAGTGTTCATTTACAGAAGTAACATGACAGTGAGAGATACACTCTTCAGTACATAAGAAAATGAAATACTGTTTCCAAGATGGTAGTATCACAACAGTCAAATGAGAAATGCCTGAAATTGTATCCATTTTAAAGATTAGGTGGTTGATCCTATTAGGTGGTTGTTCGTACCTCTTTCACATTTGAACTTTTGAACCTCTACAACTGGGGAAAATTAGGGGCAGGAAAATTCACAAAAAATATTAAAATCTGCTAATATTTTGCCTCTTTTTCAAAATTGGCCTCATCCTAAATCTAGCATTATTCCCATCCACAGCTATACGATGATAAAAGTTCGATGATGCTGGATTCCTTCAGGAATTTACATGGATTTTGTCTGCCTCACATAAATCCATAAAATGTATTGATGCTATGTATTTATTGATGCCAAGTGACAGCTCTACAGCTATATTAGCAGAGTTCAGCACCAGAGACCTTCACTACCCCTCATTTCTCATGACAATTCCTCTCCCATTTTAGACAGCACAGGCTGGTGCTGATTTCTTATGAAGCAAATAATTCTCCATGCTTTGTGTTCCACATGGTAAGCATTTGGTCCTCTGTGCTATGGAAGTAATATACAGTACTTGGTCTGAATTAGTGAGCTTCAAATCTTCTCAGAGGCCCAAAATAAGTGAAGTGGACCTATCAGGGTTTTGTTTGCTTCTTTGTTTGTTTTAGCACTTAGTCAACTAAGTCCAAATAATAACTGCTAATGAGAATAAACTCAGGACTTTATTTGCTTCTGCAAGGCTTCAATAAATACCAACATTCCCATTAGCATCCAAGATATATTATCACTTTGACTGATTGAATGTAGAAACCAGAATTTTAAAACTCATTAAGAATATTTTTGAGAATTTCCTTACTCTCATGTCAGCACCTGATTTGTGATCACACTTTAGAGGTAAAAGTGTATATGGTGAGAAACAAGCAATGTGATACCTAAAAAAATAATCAGATGTCATCCTACATGGCATCAAAAAATTTCATGGATTTATGTAAGGCAGACAAAAGCCACGTAAGTTCCTGAAGGAATCCAGCATCATCAAAATTTTATCACAACTGAGATATGATCCAGGGGCTAAATGGTAAATTACATGCTTGCAACAGCCCACTGGGCAATTTTCCAGTCAGATATCCAGTCGCCATTGCTGAAGCTCAGTGAAATTACTCCATGTTCACAGAATGTGAAATGACTGCAAGAAATCTCATATCTCAAGGAAACAAAAACAGACTATCTGATCAGGATTGCCCATAGTTTCCTCCGCAAACCCATGTCTTATCTATGTTATCCAAACTTGCAGCTGAATTATATCTTCTGCTTGATATAAACTTGATATAAACAGCTGGTTTACAAATTAGTGAATGGGAGCCTTTGGGAACCTGCCCTCAGGGGTAAAGGACAAAAAGTAGAGTAAACAGAGCTGACAAATCTGTAAGGACTTTTTTCTTAGAGTATAAGACATTGGGCAAGGAGGGCAGGGGACAGGCACGAGTCAGAAAGACCCTCCTAATCAAAGTATAAGAAAGAAATGCACATGCAGTGGAATCACTGGCATGTATCCTGGGAAAAAGGATGGTGCCTGGATGTATACAGGTTGGATCACATAGGCACCGCTGGAGTTGGATTTAGCAGTGGATTTGAAAAAAAATATTGAGAAGGGCTTCTACAAGTACATTGGCCTGAAAAGGGCAATCAAAGAAAATATACCCTCCCTAAAAAATAAGGCAGGAGAGATAGTGACAACAGACATGAAGAAGGCTGTACAGGACACAGTTTCCCCTTCATCAGCTGCTGGGAGCTTGGGGGGCCCCCATGAATGTCAAGCCCCCAGAGGAGCCAGGCTAGGGGTGTAGGGGACTTTACTGCTCCAGTTCTACCACCAGGTTAATGCACAGGAAGAAAACACTCACTGTAAAATCAAATGTGATTTGTACTCAAAAATATTTTTCCCCAGTTTTCAATGGTACTCTCTTTTCCTCCATTTCTCAAGCCCCTGAATCTTTAGGCATGGACTGGGGAAAGGAAGTCTTTCACATTGCTGAAGATCAGGTTCAAACCTGTAAGCCTGGGGAAGAAGTTTTTCAATAAGGATGCTTGTAAGGAAGACAGAGAGAATTTTTACTGAGGCCAGCCTGTAATGACAGGATGTGGAGAAATGGCTTTAAGGTGATGCAGTAGCTTTAGATTGGATAAAAGGAAGAAATTTTTTTATGATGAGTATGGTGAGACACTGGAAGAGGTTGCCCAGAGTAGCTGTGGATATACTATCCCTGGAAGTGTCCAAGGTCAAGCTGTGTAAGGCTTTGAACAACATGGTTTAGTGAAAGATGTTGAGGTTGGACTATATGATTTTTAAAGGTCCCTTCCAAACCATTCTGTGATTCTACATTACTATGAGCTTTTTCCCTTATAGCAACATTGCATTTTGTATAGGGTTAACATGGCACATAGAACTGTCAATAACCTGTTTAGGGTCATTATGAAATTATTAGGGGTGGCAAACGGAAAATCAGCTCCCTGTTGATCATTCTGCTCATGGCCCCAGCAATGAGATTGTGTTCTTATGTGTTCTCCCAGATCTTAAACCAAGATTACATATTTAGCTGAAGTGAGTAAACTACCTTGACTGGCTTCCTCCCTCCTCCCCTCTCCAGATACCTGCTTTCTAGTTTTGTTCCAAGACTACCTCATGTGCTTTTCCAGCGCAAGCAACTGTGCAGAAAATCAGAGCAGGGAACAAACCTGGTAGAAAAATAACCTCTTGTTTAAACAGATTTTTTTGTTTGTTTGCCACACAGCCAGACACAACCACAAAGGTAGTAACATGTGGTCACAGAAACACTTAACTACATGACCTGTCAGTAAATTCTCAAAAAACTGTTGCAGGCCTTTCACTGGGAGCCTGCATTAGACCATCTTCTTGCTGGAAATCCTGATGTTATTGCCACAGAAAGCAAAACACTTGATGTAATAATATACTTGAAAGGAAGTACATAATTACTGTGTATTTCGTATCGATTACGAGTGAAAGCAATCAAAGAGAGCCCGTATTGTACAGACCTACATAAAGAAAGGGACTGTTTAGAAAATCCACTGTGTTTTCCATTAGTATCTTGTGCTCTGCACAACTCATTTCCTAGCTCCCCTCACTGTGTCATGGGTAACATATATCTTAAAGGAACATTTACACCACAACTGGTGTAATCTCTACTATTGTCACAAAACCCCAAGCATTAACAATGAAAACACATCTTCATACCAACTCAGCTACTGATTTACAGAATCATAGAATCAGAGAGCTTAGACAAAACCTTTAAGATTACAGAGTCGAACTGTTGTATTGCTGCCAAATCCACCGCTAAGCCATGTCCCTGAGTGCCACATCTACACATATTTTAAATACCTGCAGAAATGGTGACTCCACCATGTCCCTGGGCAGCCTGTTCAAATGCTCAACAACTCTTTCCTTGAAGAAATATTTCCTAATATCCAATCTAAACCTCCCCCGGCACAACTTGAGGCCAATTCCTCTTGTCCTAACTCATCAAAGATTGCACCTGTCTAAAACATGAGCAGCCACTTTCTCCAGGAGAATGCTGCCAAAAGTGTCCTGGTTCTGACCAGGACATGGTTAATTTTTGCAGTAACCAGGAGGGATGTTATTCTGTACTACTTCATGTCGTTGTCGGGGTGAGGAGAAGTGACACTCTTCTGGGGAGAAGGGGCTCCTTCTGGTCAAGAAAACATGGTGGGGGAAGCCATCTGGTTATTGGTTACTGCTGCAGGGTTTCCATGTGAATCCTCTCATTTCTCATACATTTCGTCATTAACATTGTTGATATTACTGTTCATTTTCTTATCACATTGCTGTTTCCAGGACATTGGTCTTATCTCAGCCAATGATCTGTCTTTGGTGCCTCCAGCTGGGGGCGTGGGCAGGAAGGGGAAGCAGCGTGTCATTTTAGCAGCAGTACTAAATTGGAGACTACCATTCCTATACTGTGACAAAAGGCTTTGATAAAGTCCAGGCAGACAACATCCACAACCTTTTACACATCCATTGTGAGCAGGTCACTTGTCATAAAAGAAGACCAGGTTGGTCAAGTAGAACCCGCCTTTCACAAACCCAGGCTGACTGGGCCTGATTCCCTTGTTGTCCTGCATGTGCTATATGATAGCACTCAGGATGATTGGCTCTATGACCTTCCCTGGGTTAGAGGTCACACTGACAAGCCTGCAGTTCCCTGGGTTCTCATTCTGTCACTTCTTACAGATGGACGTCATATTTGCTAACTTCCGGTCACCTGAGACCTTCCTGGTTCGCCAGGGCTGCTAGTAAATGATTGGAAGTGGCTTTCTGAGCTTTTCCAATGGCTTTGTCTGTACACTTGGGTGGATCTTGTCTAGCCCCATAGACCTGTGTGAATCTAAGTAAAGCAGCAGGTGACTAACTGTGTCCTCGATTGTGGGGAATTCATTCTGTCTGTTGTTTCTGTCTTCCAGCTCAGAGGGTTGAGTACCCTGAGAATAACTGGTCTGACTGTTAAAGACAGAAGGCATTAAGTACCCCAGTCTTTTCCTCATTCTTTGCAGCAATGTTTCCTCCAGCATCCAATAAAGGATTGAGATTCTCCTTGGTCCTCCTTTCATTCTAATGTATTCGTAAAAACATTTTCTGTAATCCCTTACAGCAGTGGCCAAATCAAGTTCTAGCTGGGCCTTTACCTTTCTAACTTGCTCCCTACATAAAATAACAATATCCTTGCAGTTCTCCTGAGTTCCTGCCCCTTCTTCCAAAGCTAGTAAATCCTCTTTTTTCCCCTGAGTTCCTATGAAAGTTCCCTATTCATTCAAGGGAGTTTTCTTCTCCACCATCTCATCTTTCAGCACACGGAGACAGTGTGCTCTTGTGCTTGTAAGATTTTCTTTTTGAAGAATGTCCAGCCTTCCTGGAGCCTTTTGTTATTAAGGACTGCTTCCCAAGGGATTCTTTCAACCACCCTCCTGAACAGGCCAAAGCATGCCCTCCAGAAGTCCAAGGCAGTGGCTTTGCTGACCTTGCTCCTCCTCTGAGGATCAAAAACTATCATTTTGGATAGCTGGGCCTAAGGTGGCCACCACTTCACCCACCAGTCTAGTAACAACAGCAGGTCTAGTGGAGCACCTTCCCTGGCTGGCTCCCTCACAAGCTGCATCAGAAAGTTATCTTCCACACACTCCAGGAACCTCCCGGACCACTTCCACTCTGCTCTGTTGTTTCTGTCTGTTTCTGGCAGACATCTGGTAAGTTGAAGACCCCCACCAGCAGCCACAAGGCTTCTCCCACCTGTTTACAGATTATTTCATCTGCCTCTTTGTTCTGGTTGGGTGGTCTCTAACAGACTCCCACTAGGATATCTGCTTTGTTGGCCTTCCCTCTGATCCTTACCCATAAACATTAGACCTTATTGTTACCATCATTAAGCTCCAGAAACTCCCTAACAAACAGGGCTACCCTACCAATTCTCAATCATTGCCTATCTCTTCTGAAGCATTACTGCAGCACTTCAGTTGCGCAAGTTATCCCATCCTGTTTCCATGATGGCAACTATGTCAATGACTTCCAGCTCCTCCTGATTGTTGTCTGTGCTGTGTGCATTGGTGTAGATGCACTTCAGTTGAGCTATCAGTCTTGTCACTTTGGAGTGGGGAGAAGCCCTAATTCTTACATGAATATAAAATTACATTATCTTGATCTGGTCATCTATATCAGCTACCAGGATACAGCAAAATAACATCACAGGAAAATGTAAAAAATTATTTCTCTTAAGGTAACATTTTTATATTTTCCTTTTTTCTGGCAGGGCAAATTTTCTGGCACAGTCAGGATTCTCCCAGAGACC
Source organism: Corvus moneduloides (assembly GCF_009650955.1). NCBI lineage: Eukaryota > Metazoa > Chordata > Aves > Passeriformes > Corvidae > Corvus > Corvus moneduloides. The sequence goes on from NC_045511.1 coordinate 39,330,866, forward strand.
AGCAAGTTGCATGAATCTAGAAACTCAGTCAGTTTCTCAATTTGGTTAGAAGACTAGCTCTCTGAGCTTGCAAGTGTTTTTACTCAGATGTTTTAGTTTTGTTCTCCTGAGCCTCCATAAATAAGACTCTAGAAGCCCATTTGCTTCATTTGAGACATTTTAACAGAATATTGAACAAAGCATTATCTCCTCAAAGAGAACTGCTACATAATATATTTATGGATTTAAAAACTGATACATGCTCAGATTGTGTGGATTTATGTGCTTGAGAAAGAAAGACCTAATGGATGTAATTTATAGTAAGTATGTGAGATTGATACTCTTGTTTATTGATGGCAATAATCTATTAATATTTGAAATACAGTTCCATTCCTATTATTTATACATACTTTAGAACATAATTCATCTTTTTTCTGTGATGGTTTATCAGTAATCTCTCCACATTTCTACTAATTACATTTTTGCAGTGATATATTTCAAGGCTATACTGTATTTGTTTCCAACTTTGAAATTCATGGGCAATCATAAATTCAGAACTTAAATACAGTGTTTTAATGTCTCTTAAGAGAGCAGAGCAGGTGTAGGTATGGAAAACCTCCAATCCAAAAAGAGCAAATTGTGGAATCAAAGGATTTTGATACATCAGACTATTCTTGGGGGGTGGGGAGGAAGAATAAGAGTACAATATACATTCCAGCTGCAAGTATGTCTTTGAGACAAGATACCTGCACCACTTTGTTTGTCTTGCTCAGCTCCATGTGCACAACACTGGTATAAAATCAGAACTCCTTGTTGGAGTATCTATCTTACAGATATGCTTAAGCAGGATTTATAGCCAGAATCTGGAGTGAAAGTATCCACATCTGAATTTTCATTCAAATGGGAAAATTAGGCTATATAAATTATAAAATATATAAAATTAGGTATATTAACTATCCTGTTTGATATGAGACCTCGTAAGACAGTTCTGTTTCTAAACTTGATTAGGATTGTCTAACTGCCAAAAAAACATACAAGAAAGAGTTCTGTCCATTTGGGTGTTGCAAGTACATTTCTTACACACAGACTCTGACCAAAGTTTATCGACTACCTTCTCTCAAAATTCAGCCAAAAGAGGCCACCTCATATTTGTAATAAGCCAGCAAATAAAGCAGTCACATAGGTGGCACAGAATCACTTTGCAAGGCTCCTCTGATGGGATTCAAGCCATGAAAACACCCAGCCTACCCTGTTATACATCATCAGAAAACATACAGAGAAACGTAGGAATATAAACTGGCATCCTTTTTTCCTACCAGCTTGAACAGTAAGTTACTTCTTTTTGATCCCAGAAATTTTATACTTTCTACCCAATCATAATATGTGCAAAAAGTTGAGAAGCACATCTTGACAACCTGTACCAGCAAACCTCTCTACATGGAGGAGTCCTTTAACATCAAGCACTGAGAGTAGTCTAACATATTAAGATAGCCCCTACCAACAGCTTGACCCCTCCTTAAAGGGATAAACTTTCACCACACCACTACTTTCAGGTATTTCTTATTGACTTGTTCAGGTTACAGACTTTCTGGAGCACTGCTCTGAAATACACAGTGCCCTTACGTACTGTAAAATAAGAGAAGGACTTACAGCTCTAGGGTTATATTTCAGTCGTGCACCACACCTTTGGCTTCCAGGTGTTCATATTTATTGGCTTGAATTCTCAATTTTAAGTGGCATCAGGTCAGCTCTTCATAGTACTCTCAGAGACTATGCCAGAAGGGCACTAAACAGTCTATCCTTCAAGAACAATCTGATGTGAACATTACAGTAATTACTATCTTATTTCATACTGCTTCAGTGTTTAGCTCACTTACCAGTTGTCTTTAATGAGGTGATAAGTCTTTCAATTAAAGGCAAAAACTGCAGAGAAACCTTTGCTCTTCACAGATGTGCTACTTTAAGATTTCTCTTTTTCCACACCCCAGCTGCTAGCAACTGCTTTCTTGCTGGAGGTTGTCACCTTTGCGGAGCAGTGTGTGTGAATGATTCTTATTTTGCTGCCAGCAAACCAGCTGCATTAATTTCAACAGTTCAGATAATAGTTTGAATTAACTTGGTTTATTTTGCCTGATCTGAATCAAGAAGTATTCCAGGACCAGTTTAACAAGACACAATTGTGGGAGGTGGAAACTTCAAATCATCCAAGAAAGATACCCAGAGGGAGAGAACAATATCATCTTCAGCTGATGCTGCTGCACTCAAAAGGGAACATCTGTCCATAAAATAAAATGCAATTTCAGAATCAATAATACTGGGGCTTTAAGCTACTGAATTATCAGATATTATGAATTTGATTTTAATCAGGTGTAGATATATAATTGCATTTTTATCAAATTAACCATGCCAACGATCTCTGATGCAATAGAAAGTTATAGCAAATTATGTTTGATCCAAAATAAAACTGGCCTGCAATACCACAAACAAAATATATTAAAACCACTTTGGGAGAGGAAGGTAAACTTATATTACTTTGGTATGTTTTATCATAATAGTGCAGCTTTTTTTAATCCATATACAAGTACCCCAAATCAAAAAGACATCTTATGGAATCACAGTTTGAGAGACGCTTGTTCCAACCTGTTTTGGTTTGGGGTTTTTTTGTTTGGTATTTTGGGTTTTTCTTATTTATTTTAAGAGGATTCATATTTCCTAGGTTTTGAAGAGATCTTCCTATATGGGAGCAAAGGGAATTTCATAGAACAAAAAAGGGAGAGCTAGTCCCCGTGTGTTAGTGAAGCTATAGAATCAATAGGGCAAGTTAGGGAATTTGTAGGAAATTCCTACTAATAGTAGGAAAACCTGCAACAACCTTGTTCATATGAAACATTGTCATACTTCTTAAGTAAACCCATGGTAATTAGACACAGTGAGATCCTTGGGCCCAGAGCCACAATGATCAGAATAAGAAGGATCTCATAACAGGGTAATGGGTCACATCCTGACACAAGGAAATTTTTGCACATTGCTTTGATGTCTCGGTTTTGGAGACAAAACTCCAGGAGGAAACACTCCGGAATGAGTGTCTCCTCCGAAGGGGAAAGGGCCTCCCATTTTCCTCCACCAATAAGACAAGTGGGTCACAGCAAGTGAAAGTGGAAAAAAAGCGAAGTGTTTATTAACACCCAAACAAAATAGGGTAGAACAGGGGGAAAAAAACCAAACTCAAAATACAACAAATTCCCAGCGAGGGAACAGACCCCCGGGCTCGGACCAGCCGGGGCCACCCCCACAGGCTCCCCGGACCGGCGAGGAGGGAAGGGAGCCAGTGAGGCAAGGGGAAGGGAAGCGTAAAAAGAACAAGAAAAACCAACAGAACCTTTTCCCAGCTAGCTGGAACACGAAAGAAACCCAAAGATCAACACAGCGCTCCCGGCGCACTCCCTCCCGGCGGAGCCTCAGAGCCCTGAGCCCTTGGGCTGAGCCGTTGACCCGACCCGCACTCGGCCCCGTGGCTCCGGCCCTGTCCCCTGGGTCTATCTTACAGGCACAGCGTCCTTGGGCATTGAGCAGGCGGTTAAGGAATAAAGCGGCTTCATAACATCACCCCAGGACATTTGATTTTTTTATTTTGCACATTGCTTTACATGTTTTTGACTCAATATTCTCACACCTTTCTGCTGAAGTCTAAGCCAAGAGCAAATACTTCCACTGTTGATGTCTTTATGAGTTTCACTGTTGATCACGTGTAAGTAACCCAGTGATTGAGCACTGCTTCAAGAACTTATTTTTGAAATTACACTATGAAGATCAAATATTTCAACACCTTTATAATCAAAAATTATAATGCTAGCTGGGACAGATGAGTGTAGAGAAGACTTAGATTTACCTTAAGTATTGCTTGTCTTAACTGTTATCATTGGACTAAAATATGAGTCAAAATCAAAGCGATCGAGCCTATTGCTCTTGATGTAGAATGGAAACAAAACCCAGACTAGAATTTTGAATGATCACTGTAAAGTTAGGAGAAAATCTAGGATGAACATCTCTTGAAATATACATGGTTTAAAATCCTGGTCAAGTTTCGGATCAAAATTTTATCTCAACATTTAGACCAGACATTTAGATTATTTCAACACTGCAGCTCCTTTAACATCTAAGGTTAAAGGAATCTATAAAACAAAATTAACCAGACTACTAAGGGTGCTGTGAGACAAGTGAAGTCTGTATATGGAGAAAAGCCTGGCCTTGCCATTTGTATAAATGTGCTGGTGAACAGGTGAGTAGGTGGTTGCAAGAACACTACTCTTCTCTGCTGATCCAAGCCAGTTTTCAATTGCAAAGGGAGGCAAAGCTTTCTGCTTTCTGGCTGCTGGTTTAGGTCCTCTGTGCAAATTCTAAAGCTAAAAAAAAACCCCAAACCAAACCCCAAACCCAAAACCCAAAACCCAACACACATAAAAACCCCCTCAAAACTCAAACCAACATCACCACCACCTCCACCAATAATTTTTAAAAAACCCACAAAATCATGAACAAACAAATAAACCACTCACAAAAATTTGCAACCTAAAACCAACCCCACACAATTTTAAATCTGTAGACTATTTTCTGTTTGTGAAAGTGCGAAAGCAAAGAACTAGTTCAGGACTGATACTTGCACAGCAGATATTCTAGCCTCCATTCTCTGGATTGTTTCTGTTTGGGTTGGTTTGATTGTTTCTTGTTCTATTGTTTGGGGGGGGGGGGGGGGGGGGGGGGAGAGGGAGAGTGGTGCTCAATTATTTATTTCCATTATTATTTCTACATTTCCTAGAGGAACTACAGAGAATCTTTGTTCAAGTCAATTAAGTTATCCAAAACATTTGAAAACTTGCAGCCATTTTTTATGAGTGGGTTTTGCTCTTTTTGTTTAAATTACTGGGAGCTACATATAGGGGATGTCTTTTCAAATGAAGTCATCATCTGTGCACTCAAGAAGATAATGGGACAGCCCCTCCAAAAACCCCTTTTACCATAAAATTGCAATGGATTTTTTCTGTTTGGGTAAAGCAGCAGATAGCATTACATACTCTGGAGCACCATCTGCTGGTAGCTGACTAATTCTTTATTCACTAGAGCAATTTTTTTTTTCTCAGTGAGCAGCTTTGTATTTTCTGTGATTTGGAGTCTTAAGGGGGGTGGAGGCACCAGAGATGGGGAGAGAGTTCCTGTTTTACTAGAAATTGGAGAAGCTGACTAAATCGAGAAAAAGGCTGTATTTCACAAAAATGTTCCTGTCACCCACAGCATATGCATTACACAGCTATCTCATTTTTTCAGCTCATTCTTGGAATGCATCAGTACCTTGGAATGCATAGTTCAGGACCAGTAACAACGCAGGTTCTACCCATGCAGCCCAGGGAAATGGGCACGTGGCTATGTAGACACACTTGGGAGGACAGCCAGAAAAGATTAAATGAGATACCAGGGTATAAACTTATAATGGGTCTTAATAAATTATGTGGGTTTATCTCACAGTGGCCATTGTCATTATAGTTCCAGTATGAAGCAATAATCCACTCTCCAGAAGTGGTGCCTTGGGAGACAACGGCACCACTTATTTCTGTGCTGTCCTTCCAGTATCTCCAATATTGACCTGTCTATTGAAAGCAGTTGGCTAGGAGTTTCTATGGGAAATGGCTTTTCGTATAATTTTTAAACTGTGGTTTTTAAAACTGAAATATTTCATGAACAAAGTCCAACAAAACAGGCATGGCTGTGTCCTCTCTGGACTCTACCAGCTAGCTCAGGAAAGGCACTGGAACCACAATGGGCCACAGTTGTGGGGTGGTATCAGGTTCCTACTAGGTATCTGCAGCTGGAGACAGCCTCAGCTGTAGGTTTCAGGACAGCTAACTTCTCCCTGGGAGACTCATAACCACGTCGTTAAGTTCAGAATGTAGATTCCCAAAGGAAATAATAAATGACCTCTACAACTATACCCTAAATAAATTACTTGAATCACAGTTAACTAAAAGTTCTCAAATTCTTCATGCCACTGAAAATGCTGGAAAACTGATCTACTTTTTCCAAACAGAGAGAATATTTTTTGAAATTTCCATGGAGGGGAATTTCAGTTGCCAGAATGTTCTGAGCAAGATTACTCAGCGCATTGCTGTCTTCCGAAATCCAGCAATTGCTAGTCATTTCTTTGGGAAAGGAAAAACGGGCCAAAGTTCTCCTCTCTCTCTAAACACACACACACATAGACACACACTTCTTAATATCTCCTGGAGCCATAGTGATTTCAGCAAATGTTTTCAATGAGCCCTGTAACTTTTGAATTCTGATTAGTTCAACTCCCAGCTCCCAGCAGTACTGCTTCACTTAGCATAAATTATTAATTTATTACCAAGAATTTCAAGGGGATGAGGCATAATTCAGCTTGATAAAGACAACAACTACCAGAAGGAGACTTAACTTCCCATGTAGTAAGAGGGGAAAACTTCTGTTCATTGCTTTTCAAATGAAAACACATGGAAGGATGACTCACCTGGACATGAAAATCCCCAGCCTCATCACTAAAATTATTGCTAAGTGGGTCAGGTTTGTAAAAGCAAGCAATACTAAGTATATACTGCTTTATGTCAGCTAAAGACCTCTCTTAGCTTTTGAGGGAGACTGAGTTGTTTTCTAGTGTGATTTTTAAAAAATCCTGATGTCATCTTTTAGGACAAAAATCCAGAGTTCTGAGCCTCATGAAGAAAGGCATAATATAATATGAATTTATTGCATACTGTAAAAACTATCTCGTGAGACCAATAAATTCTCTCCTCTGAAACAAGTAAGAGAAACAGAACTAAAACTGGGAGGAGGGGGACCCTAAATTTTTTTTTTGTTCTAATTAACTGTGAAAAGCTGATTGCATTAAGGAAAGAAAATATCTACCCAGAACCCTTAACTGCTCAGTGTTACTGAAGCAGCAGAATGTAGCTTTTACTAGTGGCACCACTTTAATCTGCTGTTCACATGTACAAAAAACAGACAAAACCAAAACAAAACTGAAACACAAGCATTTACACAAATTTTATCTGATAAAAATATAGCTTTGATACAAATTTCAGAACACAGAAGGGGTTGAAAATAGGTATTGTAATATATGTGCTAAAGTGGTTTATACATTCCTGTTCACCACAGCCCTTGTATTGAGCTGGGGTGCACTTGCCAGCTCCCCCCAGATGGTTTCTTGCCACCTTTCTGCTTCTGCCATTTGTGTGCAGCATTAGGAGGGGATTGGGTTGGTCATCTGTACATGTTAGCCACTCTCAGATAATTGCTTCCAAAAGTATCACCAGTGGTGAATCAGCAGGAAGCTGTGTAGGAGGCTGGTCATTACACTTGGGGACTGCTCTCACCTACTCACCTGTTCATAGATATTTTTTGCAGCACCTGCACGTTGACAAGTGCTTCAGCCACTGCAGAAGAATTGTAGTCCCTTGAAGATAATAATTACTGGAGGCTAATGTGTCATAACAATCCTACCTTCACTTTTAATCAATAGAAAGCAGATCAATGTTATCAGCTGCGCTGTGACAGATTTCAAATCTGTTTACATAACTTTTGTCCTGAGATCGAACAGACAGGGTCAGTGACAGCTCCCAAGGAAGAAAGTCAACAATAACAAGGAAAATGAAATAGTTAAAGGAAAATCGGTTTTGACAGCTGCAGCATTAGGACTGAAGAGACTAAATCATGTTTACTGTCCTTCCACTCCCTTTCTGTGACTCCCTTCCGCCCTGTGCCCCCTTCCCAAAATGCCTACAGCTCTCCTGGGACTGCACTAAGCAGAGCTAATGGAGTTACCGGAGGAAGAACCCAGAGCCAATACTGCCATCAAGTGTCCAACAGACCTGTTTGCAGCTCAGACTCTTCCATCTACATCTGCTCATGGAGATGAGGGTGTTAACACGCAGCATCCATCGGTTGTGCATGCTTACGTACCGGTCTCTCCGGTACAACGTCAAATGGCTAACAAATATGAATGTACAGGTCAATGCAAACCCATCCTCTTGGGGACAACAGAGATGCATTAGAGTTTAAAAAGTGTAGCCAGAATGGGAAATAATTTTCCCCAGGTGTGGGCTTCTGTTAGCTGTATGGCCTATTCAGTTTCCTGGAATGCCTCAAAATTGAATTTAAGTGTTTTATCTTGGTTCAGAAATTAGGTATGCTGGCAAGAGCTACAGGAGAAAGTGCACTTAAACACGTGGGATCACTGCCAGCACCCTCACGGGCTGCCATTAATGTGGGTGTCTCAGATGATGCACCAACAGCCTACGACATCCAGAAGGATCTTCTGGCCCACTGGGGACCCCCAGCCACCCCCCACCCAAAGGCAGAGACCACCAGCTCCTGGGCCTTATCCCTTCTTCCCACCTGCTTACCTGGGAGATGACACCTGCCTGCCTGGCCCTCTGACACATCGGCACGAAACCCCTTTCCCCTCTTTATGTTTTGATCTTACTGCTCAATTTCAACAAAATCTAACTGAATGTATGTAATTTCTGAAAATCTGTGATTTTCAGTGAAAAAGAGAAGCCCTAGCTGAGTTTTATTCTTATTAATCTTGTTAGATGGCTGATTCATAAAAATGGCAGGGAATGCCGTCTTATTAAAAATAATTATACTTGAATTTTCCACTGTTTATTATTTTAAGCAGGTAATGTACAAAGAGTCCTTCACAGTCATCAAAAAATAAGTGTCTTCTGGTCATGTCAATTTTCACTCTGTAACTTACTATACAAGCAATGTAAATAAAAGTTTTGAGAGAATTGAGTTCATATAACAATAATCAGTACAGAAAGCAGGAGCAGAAAAGTTTTCTGGTTGAACTGTCTTCAGAGAAGCTTGAGGAAGCCTAATGGTGAACAGAAATTGTGCAACTTCTTGAAGCTTAGGAAGCACCAGGGCAGGGTGTAGGAAGTTGAAAGGCAGAGAAAGAGATGAAAGAAATGGCGAAATTAAAGGATTAGGAAAACCAACTGAATTTATGAGGAATTTGCAATAAGTAAAGCTGGAGATTAAAGCAGAAACATGACTATATGGAACAACCAAGGTAAAAACAGCAAAGATGAAATAGAATACATAGCTTCAATATTGCATAAGGCATAAAGGTGAAGACTAAAAGCCTGAATATGACATAGGAAGATAATCAGATAATCAATGCCACTAAATGGAATCCAAGACTCTTAACAAGAATATAATTTTATAGGCAGTGGTGGGTTAATTATTCTGTGTGTATACATTATCAGTATGATAGTAATTAATACTACTGGCCATAGTTGAGTTTTGAGATCCTTATACTGACAAAGAGAGAAAATCCTTAGTTAGGAACACTAGATACAAACAAGACAGGAGTGATTTAATGTAAGTGCTGAAAAGAGGAGGGTTACCGTTAATCCAAGGAGTAGATACCGCAGCAAAACAGAAGGTGGGATTTCAGTGTCACCAGAGGATGTGAGCAGGGAGTTGACTGTTCCTGAGTCTCCACAGAGGATCTAGGACCAAGGATGACCTCCCCATTTGGAGTTCTCACAAGCGGCGGGGGGATCTAGCACTGTCTTTCAAGTCAAACTTTGACTCTTGGCAGGAAAACCGATACAAATATACACTAAAGAGTGCATCTATCAGGATGCATGGACCAGATACTTTTGTTCTGTTACTTTGTCAGGGAATCAGGGTATATGTATGAATAACCATGTATGCGAAATAGGAAGAATAATGCTTGCATTCACTATGCAGACCTGAAAGACAGCTCAAAAGACCAGTGCTTGGTAACACTGTCACTTCAGGATAAACAGAGACTTCCTGCTCTGACAGTCTCTGGTGTGTGGCCTATCTGGAGAACACCACACATATATTGTATTTCTGCTACCAACAAATGTTACTCCTCTGCTTAAAATTACGTAATTTATTAGTGTTTGTTTCCCCTTTCCAAGAAAGAAAGGGGTCAGGAAGTGCGCCTAACCTTTCATAGTTCTACACATCAATCACTGCGAGGACTGTAATATGATTCCCACGTAGTGTGGTTTGGTGCTGCCTAACAATTAATCTTAAATACAGATGGTGCAAGACAGCTCTGCAAGGCAATTTGCTTCCAGTGGAATTTTCGAATATATTTTGAAGTACTTAAGTGTAAAGCTTTGTAAAATGAATAATCCATCACAAATAATTAGAGCTGTCCTTAGAGGACTTGGCTAGTCAGTCAGAAACAGATGTATAGTGTTTATCTTACTGGTTAGGCATGGCCTGAAGAGTCAGCTTTTCTGATGGAGAGTGGACAGCCTGTTTAATGTGAAAGAAGTCCACAAAGGAAGACAAGACTAAAAAAAGAAGTGGATTTCAGTGGATAAAAGGAGATGTGACAAGCTATTTCCCTTTTTTTTCCCCATGTGGCATTCACTATTCAACTGGCAATTGCTAGTTTTCTGGCACACAATATCTTTTCTCTCATTATGTTCCGCACTCAGTTCCATAATTAACTAGAACATCTTGCCCTCAGGTTGCAATTCCTTCCTGCTACTAAACTAATTATGTACTTTTTAGTCCAATGATAAACAATTTGTTTTACCCTTCACTACTTTTAAGCTAGGTGTTACTCCTCATACATACTGAGCATGACTCACTCTACTGTGTTGTGTTTGGTTACATAACTAAGGTTTGGAAATGGATCCTGGAAGGATTAGAGTTTGACTTTATGGTACACTCTCACCTACTTCTTAAAAAGATCTCATTTATTCACCAGTAAAATTCAAAGACCCCATAGACCTGTACAGGCTGCAACATGTGAAATTTAAAGACGTGCAGAGAAATTGGAACCTGCATGAGATCTGCCAAAATTAAAAGGAACTATATGGGGAATCAGAAGACTGAAGTGAACAGGATTCTCTGTGTAGAAGTTTTGTGTGTATCTATCACCAAATTTCAAAAGTGTTTTTAGTACAAGCTAGATAAACAAAGAGTAGCCAATTCTTCTGCAACAACATTGTTGTGTGTCATCAGTCTTTGGATGTAGGTCACATAAATCTGCTAGAGAGCACTCTGCTGTTGAAAAAGCTGAAAGAAAAATTACTCTAGTGATAAGGTGAAGTGAGATAGATTACGGTTTTTTCTGTCAGCAAGGAATAAATGTCTTTAAGTTATGTTGTGTCAGTTTTATGAACAGGTTACTCTATCAAGCAGCATATTTTAAAAAATTCAAAAAGTCATTAGGTCAGGAAATATTTAGCTGAAAGTGTACTAATGAACCATCAGTGCATACAGCCTGTGGTACAGAAACATTATAATAGGCCTTGGATTTTTTTTTATGCAAAGTCAGACGAGAGCTGCAAAAATGAGACTGCAAATATAAATTTCCCACTAATAGATTAGTTGCTCAAACACAGGATCCACTGGCGAAAGGAGGAATATTTTATGGTACTGGTTGTCCAAATCCACTTATGCCCTGTTAAGCCCTTTGTGTTGACAGACAAGATGGAGTTTTGTGTCTCTGGACCTTAAATGAATATCCCAAATTTCTTAGTGAGGAGGGGGAGATTGTGCTTAGAACACGTATTTTTTATTTTTAGGCATAATTCCAGGCTGGCTGTCTTTCAAGAGGAGTTTGACTGTTTCCCAGACAAAGCAAACAGTGCAGAGGATGGGTGAAATGGTCCTGCTGGAATGACACAGGGTACAAACATCTCCAGGCTCCAACACTGAGTTGATTTCAGCTGGAAGAACTGGTCTGGGAAACACTGCTGTGATGCTGGAGCAACCTAGAAGTCCCCCTATTGTTCTCTAAGCTGGGTACTCCCTGAAAGATAATCAGGATGATAACAGTTTTGGCTGTGTTAACAGTGGTATGTTAAGAGTGCTATTTAGCCACTGTTGACCTCTTCACTTAACTCTCCTCAGCTGCTGCAGAGGCTTGAACTTCTAAATATCCATTAAAAATTCAAAAGATCATCTTAGATCGTGTTTCTCCCTCCCCTGGAGGCAGCAATTTTAAAAAATGCCCTGGAGTTCAAACCGAGTGCACATGCTGTCCTTGGTTGGTGTAGTATTTCAGAATCCAGGAATCTATTTTCTATTCTGAAGCATATTTTACTTCAACTTCTGCATCTGGTCAATAAATGCAAAATACACAAATACAAAAAATATAAAAGGGTGCTTAATCATATTTAAGTATTCCAATGAACCATCTTCCTGATATTCAAAGGGTAGGATTCTTTCTTGTAAAAGGTTTTCATGCTTCTGTTTCTTTCAAATTGCATTCAGCACTCGAGAAATGACCTTTAATAGAATCATGCTGGGTGTTCCCATTGCATCAAGCAGAGAGATGCTGTATCATCTCTAGTACACCTAGGGAATCACCATGAGGGAGAGATTTAGCACAGTAACTTAGAATTCAACCTCATTTGTCTTCAAGATTTTATCCTCCATACTGGTCTCATTTCTGAAGATTTGTTCTTGCTATAGGCCTGTGGCATATTAATTCAAAACCTCAGTGTGTGCTTGCCTTGCTTCCAAGTCATCCATTCCACCAAAATTTATGTATATAATTAAGGTAGCATTGTTTAGTGGAAGTGTATGAGTAGCGTATTTGCCATTCTTTCAGAGGAAATAGCAGCACCACACAAGCAAAAAACCAAAACAAAACTCAATCAAAACAAACAGACACACAAACAAAAAGTAAAAGTTAATGGGTAGAAATTTTACCAAAAAGAGCTTGGAGCTTGTGTTAGTATAGTACTTCATGTCATTGAATAGACCTTGTTATCTGTCCTAGGTGAAAAGTACTTCTAGTACTAGTACACTAAATTAAAGGTACTCAGAGTAGCATGCACCCCAATCCTCTACCTCCTACGACTTTTGTGTTCTTAAGGAGCCCCTGACGCTGGAGGTGCCGTAAATTAGGGTTTGCTGAACTGCCGGTGTGACCAGGTGATGGTTTCAAAAAAAGGAAAGACAGGACCATTTGCTGGCAGTTAAGACAGTCTTGCAGAGACTTCAAGGTTAAACCTCTGCTGCTTTTCAGATCTAAGTAACTTGGACTGCAGGTTACAGTTCTGTGTAAAAATGTTCAACCTCACTGCGATGGTTCCAGCTCTATAAACTGCTGGTTGCCATCATTACAGCAGTGAATGTTTGTTGTCTGTGTAATGAGTGTCTCCACAGGGAACCACACTGAGCACTGTATATTTACAGTTTCTAATTACCTTGGATCTCAGTAATAATAAGTGATTTATCATTAAATGTAAAGAATGTAAGTACAGAATTTCTTGGGACTTTCTCTTCATTACCCAGACAGCAAGGATTCCCACTGACTAGTTTAAGCTACTGCTTATCAACATCCTCTTGCAGTTACAAGCTCCAGAAACCCTATTAAGTTTTAGAACTTATTTAGAACATTTTAAAGAAAGCAATAATCACAGAGAAGAGTAAGTTTTGTGCTACAAGTATAGTTTTTCCTTGTAGACAGACAGACTTTCAGAACTTTTGCTCAGGTTTCTCAGATTTCTGATCTGTCTGTCCTCTTTTTAGTTATTTTGAAATTCTTTATTATAAGGAAAATGTTAATTTGTACTTCTAGAGCTTGAAAATCGGTACTATACTCGAGTTTATACTGCACAGGCAGGATATCTGCATTTACTTATGTAAAAAAAAACCTCAAGAAGTAGGTAACTATCATTGTTTGGATTGTAACAACAACAAACAAATACACAACAAGCACTAAAAAAAAAACAAACCACCAACTCGATAGGTTCTCACCTCACTTTTAAACAAGTAGTAAAAATTTATGTTGGTTTATACCAGAATTTTTGGTTTTGAAACAATACTCTGACCTGTACAAATATTCACCCACAGAGTGCTAGTTACAAAAATAATTTCCTGTGATCTTTTGCACTGATAAGGTAATGCTTTCGTGGAGACCCAAATCTCTCAAACATGGCTGTCAGTCACTATGCAGATGGTGCAGGACTCACCACTGCAAGCGTTGCAATGGCATTTTCACTGGATCACATCAGACTCCTGAATTGTAATTGAAATAAATTTTTACAACCCTAGTGATCCTGCTAGATTCTAGTCCCATAAGCAGGATAACTACCCTAATAAGGGCATGATAAACTGCTACGGGCTAATTTTAAGTACCTACAAAGCATATTCTAATTATCTTGGCAGTGGACAAAAGACTATTCTACCTTGCTATTCCTACATATGCAGGATCAGTTTCTAGTCGTTATTCAAATTTTCTTATCTATGCACCTTTCGGTCAACTTTTTTCACCGGGTAGGAGCTGCCTTGCCCGGAGGAGCTGCCAGGATTATTCAGTTTCTCCACCCAGGATATCCATTGACACATCTCAATGTGCAAGTAACGCCTATCAACTTGTCTCAGCCTCGTATGGGGGCTGCCGGCAAAACGCCTTGGCACCTCTGTGAATCCAGCACTTGGGGAGATCCAGTGTCAACTAAGCAGTTGCTTTGAGACAAAGCAAACTAGGAATTCAGTGAAGTGATTTGTCACAAATGAGTCCACTCTCTCATCCGTACAGAAACAAGCTGGGAAGTTCCTGCGAAGCACTACAGGTACGCCCAGAGGCACACCTCTGTATACACGGTCCTTGCACGCGGCAGCTACACTACAACTAGAATTACAGAAAGAATTACAATTTCTTCATTATACCACAATTAAAAATTAATTTCCCAGCGGGGTTGGTCACACCTGCCTTTGCAGGAAGTGCAACAAGTAATGATACCTGTAATTCACTTTCCAGCTCAGAGGTCTGGTTTTCGCAACAGGAGGGATTGGCTGTCTTGTAAACTCTCTGTAGCATTTCATCCCACTGAACAGGAATTTTGCAGAAAGGCAAAATTATTACAAAGTAAAAATGAATACGTGCCCAGGACTCCTTTTTTTAAGCTTTATACAGGTATTTGCCACAAAGTAAAACACAATCGCCCGCAAAGCCCTTGACCTTCCTCTGAGAAGTCTTTGCTCCCTAATTCATTGCTTTTGTTATCATGCACTTCTTTTACAGTGTTTCCCTTCCGTGAAGGAGCAATTTTAGTTCAACGGGGAAGTATGAGTATGTTTCATTTATACTGTCACAGAAAAACGAGGAAGTGAACAAGACAAGAGAAACAAGGAAGAGAATAAGTCTGCTCAAATTCATACTGATTTCGAAAGATCACAGAGGGAGAGGCACAAGTCACAGTAAGAGCTGGAGACTTAACTGGGCAAGAGTCTGCGACCAGCAAGAACCAAAGCTGAACTCAGAGCAGAACCGGGGAGAAATGAAGACAGCACCTGGTCACTCGGCCACCTCATTTACAGTCACTTTGTACAGACATAAACGATTTTTAAAGTGGAGATCCAGGGATTTGTGTCCAAGTCTCATCCAACTTGACACCGTTATGCATTTTTTAAAACTGTTTTTATTTTTTTAAGAGCTTTTCACGGTCTGCTTTTCCTTTAAAAATGTGAAAGCAGTACCTGAGAATTTGGAGGGGAAATCCTCCTTTGATAAAAATGAGTCCCAAAGCCACATTTTCCAAGAAAAGTGTGTGTTGAGGGACAATTTTACACACATAAATTGTGGGTTTTTTTCCGCCCAAGACAGTACTTTCTTCCCTTAACCCTTTATTCTCATGATGAGGTGAAGGGTTATAGTTTATCTTTGACACTGGTATGAAAATGTTTCTAAAAACTGAATAGGCCATACTGCGAACACCTGAAGCTTGGAGGTTATAGATCTTGACAAAAATATCTTTTGAGCCCATGTCTTTTCAAACATGGAAGACACCTTTTTCACTCAGAGAAGTCAGAAGACATATAAGCAGGACTGGCTACATAAATGTGAGGACATATAGCAAAATGTAAAGCAACTAATCTTCTACTTGCCAACCATTTGTCAATGGTAACCATGATTTTTTTCATTCACCTTTCCTCTGAGGTGCAGTTTACTCAGGACATGTATGAAAAATTGAGTTTTGTCTATCTCATTGCTTTTGAAAATTTTAACTGAAATGTTCTTGGAATCACAGCGGAGTAATGCTAACAAAATTATACATACTGAATAGGATCATTTTAGAATGTAAAAGTTTTGAATTTTTGAAATTTAGAACTTTACAGGTTCTAACTATGAAGTTGCTTCTCACAGTTCAACAATGAAAAAAACCCAGAATGACCGTACTGTTTTTTTAAATACCTTGTTTCTTCAGACTCCTGGTCATCTTCTCTAGGCACCCAATAAATTATTAGGAATCACGCTGCTATGTATTTGCCTGCTGTGTGTACAGTTAAGCAGTGCTGTTATTTCTGTATATTTGTATATTTGTATATTTTTGTACTACCCAAAAAAACCTTTCTGGCCTAGCCAGTCTGTGTGACAATTTCAGAGCAAGTTGAGCATTGCTGTGCTGTTACTTGAAGCACAAAGATGTTCTGAATGCTTTACCTTGTGACTAGGATTTCATGGCAGGGTTATTTAGCAGTGGGAATGTTTCATTTGCTAACAAAATATTTTATTTACTTGCCATAGCATTCAGTTTCTTTGCCACTCAGACCTCTAAGCAAAAAGCTCAGCTGAAAGCCCCTCCAACTAACAAGACTTCTTGTTTCCTTCGGCTGCATTAGAATACAAGGAAAAACACTCTGAGGGTGTGATAACACTCAGCTTCCTTAAAAATTTCTGGGGAATGACTAAACCCACTTTTAACATGTTTTGAGGAAAGGATTCAAGAAAATAGCTGCTACATTCAAAACTTTTAAAAAAATATTAATTACAAAATTTTATTAATTTTCTACCTTTTGGTCATACGTATGATGAAATAACAGTACTTCACTGTACCAGCTATACATAATATTGTAAAAATACCCAATACATTAACATTAAATTTTCCTTAGTCTCTCTATGAAAAGTAGTTTCTGCTTTTCCAGATTGTTGTTTTAATACACTAAAATACTTTACTTCCCTAGTTTCTCAGGCCTGCTAACTAAAAAAGCAGCATTCTTTCAATAAATTCATAAACTTCTACCATTAAAAATGGAAGTGAGGACCACCCAGGAAAATTATTCCTTCAAATGAAAATAAACTTCCTCCATGTATTATTCACACTAGGAAAAATATAAATCTCATTTATATACGAAATTCACTAAGAGAATTAGGCTTTTTGATTGGTCTTCCTCTAAATAAGATAAAGAGATTCCAGAGTTTATGCAGAAATAGTGGGATGGAACATAAAGTTTCTTAACACTATTCTTTGGAAACAATTTTAAGATTATTGTAATTTTTTTTCTCTGCTATTAGTCAGTAGAATTTTGGCAACACATATTTGTTTCAGCCTAGCAATTAATCTATTGTTGTAAAAACATCCTTAAATTTAAGAATGTGAGTCTTTAATGCTTTCTTGCGGCCAAAGGAATCACATAAGTGGAAAACAGACATTCAGGCTTGTTATCAGTTGAAATGGTGGGATGCAATATCCCTCATACACATAACATGTCTTCAAGTATTTAAACTAATCAGAAACAGGAATGGGTTTCTGTAAATCAAACATTAAATATAATTCTGACTGATCATGTCAAAAAATATCAGAGAGTTACCTAATTTTCTTTAAATGTGTGGTCCTCTGTCCACAGAGAAATGGCATATTTCATGGTTTTCATAGTGAGTTCAGATTTTTCTTGGATGTGTGGATATTTGTGTTTTAAATAGCCTGTGAGTTTTCTAACATAAAATATAATTCAAAGGAGGAAACCACGCTGAAATTATTGAGTTAGTGTTATTCTGAGATTTTTTAATGAGAAAGAGAGATTTAAAAATTATCTGAGTTGCTGGAAGACGAAAAGCAATAGCAGAAAATACTTTGTCTTGTAATTGTTAGGAGGGTAGAACTTTCTTCCAACCATCCAAATGCAGATTACAGACTATAAGATTGCATGGACTGGTTTTGAAAATTATTCACTGCCTTGTTTCCTCTGCCTTCTTGTAGTAAAACCATGTTTAGAATTGGAAGGAGGAGAGAAGGAAGAAAGGAAGGCAAAGCAGCTGAGGTATGCAGAAATCAGCAGGCAATTGTATAAAAACTCGTTAAAAATATTTGTAGTTATTTCTTGCTGAAAAGAGTTGTGTAGAGAGAAGTACTTAGTCAGAAAATTTTATCTACTCACACGGCAAATACAACTAACAATAAACACATTAATTTCAAAACCTGGGTCACCAAAAATATTCTGAACACTGCAAATCTAAAAATCATTAAAAACCCTACACTCCTTGCAAAAACAAAAACCCAGCTAGTCCTCCTTTTTGAGCAATAGTTAAAATATTCAGAAAGCACATATTGCAACAGTATGATTTATAATATTAGTAAAACAGTTGGAAGATTACTCAGAAAGATGCATCATCTTATTTTTCATGTAATCGTTCATTATTTCAAATAATATATTCAGTCATGCCAATCCATTCTGGTTTTATACGTAAAACAGGGCATAGTTTTTTGCTTTTCACAGGATGAGGCATAACTCATGACATTTTCCATCTGCATGTAAAAAGTTATGAATGTAGGCAGCTAATGAATTCATAAATATACTTTATTGTATTTCCAAGAAACAGAACGTTGTCATTTTTGCTGTTCTTAATGGCAAAATTTATATTCACACAAATCCCATCTGACGTTGGCATCTGTAATAGTGCTAGTATTTTCAGGACTTATATAGAACAAGCTGCATACACCAAGTCCATAGCCAACAAAAGACGTGGGTAAGAGACTCAACTGATAGTTTTAAGAACATCTACTTGCAATACAGCAAATAGCAAGCCTGAAAAGTATTAGAAAAACTCCTCAGGTAAAGGTGAGTAATCTGTGGACAGATAACCAAAAGACTCGGTGCCATAAAGTACAGGATGCCAACTGAAAGTGGTTTAACCAGTACATGTCAGAGTTTTGAGTGTTCGCATTTTCGTTTTTCTCCTGCTAGATGAAGTCCCCAACTACTATGAAAATAAAGCTACAATAATATCACAAAAATAATGACTTGAGAATACCTGTAAGAAAGGACAAAAAACATGGTGGCCTCTCAAAATCTGGGTGTGGACAGTTTTCTCCCATGCAAGTGAGGAAGGACAGAATTCATATAAGTATACACATTTGCTTTTAGGATCACCCAGAGATATACTGGGTGAAATATGTTTCTTGGGCCTGCAGGTATCCTCTAATCTTGGCCCTGAAGGCCGTTTTTCATGCTGGCCAAAAGGGGCTGTGCCAGCGGAGCGAGAAGGTGGAGCTAAGTGGGAGTAAGAGTAACCTGAGAAGGCCTCCAGTTAATTGACTTCAAGTGATACCGGTCCCGTGGATGGATTAATCAGGTGCTGGCAGATTCTGCCCTGCGCTGCAAGTAGCTTCCAACGTCCACCCAGACCTCTCTTGTCCACACTAAGCAGATGGAGTTGACGGAGATTGACCATGATCACTCAGGAGTGCACAATTTGGCCTTCCAGGTAAGCGTGGTTTCCTTTGCTTTATGGGGAAGAGAAAGGACTTAATAACGTTGAACAACGTTTAATTCAGCCCCAGAACAAAGAAAAAGCTTTTTTTTTGCGCTGTGCCTGCAGGTATTTTACAACACTCTACATGCTGATACCCTGCCAAAGTACACGGCTCTTGTAAAAAGCAGTCTGAGCACAACTGGCGTATTCAGGAGTATGCTCTACTCAGTGGTATACAGCTATCTTCGAAATGTGTCCTGACTCGGTAATATTTCATAGGCTGATGGATCTCACAACTGGCTCACATCTGCTATATCAGCTGCTGGTTTTTCCTGAGGATAGGTAATTTACAGTTCTGTTGAAGAGAAGGTCATCATCATGTAGTGGACATATAACTTATCAAAGCAACGTACATCAATAATATGAGAAAAATAGTAATGTAATCATAGTGGGGCAAATCATTCTTACATACATAAAGTAACTGCAATTGTCTTGTTATGCTCTCGAGAAGAACAAAGAGAGAAGGTAAGGAGCCAGCCCAGAAGGTGTTGCGTTTTCCGGGTATAAAGTAACGTTAACAGCTTCTTAAAAAACGCAGATTTCAAAAGCGGAAGCACAAGCCCCCCCAAACAAACAAACACCACCCAAAA
Source organism: Corvus moneduloides (assembly GCF_009650955.1). NCBI lineage: Eukaryota > Metazoa > Chordata > Aves > Passeriformes > Corvidae > Corvus > Corvus moneduloides. The sequence continues at coordinate 39,351,008 of NC_045511.1, forward strand.
AAAAAAAAAAAAAAAAAAAAAAAAAAAGCAAACCCCCAAAACTAGTTAGTTATTCTTTTTCAGTGTCCAGCATCCCTGTGCTTTCACTGGAATTAGATCAGGGACAAACAGAAACTTGTGAACCCGCAGCCTGGCTGGCTCACTGTAGTTTTTGCTGAAAGTAGAATAGGCTGGGGAGAGACAGTGGCTCTGAAGTACTCTGAAGCTATGTTAGCAAAGCAGCCTTTTGCTCTCCTTTGCAGCCTCCGATCCTTACGCTGCCCCTGAGCTCAGCCGACACTATTCAAATAACACAGAAGGATCTTTGCAGATGCTAAGCATGTGGACTATTACCTAACATCAGCGACATTCAACCACTCTGTGTATTTATTCATTGCGCTATAGGGACAGACAGGGACATCAGGGAATATTTACGGAATGTTGGCAAGAGAGATAACTCTTAAAACATGATAGCGCAGTGGTTAGGGCATTCTCCTGGGTAATCAGAGAGCCTTCAACGCATCTGTGCTTCGGAGCAGACAGACAAGCAATTTGAACTTGAGTCTCCCTCAGTTCAAGGGAGCGAGATAAGAGAAGGTTTCATCCTGTCTGTGTTTTCACACAAAATGTGTGCCTAAGCTAGTTTAATCAGCTCCCAAAGTGTGCTTACAAACTCAAAAAGGAGAGGAGTCCTAGCTACAGAAGCTCGGTGTTGAGCTCTCTTGAACGGCCTAAGCTGAAAATCACGTTTTTCTTCAGAGGTCCGTGGAGCACAGTACAGTGACCTGGGTTAATCCTCTGCCTTACTCAGCTAGCTCACCTGGATCATTTTTATTTACTTTGATACTGTCTCTCTCTGTTTCAACACGTAAGTCACTCTCTGGAGAAAAGAAGATGCAGCAGGAAATAGGTAAACTTCTGTATATAAGCAAATAAATCACTTCATAGTAAAAGCCACTGAAAAGTAAACAATCTCATAATTGCCCACTCTTTCTTGTATTTAAGCTTTTCTTGCACAAAGAGTGAACACTTAAATTCCTTCAAAATAACAATGTCTTACAGTACTAAGCAATGAGTATCTTACTTAAATCACAAAAGTGTTCCGGAAAAGGTTTAATTTCAACCATTTTATGTATCCGTTTACGTACCATTTTAAGTATCCATAGGTACCTTCAGATGCACCTGAACCATTTAATGAGTAGTGCACAAGGGGATAAGGTAAGAGAGAGACCAAGTAAATCCGAGTTAGGTAATTTGTTTTATAAAGCGCCTAAGTTAGCAAAACAGCTCTCAATGTAATACAAAGCAGCTCAAGGCTAGCAAGATGGACGAAGGAGCATATCAGATCTTTATTAAGTCAGGAATGAGAAGCATTGTGTTTTCTGTTGCAAAGGGACTCCAACAGGATGAATAAGTTGTAATATAGAGTAGCCCGCTTTTTGACTTGTCCTGCTAATGGTCAAAGGGAGGTAACTATGAGCTCTTCTCAATTTCTCATTTGCTATCGATATATAAACACATCCATCTGCGCTGTGAAAAGATTTTCACTCATCACAGAAGCATTTCACTGCATCACCGTTTTCAGTGGTACTGTAGTACACCCTCTGTTAACCAATGTTAACTTTCAGATATGACATGCATCAATCTAGCATGAAGTTATATTAATACCATTAATTGCATTTTTAAAAATGCATGGTTCTGCAAAATATCAGCTACTTGTTTAGTACACAGTGCAGTTTCCACTGGAATATAGCACTGAACTTGCAAGTCCTGCATTATTGCCTTGTGATAATGCCAGTACCTGGGAGACCCAAAAGCAAATTTCCCCCTCATTAACAGCTCAAAATGGTCTCAAAAGAAAACAGACTATAAACCCCAAATGTACCCCTCTGCTGTATCTCTCTTTGTCTCTCTTTTTGATATTAGGAGCATCTCAATTACCAACAGCCATTTGAGTGTATTACAAGTGAGGTTTTTGTACTGGTTTTAAGAAGATACATAGCTTTATCCATATTGCCAGTCTTCCCTAGCATGCCCCTACACTTCAGTAATAAAGTATTTACTTTAATAAAACCCAGTGCGGTAGTTAAGACTTACATGCTAAAGTTACCTGCTTTGGATGCTGCCTCATAACCAGAATCAACAGATTGCTGCACTGTTTATAATGAGACACTCAGGTTGTTAATTTTTTTTCTATCTTAAAAATGTCATGTAATTTAAGGAACTTAAATCATTATGCTCAATTCAGAAAATTGTTCCTGGTAAGTGTCTATGTACCAGAGTAATAGATTGTGTATCTATAGCTACAATAATGTCATACGTAATATGTGGAAACGCAACTGTGTCTCTTGTCTGCAAGGTGGTTCAGTTAACTTCTCATTGATGGCACTGCTGGCTGGAGGATCACTACACTTGCTGACAGATTTTCCTGCTCATAAACCCTGTATCACTAACAATAACCCTAAAACTGAGATTGGATTTACCTCGCTTGTATTTAGCCCTCATTTAAGAGGCAAAAATTTTTATCTAATCAGTTCTGATGATTCAAATCTCTGATAACATTAAACATCAAGTCACACTTACTCCATAAGGAATGATAAAAGTTGCATCATAAAAAGGAATGGTAGGTGGGACAAATAAGCTCCCCTACATTTGAAAGCAACACAGAGGCAAACATAAAATAAATACAATGCAAAGGGAAGTAACAGCTAATAAGTAATTATTGTTTACTGGCCTCCTATTGTTAGTGTTATGATGCATTAAACAGCCTGTACCTGTTTCTGTAGCAGAGCATACCATGCTCTTAAGAAGTTGACTTGAGGAAGGATCCCCTTTCAAATTCTGCCAAAGGGTAGAACATTGGTATTGCCATAATGCATGCAGTATTTGTACTCCATTTCATTTGAACAAGCTTAAAACATGTCCTAAAAAATGCCATTTCTGTTTATTGCCATTCTTCACAGCTGCCTAGATACTCTTGCCTGGTTGGTTAATTTAGGCTGTAGATGCTATTAAGAATTTATATTTCGTGAGCATCACTGTTATGTTTACCCTTGGAAATGGAGGCGGTGTTGCACTGCATTGCTTAACCAAATACAGTCAGGAAATTATGCAGTCCTTTTCCACATTTTCAAAACTTGCTTTCCAAAGCCATACTCGGGTTTTTTTTAATAAAAAACTCTTCATTTCAGGATACTATTGAACTATCTTACCCTGACAACCTAAATTTTTAAAGAAAACAACAATATACTCAGTGGTGGGGAGTCTTATTTACAGTCCTTTTCAAAACAGCCCATGAAGACTTAGTCTGCTAAATTTAAATCCGGCAGTACCTGTTTCTTATCTGTTGTTTCTACAGCTCATTTACTGTAGTTTAGTACGTGGATAATGAACATTCATCCTTCCTGTCTTGTACACTGAGTTTTATAATTCGGCAGGTATTTATGAGTGCAGTTGTCATTAATTTAAAAAGATTCTTCCTCAATATTTAAAATGCATTTAAACTCCTTCAGAATCATGTCACTGGCTAGAAAAAAATAATACATGAGGGAAAATTTAGATGAATGGTGTTCAGTTGCTCTGAATATTTAAAGAAAAGCAATTTTGATCTGTAAACTAGATGGCTTCACGGCTGCTGGGTGAATACAATTAAAAATCTAATAAGATGCAACAAAATCCGATATTATAACTTAAACTATTTGCTTTTGAAGCCTCTGTTTTCCACTGAGTTCTTTGAGTATCCTGATTCTAATCTCCAGTATAATGTAAGGACCCACCCTTAAACCATAAACAGTTTAAGTAGCAGTCTGGATGCAGTGATGGCCAGCCTGTTTTCATCCCTAACTAGCATGAGTGTAACACCATCTACTCCAGAGTGTCTGCTATTCTTAAAAGCACAATAGAAGTTACTAGCTCTTTGCAAAATCCCTCCTCCTTCAAAAGCAAGGAGGAAAAGTCAGGGAAGGGCCATGAATGTAGTTGTGCAACAATACTTGATGAATGAACAACTCATCTAGGGGAACTAAACAAACATGGTAAGCACATTTCACTTACACAGCTGAGACAGCTCTATGCCCTTGTTATTTAATCAAATACTTTACAAGAGTGGAATTCCAGTCAGTCAAAGCAAAGCAGCTTGTGAAAGCAGAAGCAGAATTTCAAAACACTTTTCGTATTGCAAACATTCAAAATAGATGAATCTATTCTGTAATCCTTTAACTATGAACTGAACTAAAGCAAAGAGAATTTTCCCATCCAAGCTTCTCTCTGAACTTCCTGCTCTCTCATGTCACCTGGAGATTGAAGTTTCAGAAGTGACTTTACATATTGCTGGACTGGTCTGTGCTCATAACAGGACTGTGCTAACTGTAGTTCCTAGGGCTTGAACTCCCATTTGCTTTTACAGTGTTTTGTTCTCCAGACATTTACAGGTAGCTGGAAAAGGATACTTCTTAAATGGGATACACATTTTCTGCCTGTGCTGGGTGCTTAGATAGCAATCACCAACAGCAGGTGATATGCACAGACTGACATTTTGTTGAGAAGCTCCTTCAGCAACTCAGACACTAAGTAAACAAGAAAAGGGAATAGGCAGTTTTATTTATCACTTGAATATTTCTGTTCTTATTAGAAATTAAAAATAGCCTTTTGTCTTCAAGCAGTAGGATTAAATGTTTTCACCAAACAAAACAAACAAAATAATTCTATAAAGGGGAGGATGAAGAGACAGTACTTTAAAAAACAGCTGTGAAATAAGAAAATTACTCAGCTTTATGGCACTCATTCAAAGACTGTTCTAGTCAACAGTCTTTGAATGAGTGCCATAAAGTAAACTTGTTATCAATAGTAATTAAGCAGTTTCTACTGAATCAGTAATATTCCAGAAATGTGATATGATCAGTTGAAATAGGGACTTTTTATGTTCACAGAGAAGGACAAAAATCTACCATTCTGCACCATCGGCTACTGAATTCCAGCAATCGTATGGTGCTCTTACTGGTTTTGTTACATTTGTTACATTACTCATACATTCATATATTCAATTACTCTATAAATGAAACTCTTAGGTAATTGTTACACTTGAGTGGTGAATTCGACAAAGTGATTTCTAGAGATTTCTTCCAACACAGATTGTTCTTTACTTGTGTATTTCATAGACAGCAGCTTGCATGCTTATTGTTTTTCACACATTTACTGACAAAAGTCCTAGGAAACCTACCTTTTCTTCCTCAGCCCCAAGTATAGAAATCTTCAAAGATACTATCTCAGGAGTGTGTGTGTGTGTGTGTATGTGAATTACAGAACTATACAGCTTTGACTTCACTATGCTGTCCTGTGTAGTATTTTTAATATATCTCAGTGGTACAGTTAATCACTGCTTCCTGTGATTTTTTTTTTTTTTTAATTGTATGGAGTATCCAGCAGCTGCATTTGTTGCTGATTGCAGGGGCAGCTACAGTAAACTCTTATGATGGCATAGTTAGAAGGCAAACAAGTAACAAATGCTTTTGAAAAAGAAATATCTCTATCTTACGGGAAGGAAAAGAAACTCTTCACGTAGAAGCATGGGAACTGATATATCAAGGCCACAGCACTTGAATAAACACCTTCTTGTGACTCCTCTCTCTTCTCCAAGACACACAAAGTTACAGAAACACTTTTACTGAAACTGATTTTTCGTTAAGTTTAGAGGCAAAGTATCTTTAAGGAAAATATGTTACTGAGCATTGTTCTAGTTGCTTCTAAGGTCATGTTTCTGCTAAAAGGCAAAATTCAATTTATATCTAGTAGTACTGCTTATTCCTGTGTTTATCATAATTTACTATGATTCAGCTTATTTTGTATTATTCATGTGGAAGTGATTGTTGTCGTTGTAAATATTAACTTACTGGGTTTATTACCATGTAAATAATGAGCTACTTCGTGCAATAAAACCCAATTAATTGACCATACTGTAACTGCTGCCATAAGAAACTACTGAAATACAAAGCATTCACAGTGACTGCAGGTATAAGTTATCTGAAATTTTGTTTAAGCAGCTTTCTTACAAAACCAAGAACCAGACATTCTAGGACCATTAAAAAGAGATAATGTATCCTTCAAAACGTTAAGGAACAAGGAAAGAGAGATTCAGAATTTATTTTAAAAAAATATAGAAATACTGGGGCTGGTTATGACTGTCTTCATCCCTCAGTCTGGTAAAACTAACTCCTCTCTTTAAAGGTACCCCAAGTGTCTTATTTTAAGAGCAATAGAAGTACATGTTCACATTTCCTCCATGTAAGGAGCATAAATACCAGAGCAAAGGTACTAACAACTGAGGAAGGCCCCAATGGTCCATTTTGCCCTTGGTGAGGAGAAGGGCTGGATTTTTATAAACTTGTTGAACCAGTCCTGAGACAATGAGCAGCACAATTCACCATGGGAGATATGTGAGTTTAGTCAAGAAAACAGCAGATTCACATTAGATGAGCACCATGCATGACCAAGGCTATAGTGCAGGAACTGAACAGCCAGGCTTTGCACACCAAGTTTTGGGCTCCCTGTTCCAGTAAAGTAACACCAATAACTGTAGAATCATTTAGATAGTAAAAGACCTCTAGGATCATTGAGTCCAACCATTAATCTAGCACCACCATGTTCACCAATTACTGTGTCCCCAAAGTGCCACATCTATAGGTTTTTGGAAAAAACTTCAGGCATGGTGATTCTATCACTTCCCTGGGCAGCCTGTTGCAATGCCTGACCACCCTTTCAGTGAAGAAATTTTTCCTAATATCTAATCTAAACCTCCTGTGGTGCAGCTTGAGGCCATTTCCTGTTGCCCATTCACTTTCTTCCATGGAAGCCCAGGCATCAGAGTGTAAATCAGTTCTTACTGTACATGAGAAAGGCTTTCAGCTTCTGATTTGAACCAGTATAATTTCTGGTCCTAGAATGACAGCGGTGGTGTGGATGTTACAAATCTGAAAGGCACTGGAGACAATTCACAGACAATCAAGAACTCACAAAATAAGAAAACAGTGCATACTAATCAGGTACGTTTTTTCTTCCAAATAATCTTATGAAAATTAGTAAACCTCAAATTCAATGTCAGCAATGTAATAATATATCTAAGATGTTCTAACAAAATCTGAATATAATTTAAAATGTATAAACAGGGAAGTGAGTTTTGTTCTCAAAAATACATTAAGGAAAAAACAAAATTACAGGGTGTGTAGGGCTCAGAAAAATCTTTTCTAATGTCATAATGGCCTCATACAAAAGAGGCATCAGAAATGGTAATCAGAGGGAAGACTGTGGATGAGGAGTTGACATAGACACACGTTGTCATAAGAAGGTGGTAAAAGAGAATCTGTAATCCCTGGTTTTAGAGATACAATCTTCCAATCAGACAGAGAATTCATATTACTAAATATTTAATAATATATTAACATTTAATTATGAAATAAAAATCTAAAATAGGGAAAATTTCAGACAAACACAAACTTGAGGAAACAGGTCCTGTGTAAAACTGACCAGAGAAGAAGAGAACACAATACAGATTACTGTAATAAACAACATGTTCATTTTGACTTGTTTTGCCTGCATGTTTGTTTAACCCCACATAGTGAATATCCCACTATGAAGACATGAGAGTCAGGTTAAAAAATCCACAGTTATTTTACCATTGTCAGGTATTAATATTTTCAGATCCCCACTCCAGAAATAACTTGCTACTCTAAAAATTCAGTTCTGTTGTAATCATATCTACTTGCCAAATTTGGTAATAGTACTCAAAGCAGCATATAAGGAATACTTGATGCAGTGGGTACTCATTTCTGCCTTCTGTTGTTTTCTTGGATATGATCAGAGGCAGCAAAGGCATGCTGCCAAAGTGATGTCTCTGCTCTCAAAGTTGAATTAATTCCAGATATACAGTGATGGAAAGCGTCACTAAGACTGTTCCGATAAGAACTCCTGGGAGCTAGATTGGGATCTGGGATCTTAGGAGAGAAAGGTGGTAGATGGTGCCTATACCTTCATCTTCAAAAAAGCCAGCAAAAAGGAAATTGTTAAAGCAAAAAATCCAAAAAGGGCTTTCAGAACTGATTGAAACAGTAGAAAATTGGAGAAAAGCAGTGGCATCTATGAAAGCCTGATTTTTGCCAGAGAAACCAATTTCCCACTGAAAAGGTTCATCTGAAAATATTCTGCCTCTGCTTGGTTCAAGAGTATTAGAAATGCATATATTCACACCAACAATTTCTCAGGCACTCTGTGACTGAGGCGTAAGAATTTATTTTGAGGGTCTTTACAACATGAACTTTGCAGTGTGTCCCTTTGCTGGCAGAAGTCCACATGCTCCACACAGCCCTTAGGTAACTCTCAGCAAGGGCCAACACTCCCCAAGGGCCAGACCTGGTATCATGTTTGCCCATGAAAAAAAATAAAAGGGGTTTGCATCCATTCTCCCAATTTCCTTTTGTGTCTGCACACTTTCACAGAAAGTTGTCCTTGACTTCAGATTTTTTCAGCACCTTTTAATGTTATTGTACGTAAGTATTTGTGACAATAAAAGGTTGACATAGTAATATTCTGAGCATATTTAAATACATTGTAAGCTATGTGAAAAGATGTAGATTGATGTTTTTGTAATTGAAATACTCAAAAGGAAAAATAGGTTATATTCTCAAGACAAACCATATATTTCACAAATTTGGAGAGCCAGAGTTCAGGCTGTGAGTGACAAGGCAAAGGGAGTATGTTGTGGCATGCAGGAAAGAGATAGAGGAGCATGGCTTGTCCTAGGCAGTGCAAGAAGTGGGGGCACTGGGAATGATGGTGGGGATGAAAGCAATATCTCTAGGACATGAGCTTCAAGCCGCAACCAGGAGAGTGGACACAGTACCAAAGGGAGTGTAGGTGCCTGCAAACATGAAAGCACAGCACTTCAGCCTGGAGGGCTGGGACTCTCTTGATTTATAATGCAGGTTAAAAAATCCGTGAGAAGCACTGATATGCAATATATCCCAAATTTAAGCTCAGGAATAAATGATACTTACATATTATCAGCACTCAGTGTCCCTAAGATGAGAAGCCTACCTCGTACAGCCACTGAGAAGAGTACTGCCAGTTACCAAAAGTAATAGTAACTTAGTAGGCATTTTTCAGGTTTGCTTTACTTCACAGTCAAGACCAAAGAGGGAAAGAAATTGAGTTTAGTGAAAATATGGCCATAAGTTGTAGTGGAGCTCCACAGCACCCCACTCCAAAAACTGCAGCCAAGAGGACCAACAGACTCCTGCTGGTCTTACGCCGAGCTTTACCTAGGAGAGTGAACAGTGGCTTCCATGTACATACTCCTCTGGTCTCACCATGCGTTAGTTCTGCCTTTGAGATCATTAAAGTCCGAAGACACTTGACAGGCTGAGAGAGATGTGGTTGTTCAGCTGTGAGAAGAGAAGCTCTGGAGATCCCGCTGTGGACTTTCAACACTTAAAGGGGGCTTGTGAAAAAATAAGAGCAACTTTTTGTAAGGTCATGTAGTCATAGGACAAGGGGAACTGGCTTTAAACTGAAAAAGGGAAGGCTTAGATCAGATATTAGGAAGAAATTTTCTACTGTGAGGGTGATGAGACCATGGAATAATTTGTCCGGAGAAGTTGTGGATGCCCCATCCCTGGATGTGTTCAAAGCCAGGCTGGATGAGGCTTTGAGAAACCTGGTGTAGTGTGAGGTGTCCCCGTCCACGGCAGGGGGTTGGAACTCGATGATCTTTAATGATCCTTAAGGTCCCTTCTACCCCAGGCCATTCTTTGACTGTGATTCAAGTCTCTCCCTGGCAGCTAACTGAGGGCTTTCCAGGACTTCTGGCAGCACCTGCAGGAGGACAGACAGACAGAATCCAGGGGCCAGGACAAGGTCTGTGATGGGCCTTGCTTTCCACAGCAGACGGGGGAACTGACTTGCTATAAACAACAGTGACAGAGTAACAAAAGACAAACTCACTTGCAGATTGCCACTGCTCCAAAAGTGGCTGGGCAACTGTGGGCTGCTCCTCTGAAGAGGGTAGGAATGCCTGCCAGGCCAGACAAAGACTGTCTGCGTTTGTCTTGGCCATGGCCAGACACTCCAGGCCGGTCAGCTGGTCACAGTGCCCTGGCACGGTGTTCAAAGGGAGAGGCGTGAGGGCCATATGCAGGTACACTGCTGTCTTTGAACTCAATGGTCGCCTCCCCTGGGCCCTGGCCACTCTGCAGGCCCCACCACAGGTATGGAGGTAAGTAGCCACGGGACAGGCGCCTTCCTTGTGCCCCACCAGAGCGGGGTGGGGGAAGTGGTGCAGTGTGGGCATGACGGTCCCCACAGGTGTGCTGAGCAGCTTTGAGGGACTGTGCCCCTCCTGGCCGCCTAAAGGCCGTCCTCGACAGCGTGCAAGTCAGCCTGTAGCTGTTCAAAAGCTTTAATAGTGCCATGCTTGTGTGGATTCAGGTAGTGGTTTTTCTTAAGAACAAATTTATTGGCTTAAACTTTTAAAACACTGAGCCTTGTCCAATTTAACCAGTCTCTGTTTACAAAAGTTCCATCATGTTAAAGTTCTGCAGAGAGAGAAACAACAAAACCAGGGGGTGTCTACAGGAGGTGCTGGGCAAGCTGGCTAATTTGCGGTTTGCGCTTTTGACCTGTATGCAGTAGTACTATCTATGAGGCCCTGCCCTCTTCAGCTCTGAGTAACACTGGTATTTTTCCCCCCCCTTATTTCCACTTTGAAAATGGTGTGGATGGCTTGGGCAATTCCTCAGCCTGGCTAAACACTGGGTTTTCCTGATACTGATCACAGAGTTGGTGGCAGATGGGAGAGGTGGAGCCATGCACACAGTGCAGACAGGAAAGTCTAGAGACTGCTTCAGCCATCTGCCAGTGGGGATGCTTTTTTGCACCTTACTTAAGAAGCATAAACCCCTCTGACAACCTTGGCACTGATCTGCTTTCCAGGGGGATGAATACATCAATATTGAGAGTGATCTGCATGAAAACAAACGTGACTCCGTAGATGACGAGCAACCACGCTTGAAAGGGTAATGTGTTTTTGCATGAGTAAGTCTTCCACTCACTTCATCCTGGCCTAAGCAAAAAGCTGCCAGTGTTTCTACTTCTGGAGTGACAGCTCTAAATTTCACTGCTGTACCCCAGTGCTACATAGAGCTTTGTATTGCCTAGCAATTTGTGTAATACAGAAACACAGCATTTTTAAAATTATTATACCTCACAAATGACATCTGTGCGTGTCGAACTGTCCTTTTAAAGCCTTGCAAATTAAAGGAGCAATATTTTTTCTACTTTTACAATAACTTCTTTTCTAGTATTTCTACAGCAGTGATTTTAAAGAGAGCTCTTAAAGAGTGGTCTCTTTTGGGAAGTTAAAAATTCACTATTGTCTTTCAGTTTGTATAGCCATTTACTCCAGCACAAAATAAGAACAGAATAGCTGTGAAAAAAAGCCATTTTAATGGAGAAAAGTTTTACATTTTGTTTGTACTACTCCCAAGTGATCACAGAGTGAAAACACACATCCACATTTTACTTGAGGATTAAGAGTTTTTGTGAAAATAACAAACCCTGTTTAAGGCATTAAAAAAGTAAAGACACAATACTTGAAATCATACTAAATGTTCATAAGTGTCATTGATTTCTTTCAACAGATAATACTGAATAGCCTGTGGTCTGAGACACAGCGCTTTTGAAAGATCAGTCTATTGATAACACAGATTCACTACACAAGTACAAGGTGTTAGCATTCTCTTCTGGAGTACATACACAAGAGAAAATTGATTTCTGAGTTGCAAAATGCAAGCAAGAATAGTTTTGACATATATAAATATTTCACATTAATGTGCTTAAGTGAGACCTGTTTTTTCAACATCTTCAGTTACATTTCAAGCCGCTGGGATCAACTTCAGAATAGAATGTTTCCTTAGTAAATTAACCATATTTCATAAGGAACATATTTCTTCTGCCACCTTTCAGAACAGAGCCGCATATTTATGACATATGTGTCTAATTATTTAAGATATCCTGGTACCAAGGTGATAATAGTCTAAATTAATAAAACAAGGAGAGAGAGATGTTAGATAAAAGAAGGAATTACAAGAAATTGTAATCTGAAAGTAACAATTTTAAATCACAAAGGAGTCATAAGGAGCAGTAACAGATTGTAGATAGTATTTTTTCCTTTTCTTGGGTGATGGACGAGCCATAAATTTAATGCCTTTTTCGTCTATTTGTCTCTCATTTCTCCTTTTTTCTTTTCCTGTTCTATCTAATCTTTCTGCTGAGATTGGGTAGATAACCTAATGTTCCTACAAGTTAGAAAAAAAAAGGCTATGATTTGTGAAGCAACAGGAATTCCCAGAACTGAAATTGAAGTATCAAGAGCAATCAAGATTTCTCAGAGAACCTATTACTCTTTGTACTTGTGAAGGAGTGTGTTCCTGCTCTGTTCTTCTGAGTGCTGATATAATTTAAATTAATATTTCTTTCTCTCAAATGTATTTCAAATTAATTGAAATTTTTTGAGTGCAAAAAAGAAGGCTATTCATGCTGGATTTCAGTGTGCATCTAGCTCCAGCTGCATTTATTTTCCAAACAAGTACAGTCTGGATAATTAACATCTCTAAATATAACACTGCCTTTATGGACTGGGAATGTGAGGCACTGCTTTAGGGATGTGCCTCTCTAAAGCAGTGCCTCTGAGATGACAGACCCATAGCTGAAATTTTTTTCCAGCTTGCACAATATGAAGGTGTTTATTTAGCCACTGCTTTTGTAATTGATATACGTCCACGTCACAAGCATATTTAACATCGGAAATCTGTATTGAATAAACTCCCTTACCTCTCTTTCCCTAGGCTTCAACCTTCCTCATGAAATCACGCTGTTACCTTTAGTGAGGAAAACAAAGTGAAATACGTTATAATTGGAGGAACTGATACTAGAGCATGACATTCAAATATAACAAATAAAATTGTCATGAGATAATGAGATGAAAAGTTAATGTAATAACTACAAAATTTTAAAAAATCCAGAAACATCTATGCACACTGTAATAAGGTTTTATTGGGCATTGTTTATTTTACACACACACACAAATGTTAGGCCTTCACAATTACAGCAACACTACTGTTCTGCATAGCAATGCTGGGCTGGCTGTATTAGCAGACTTTGTGGGTCTAGTAACGAACACTCAATCTTTACCTACCTACTCAGTTTGCACTAACTCCATTAACAGATCTCTTCACAGAAGAGCTGTACTTTAGAGGGTAGGAGAACTGGCCTGCTGACTTTGCCCCATTACATTACAGATTGTCCCATTACATATCTGCTGTATTTTATTTTTCACTTGTCCAACATCAACCCGAAGAAGTCCCTCTCAAAAGACACTTCTTATCTGTCACTTTGAGATCCAAATTTAACCCTTACCAAGTTCAGTGAACTCCAGTGGAGAAATTTTGACCAATATAACACAATTTTCCTCTGCAAAAGCTTACGTTTCTATTCTTTGTTAATTTTTTTCCTAGGCTCTTAGAAAAAAAATATGATGAAGTCTGCGAATTTTGCAAGAAACATAAAACCAGAATTTATTTTGTGGTCTATGGAATTTTAATAACAGGTACAGTATATGTTACACCCAGGATTGCTGAAGCCTTTTTTATTTACTTGTTTGAGATTGTAGGCTGTGCAGTGTCTTTGTCTGACATAAAAACTCTTGACTGTCTTTAAGAATGTACTTCAAAGTAGGTAAGAATTTAGTCCCAGAGAAAATTCCAGATTGCAAAACCTGCTCATTCCCAAACATAACAAAAGCACAAATCTTGCTAAACTGCTTCTCCAGCATGTTTAAAGTCTGACTAGCAATTAAACTTGCGATAACAGGATAGTTCAGACTTTGTGTCTACTCTATCACCAGCGACTCCAAAATTACGATTTCAGTAACTTGTCCAAAACCATGAAATCACATTAAAAACAGTCAGCCACCTAATAGGACTGGACTTAAATCAACAGGCTGGAAATGAAAGTTTTCTCTTCTGACCCATATTACTCAATAGTCACAGCAATTTTTTTCTAGAGTAAATGTACTTAGACAGTATGCACTGCAAAATCATTCAGATACTCTTCTTTCTCCCTTTCCTAATTCGCAAGCAGGCTGGTTTGTTTCTTTCCACTTCACCAAGTTTGTTTTTGAGATCTTACTGCTTGACTACTGGGAACCCAGAGACTTGAAATATGTCTGTGAGATAGGCATCAGCACACCAGAAGGGGTTATAAAAGTGCTGCTTGCATGCTGAATATCCTGCCCTCATAACATCATCTTGTCTTGCTTTGTCATAGTACAGACATGTTCTGGCTCAAAAGAGTGAGTGAGTTCTAAGAATATGACAGGATTTCATATATTAATTCCGTAAAAAAACCAACTTGCATTACAAAAATCAGTAGTCCTTCTTCATTATTTGCCATAGACAAAATCAAATTATTCTTTACAAGAACGGAATATTTTTTTGGCCAGCATTTATCACCAGTGAACCTGTCAAATAATTTCGTAACTACTTTCTGAAATAAATTACTTTTAAGCTTCACAATTACTTGGAAAGGTCATCAATTCAGTCAATTGACATATGTTTGTAAGTGTTTGTTTCTAGTTTTATTGGGCAAACTCATCCTCTTTTGAAAAATGGAAAAAGACTCATGCTCTTAATTCATACTTTTTACACAGGAAAGAGAAGTTCTATAGATGTGTTTAATTTTCTTGAGTGATTAACATGTTTGACATGAATTTGCCTTGGCAAAAGCGTATAACCTGCTTTGATAGAATGAAAGCCACCTTTCATATCAACGAGCATATCATAAGCAACAACACTATTCACAGAAGCAAAATTTTTCAGTATTTAGTCTGAGAGTCAGAAAAGCACCGAAAAGATAAACACGGGCCTGACTTTGATCACATCTTATAAATTTAAGGTTTGATCCTGTTTTTGAAAAGACCAACCTAACTGACATGTATATTCTTGTTTCTGTGACAGCATACTTGGCAGTAGTTATTGCAGCCTGCAGTTTGAATTTTCAGAGAGCTTTGCCACTCTTTGTTGTCACTGTCCTAGCCATCTTCTTCATCTGCTGGGATTTTTTAATAGCTAAGTACGAAGACAGAATTGCTGCGCTCTTTTCCCCTGGAGACAGATATCTGAAAAAACAGTGGTTTTGGTTGAAATGGTAAATATTAATTACTTTCTATTTATGTAGAAGGACAATGCAGTAGTCAAGTTACCCCTATGATTTTATTTCAACTTACTCCCCCATAAACACAAGGAGATGGGTCAATCATACATATCTGAATAATACAGAATCATTCAGTATTTACCAGTTTATAGATATCAGGAACACATTCAGGATTTCAATACAGTAGTTGAGGATCAAAAGTCTTCACAGAAAGAGTAGAAAAATACCATGAATTGAGGCAGAACACATTTGTGGTTCAAAGAGAATACGTTCAAAAAAGTCCATGTGTGTTGCTGGCTTTTGCATTCTTTCTGCAAGCCAGAAAGTGCTTCACTGTTCAGAGAGCTGTTAGGTTTATTGAAACCTTAATTCTAACATATGCAAACTGCTAAAGATTGGAGTGTATTATCTAGATACTGCTTTTCCACATATCTCCACAGCAATTTTTACTTGACCTTCAGGAATCAAAACATGCCAGCCAGATTTAATGTCATAATAAGGTCGTATGACCTTAATTTGGGATGGTAGACATTCATCTGGTAGATAAATGGTAAATAATTAGACCTGTCAGATAGTTATTTCAAGTATTCATGAGCAGTGATCAGGGATTTTGAAGTTATCCCCGGGAAAATGAGGAGACAAGGAGCCTTATAGACCAAAGAAAAGACCAAATGAAATCTCATTAAAAAGGAAAGCTAAATTCACAAGCTACCTTCTGTTTCAGCTAGGTTACTACTAGCTGAGAGACAAAGAATTTTAAGGAGGAGTCATTCTCTGTGCATGAAATGTTCCAGATTATTCTTAAGATTTAAAAATGGTTTTGCTAAGAAAGGTCCTATAGAGATTGTGGTCCTTCTCCTCGGGAGCCACATTAGAAAGCAGTCACACAGAAGTATTTCCATTAGATGATCTGACAGCCTCTCTGGGAGAAGGAGCAAAAGGAACAGGAGAGCCCCGAGGAGCAGACAGAACAAGCTGGGGCAGTAAGTGCCATGTTACCTGGGCTGCAATCCTTAAATTGTACATACGCAGATTAGGTGCTTAACTGTTTCCTTCCAAGAGACAGGAAGTCTCTCAGGTGTAGAAAGGGTTACTCAGCATTGCAATGGCCAAGCCATTTTGTAGAGTTTGCCTGCAATGTTTTTAATCCACATCTAAAAATGGAATTTATGTACCTAGGTACCACTGAAATCAGTGAAAGCTTACAGTTAGACAAAACTAGCATTAAAGATCTGGGACTATATTTATATCCTCTCTGTATATGGGATGATGTATTTTGTTGCCTTCCAGGCTGTTGTTGTGGTAATTACCTTCAATAAATAAGCTTAATGTGGTTCTGATAGTGGGGACCATAGAAACACTGAAACACAGATGTACACGTCTCTTGCCACTGTTTCTGGGATAGCTGAGCAGACCAAATGGTTACAAAGAGCCGTTTACAGCCTGCTCCTCAGTAGAGTGTGCTTCATAGCCCCACCAGCTAAAGAGCATAGGGCAAGTTGTAAAAACCACAGCCTGTCTTGCCTAGAACTAAAGAAAGATTCAATAAAGAAAAGGAAGGAAGGGAAGGAAAAGAAGGATGAAGTGAGAAAGAAAGATATCACAGTTCATTTAATAGAAATAGCACCCCGACAAGAGTAACTCATGCTTTTTTTGGGTTTCCCCTCATACTCTGCCTTGGAGGACATTTCTTCCAGATGTCACCAAGGATGCTGCCAGAGGTGCATCAGCAAGGGCAGGTTCCTGCTTGTGTAGAGCTACAGGTTTCATACAATACATTGTACAAAGAGTTTATTTACAAACAGAGATGCAAATGTTTTGGGTACAGGAAGGGAAAGAAATATCCCAAACAGCTATTTCAGGATATCATGATGCTTTTTTTTTTTATCTAGGGTGTTGTGTGCAGCTCTTATTATAACTATAATTTGCTGGCTCATCTTCGACACAACAAAACAAGGATCCCGTCAGCTAATCTCCTTTGGTGGGCTTGTGATGTATGTTCTCTTGATGCTTATCTTTTCCAAATATCCAACCAGAGTGAGTATTTATTCCCTGATGGGCCTTTCGGGAATTTTCTTATTCTGTGTCTAAAAAGCTATTCCTCTACCCTAGCACCAAGTCTAGTAAGAGTAACAAAATGTGGGAAAGTAAAAATATAGGCTTGCCTGAGACTAAGCACCGTATTTAATTTCTGAGGAAAGTAAATTTGCTGTTGGGGAGCATGCGTGGGGCTGTACCAACACTGGTCTCTCACTATTTTGGGAAGCAGCTGCCCATCTTTTGTTCAAGCCATGATACAGGTTGGAATACATTTGCTCCTGGAGTATCAGTGCAAGCTGAGATAGGCCTTTTCCATGTTTTCACCCACAGGAGCCTCACCACAGTCCTCAGCACATCACAGTTATTTACTTGAGGACACCATCATCACATCAACACAAATAGCATGGAACCAGAGATATGATAGATTTGTATAGCTCTTAACCCCTCACAAGTTTGTTTCCCACTGCAAATTCAGCAGCTGAGGCTGAGCTGAGATCCTCACCTTTTGCTCACCCACTCCCATAGGCTTGTAAATGCCATTTATTTTAATTTTCCACCAGAAATGTCCGCTCTGGTTTGCTGTGGTATTACAAAGGGCTTAAGTCAGCCACCGCAACTACCACCTTAGCTTTTACTCCTGTTGGCATGCCTCACATACCTCTGCATGCTTTCATTAATCATATATCTATTGTCCAGGTCATCAGGTTTTCCCAATACTTTTCAATATGTCTTCTCTCAGTGCTGAGACTTTCTTAACAGGTGAAGTCCTCTCAGCAAGGACTGATGAACTTACCCCATCCTTTGCAACTGCTGTCGTCTCCAACTGAGGTGAAAACTCATACTCCGAATGCTTTGTGCTCTCCCATGAGTCCTCATTACACCTAATTGGTTTGTGTTACTCAAATATGATCTGATTAAATTAGAGAACACCATTTCAGCTTTTTGTCTTGTAAGTAATTTGATTCAATTTTACAAAACAAAGATGTGTTCTGAGGCAGCAGAACAGGAATCATCAGTGTAGTGAAGAGAAACTCATCATAAGCAGTCACAGTTTTTCCTATGACTGCCTTTATATGATGAATCACAATACATAACTGAGTAGTTCTCAGGTATCAAAAGTCTTTAAAGCTAGTGGACAGAAGCAGAGTTGAAATTACCCAATGACAAACCCTATAAAAATATCTCCTTATTCTCTGTCCAGATATGTGAAGATCCAAGTCCCCTACAACCTGTTTTGGCAGCTGCACCTGTCCTGCAGTATAGTCAGGCAATACCCTTACATTATTTAAACAAACATCCAAAGTAAACTATTATTTATATAAATAACAAGCAGTTTCTTTATTTTTCTGTCTATCTAGGTTGCTTGGAGACCAGTGTTTTCAGGAATAGGAATGCAGTTTATTCTTGGGGTTCTTATTCTGAGGACCAAAGTGGGTTTTGATGTATTTAACTGGCTAGGCATTCAGATCCAGGTAAGCTATTGAGCAAAATCCTTACTTGTTTAATATAATTTTCTGTCTTGAAAGTCTTAAATTATATGAACAGTCTGTTCAAGGATCCATTTGTCCCTTGATTTTTTCTCCTCTTGAGGAAAAATGGATTCTCAGAAAGGTAGTTGACTTCCTGAATTCAACCTTCTTCTCATTTATTTTTTGTTCCATTAATACAGTGGCCAGAGTAATCCCATTTATTAATGGCTTTACCATCATTGGGCTGAAGTTGTAAATTGGCATTCTTGAAACACAAACTACTGTTGTGCCAGGGCACTCATAGGAACTTTTAGAAATGACTCAACTCCAAATCACCCTTGCAATAAACATGATATGCTGAAAAGCCTTGGGATTTAGGGCACAGCCCTAATTATCTTGAGAGCAGCAACATTCCTGGCACCCAGGACATTTCATAGTTCTCATAACATATAAGAAAATTAATTCAGATACATACAGGTGGCAAAAACCACATCTGCATGCCAGAAGGGATCTCTAAAAAGTGGATGGGATGGGATCTGTCCACAGATGTCTCTGCAGACACAAAATTTTTTTACGTCTCGTACTGTAAACTAATGAATAAGCAATATCCAAAATATAGATCAGAGAGTACCCCCCTGAAGGACGTTCAGACTTTTCACCCCAGGGATACTATTCTCACGGCTGTTCTTCACAGGTAATTAAGCACATGTAAAACCAGACAGTGCAGAATGTACTGTCTCTGTGTGGGAGCAAAAGCACAGATCTGACGTCTAATCTGCAGGCAGTGGGAGTCAGCTGGGTTTTGTTACCAGGTTTGCAGTTTCTGACCGAAGCAGGTCTGGTGCCCCCTTTCGTTAGCTTCATATTTTTATGTCTTACAGTCTCTCCTGTCAGAACTAATTACGGTAGCTATTACAAAATGTATTTTAACTCCATTTTAAACTGTATCATTAACGCATATATTTGCATCAGAAGTATAAAAATGCACCACCGGATCAGAATTAAAAAGTAGAAGATTCCCTTAGGCTAGCTCTTAGCTACACCTTCCCAAACTCGTTACTTCAGCCATCAAACCTCCGTTTTAAGCCGTGTAGTTTATTTTACCTATTTACATCGGATGGAGCATAGGAATGCACCAGCGTATTTGGATTAAAGAGTAAATGTTTCTTTCAGTGTAGCTTATGGCCTCTATTTTGTCGGGTACTCAGCAGAGCACAGCAGAGATCCTCAATTCAGCCAAACACAGTCAGCGAGGCCTGGACCCCTACAAATCAGAGCCCAATCTTCTTGTACCTCACCAAATTTCTGCAAGACAACTAGCAATATTTTCTTGGGTTTTGGCAGGTACCCAGGTTTTATGGATAAGTTATTTTGCTTTCTGTCCCTAGACTTTTCTGGAGTACTCTGATACAGGTGCCAAGTTTGTGTTTGGTGACAAATACACGGATCACTTCTTTGCTTTTAAGGTAAGATGGTTGTTATATGCCATATGTGGCAGATAGACAATGGTAAGAGGAACAGTATAGCTGGGAAATAAATTTGTCTTGTGATACCTGTGTAGTCATCAGAGAAATCAGCAGGCAAATTATGCCTTATTATGTGACATTCTGAATAGAAAATTTGGGAGCCCTTTCATTGTCTGCTATACACTGAGTTAGATTGCACTTATTTAGTTTAATTATAACAACATATATTGCATGTAGACAGAACTTTGGCATATCTCTCTACAAGGAATAGGTTAAAAGGCTTGTACCTGGCCACTGAAAGAAATATTACCTCCTACCTATCTTCCCTACCTCTCCATGGGTAAAAGTGCTCTACCATGCTATGTTGTTGTGCCTTTAAGTGCTGTGCAGATCACTGCCTCACAGACATTCCCCCTGAAGAAGTGTAGAACCTAGATGTGTATTTATTCATGCTTGGGAGAAGAGCTAGAAGCTCCCTTAGAAAGAAGAATTACATGATACTACATTATTATTGCATTAGTAAGATCACAGAGAGATTTCCCATCTTTCTCTTAAGAGACCTAAGAAACAGCTGGAATGCAGTTCATCTGCTTTGTGCTCTCTAATCTGTACCAGCATCCTTCCTAGTTTTGGTCTGAGAAGTCGCTCATGCCACAATGCCTGCTTAGGTTCGAATTAAGAACATATAAGTCAAAAGAAACCCCAAACCAACCCAAAAAACAAATAAATAAACCCCAAACAAATAAGAAAAATGTACCAGGACTTACTCAGAGACCATTCTTTCGATATTTCAGATACCTGACCATGGACTTATATGCCTTTTATCTTATTTTTTTTCTTGAGGTGATATTCCAAACTAGATATTCTTCAACCTTAGCTCTTTCATTACTTGAGAAAGAAGCTGCTATATGCAAAATAGCCTGCTACTAAGAATAGTCAGAACATCTTAGAAGGAAAAAAGAAATTAGGCATTTCATCAATAAATATGAATTACATTTTAAGAGCAGTACTTTTGCACCTTTAGTTTCGCTTTCCAGGCTCCTCTCACTTTTACTCTATTGAGTACTCAAATAACAATTTTTATTTCCAACTGCATGTTTTGGGGATTAAATTATTTAATTCCCACACCCCTGTGTTATTTTTTCTGTAGTTTTTGACAATGCCTTATGAATATGATTCTTTCCCAAGGTGACTTTTAGTGCCTTAGTGATGATGCAAAATACTTTGCTTACTAAAGCCATAACTAGGGACCAGACAGCCCTAGTTTCCTTCTGTGTAGGCAAACATCCATCAGTCTTATGCTATGGTTCAAGCCAGCAAAACCATGGTATTTTTAGAAGATTATAACAGGAGCAAGTAGATTATTCTCATATTGAAAAACAAGAAAACAAAAACCCATGAGTTGATTTTCAGAGCTGCATATATATATGTGTACATATATATGGCAGACAAGTGTACAGCAGAACCAAAACATGTTGCATCTGCTCCTCCTGTAGACAGAGAATTCCCTCTTCCAACAACAGTGAGTGACAGCCAGCCTCTTCTCTCTTGAAACACTTGTCATTTACTTAGACATTAAGTTGGTCCAAAGTGGTTCTTTATATCTTTCAGATATTTTATGGGCTTTGCATGTTGTGATGATCTCTCCAAATCTTGCCCCAAGATACTTCAAAGCATCCTTCAAAGACAGTGCTTAGCTCCTGAGAGATTAGACAAGGGACAGGATATGTCTTTGCAGAAAACTCAGAGTCCAGTTGTATCCATACTGCATCCTTAGCAATATGCAGGGACACATCAGTTTTCTGCCAGGTGGACATGTTACCAGAGCAGACACATCCCATATGTGCATATGCACACCTGTATGGGTTCTGACCTGGCCCACCAGTCCCCCAGAGCCTTTGAGCACACGGTTCTGGAAGCACTAATTAGTCAAAAATGCACGCATTTACATACATAAACTGGGTTATTTTAGATGTGTATTTGTGTATGCAGATGCATCATTTCTGAATTCTGAAAAAAAAACACTTTCCCACATAAATAAGCACTTCCAAGCAGTTAACTAGATGGAAACGGCCTTTTAGTACTTTGTCTTCTATCCTGTTGACTACAAAAGGCAATGTTTGCTTTGAGCAAAGAAGAAATAAGACTTCTGTTAAATCTTTAGCTTCTTTTTAACACCAGGAAAATTTATGGTTCCCTGAGAAAGGCTTTGCTTTGAAGGTCAAGCTTTAGGAGTGTATGAAAAAGCAGGATGTTCCTTAAACATCAATAGCAACTTCTTTAAAGGAAAACAAGGAAAAAGTTAAACATCAAGCCACAAATGGGAGGGGAGTTGAGAGCAGCCAACAATTTTAACTCCCTGCTTTGTATGGTAATAACAAAAGAAAAGGCAGGAGAGAAAGATATTTGTTTTACTGATCTAAAGCTTCTGGTATTACTGCAAGGCAAACTATCCCTACAGAATCACAAAAAGATCAAAGAACCAAACTTGAGAAAGCAGCATTATATTAACCTGTTGAACAGCACAACAATATTGGTTAATTGCTCTCTGTCCTTTCAATGAAAGGTTCTGATCATCAAAATTGAGTTTCTAAATGTTTATCAAAATTGTTCATAGTACCAGCTCTCCTCTAGAAAGGCATAGCGTCTGTTTACTGAAAAGGCCTGAACTAACAAAGTGGTTTGTTGTTTTTCATTCTGTTACTTGATTTTATTTGCAATGCATTATGTCATTAGTGAACACACATGAAAGCTTATGTGGCTGTGGGAAAATGACTGAGGCCCTGTGGACTGGTAACTGGAGATACATTTAGAGGAAACTGAGGGGTTATATTAGCATCTTAACAGGAATTATAATACACGGTAAATCACGGTTGCTGCTCCCTGCATGGAGTATGGTTGGCGCATGACTTGAAACCTCTTCCACGATGATTTACCATCATCTACTAAGGGGGATGACATGGAGGGTGAAGCAGAGTGGAGACACCATGGCCAGGCTCTGTGGAAATCCTTGCAGGGAAGGGACCTTGGTGGTACATTGTAGCTGATAAGCCACATACCAACTGTCAACCCGGGGAAAGAAGGGAAGATGTCCCACTGCTGAGCCAGCAACTGTGGCGAAATCCCTCTCCTTTGATGAACTTGCTTCATTAAAGCCTAATAATAATATTAATGCACACATCCATGTCAAAGTTACCCGTCCCCGAGGTACTGCCACCCCTCAATGGGATGCTCTCTGTATTATTTTTGACTGTATCTTTAAAAGCGAAGGGAGACAATTTTACACTGATCAGTAACAAAGGTATGTATGACTAGAGTCACTCAAGCTGCACGTAAACACGAAGAAATATTATGTAAGTTAAGAATGGAGGAAAAGTTAGGGAACACTCCATCGTAGCTGCTGTTGATGGGCTGAACCTGTCTTCTTTCCCATAGGAACACCTACTGGGTAAGAACCAGACTCTATGCACCCTGACTACTTTTACTGGGGATTTGAGCGTGTCTGTGTATTCCTTTAAGTATATTTTTGCAGTCAGATACTATCATCAACAATCTTCAAACCTTAACCTGTCATGATTTTATATTAATAAAGAGTGTTATCCTATAAACTGTTAGTGTGAATCCTTCATAGATGCTAGCAGTTGCCAGCAATGGATAATACACTCTAATAAAGGGAAAGACCTGCTGAGAGGTCTCCCTTGTGCTGGTGGTGTGTGTCCCTGACTAAGACAGTCAAACCACCCTCCAATCCAGCAGGACTGCTCAATGAGGAGTCCCCCTAATGGGATGCTGACAAACTGATCAGGTACAAGGGTCTTGGCTTTCCTGGGACACTGTCAGACAAATTAAACACTGAGGGTCACATAAATCTCTCCACACTAAGGGTTGAGGAAGCCTCCCCTTTTCATGTAACAGTGGTACTGTTTTAGCTGTAACTAATCTGTCTGACTAGTTGTGGACTTTGGGGAAATTTTTCTTTCTTTTGTGTATTAGCATAGAAGTGGTGGGGTCCTGTATATTTAACATACTTGAGAATCAAGTTATATTAGTTTTATTCAGCATGGAAACCCAACAGATTTAATAATCCATCAGATTTAATAATCCAATCCTTTTAATAATCCATTCATGCAATTCTTTTAAATTATGTTGAAAGAAAGTATTTTTCAGTCTCCAAAGTAAGAGATGGATATTCACATTTTGTATTTAGTAAGTATATACCTTTAAATAGATTCTGTTTAAAGAATGTAAATGTTTGAACTAACTTAAACATGGCTATAAACTAACATATATCATGCTAAACCAGACAGTTTCAAAACAATCACGGTTGTGTTAGAAAACTATGTAGATAAATGAAAATTACTTAATTACAGCACAATCAGGAAGGTCAAAAATTTTACAGCTAAGAGTAAACTTTAAGATGACTTTTCAATACCTGTAAGTACAACTTCAAAAGCAGGATTCCATTTTCAAAGATTAAATGGCCTAAAGGACAGGAAACTACTCTAGAAGTTTTAATGATCTTGTGTCTTCAAACCAGGTCCTGCCAATTGTGGTTTTCTTCAGTACAGTTATGTCTATGCTTTACCACGTGGGATTTATGCAGTGGCTTATTGGAAAGGTATGCATTTTTACCAGTTAGGTGCTCATTTGGCTAGTGTGGGAAACATTTTGAACACATGCAGAGGAACCTAACCTGGAAATAGTTCCAAATATTACCATTGCAAAATCTTAATTGGCATCACATTCCACATTTTCTGTCTCTCAGTCTGGTTTCATTGCTTATGTCATATTAATTGTTCGATTTCCCTGGCTAGCTTTAGCATTCCTCAGGTGCCATACTTGCTTAAATCTTCCTTTTTGCCTGCCCTTCTCACAGCCCTCAAAGTGCAGGATGGAGATTAAGTCACAGACAGTGGATTTCTGCTAAGTGTTTCAGTAGCAATTGCATGTACCTTCCTATCACAGATACCCAAATAAGGTCAAAGCAGGTTCTTCGCCTCATTCTCCTAAGTGTTCATTTCTGTCAGCATCTATGTGTAGTGCTAGTGTCTACTAAGATAAGATCTGTCCAGTAAAACTATCATATGAGGGAAAAGATCTTCTTCTATGGTGGTCGTTAAACCTTATTTAAAGATACTCCTAAATTAAAAGTACTTTGCCCCTTTACATTCATAATACTGTTATATAAGCACCATGAACCTCACCTAGCACCTGGTGTGCTAAAATTGCAACGAGACAATTTTAACCTTAATCTAAATTTCATATTTTTCCCCTTCATATGATCCAAGTCTCTTTGGACAAGAACATAAATAATAAGAACACATGAAAACATGTGTTTTGTTTAATTTTGTTTAACATTTTGTGCCCCGAAGGAGCCTGGAGTACTCTCAGTTCTGTTAAATTGCTCTTCCTCTATCTTATTTTAGGATGTAATAATTACATGAATGTGCTACACCTTGGAGCTGAAATCATAACTCAGGAAGTATTGTAACATGTCTCTGAACTCTTAAATCTATATGATTAACTCAAGAAGGGCATGGAATGGCCAGAACAAATTTTTGTTTATTTTTTTAAATCATTTTAGGTTGGTTGGATAATGCACATTTTCATGGGGACAACTCCTGTTGAGTCTCTGGTAGCTGCGAGTAACATATTTGTGGGACAGGTGAGTTGGAGCACAGAAAAACATGCTAACACAATACTACAGAATATAGGGAAATAATGCTGCTCATGGAGCATTTGTGTATTAAAAAAAAATCTCTTATAAAGCCAGGATTCCACTACAGCAAGTCTAATGTTGATTTCCAAAATTGCAGTATGTTCCTATGTTGGCAGTGATGCACAATGGAGTGGATTTGGGAAGTGATATGTTTTCCCGACAGAAGGTCAAACATAAATGTAGGTGATAGGTCTCCCTACCAGATTACTCCAAGGCCATGAAGAAATGAGAGTTTTAGGATTCTTTTTCAATTGAAAAGGCAAGTGGTATGAAAAGACAGCATGCAAAGCAGGCCAAGGGCAGGAGAGAGAGATGCAGAAAACTAAGATCCAGGGCTAGCAGTATAAGGCCTTATCCACCAAATGAGTGGACAGCATCTAGTAGACCACTTTAATGGGAAATGAGTGAAACCCACATTTACAACAATATCTGTCGAAAGCTTAAAAGCAATGTAGAAAGATCAACAATTAACATCCAAGTCCAAATGCAATATTGGCATGATATTTAGCAGTGGTGCATCACCGCATCCCCCTGCTTCAAGGTTTAGGGTAGTACCTCTCCATGACACTGCCTCCAGAATGTGCTCACACGCATGCCAGAGGGGCATGTTTCACTTGACTAACAAACAGCCTTATCTGTGGCTGTCCCTAAGTGACTCAGAATTGGAATAGAATTTCTTGACAATTTCATTGTGCCTTTCAGGGAGACAGTAAACCAGCCAGAATTGTCTTCAGACATTCTCCTTCTTGGGATAAAAAATCCCCAGTCTAATGAAATATGAGTGCTTGTTAGCACTAGGATTAACTAGTCAAAGACACCTAAGAAAGTGTGATGCAGACACTCATTTTTCTGCCCTGTTAATAAAAGAAATCTTTGGGATTTTATTAGGGATTTCTTAATTTGATACTTGTTTTTCACTTCCAGACAGAGTCTCCTCTCCTGGTACGGCCCTACTTACCATACATCACCAAATCTGAACTCCATGCAGTCATGACAGCAGGATTCTCAACTATCGCTGGAAGTGTCTTAGGAGCATATATTTCTTTTGGGGTAAGACAGGGGAAGAGAACTAGAAAATATCTGGTTTATCTGAAATGTTTTAAGTATGTAGCCCAGCTAAAATGCTTTGAAAATGTCCCTCAATCATTCTCACTGTTTGTTTCTTTCTTCTCTGAAGGAATTAACCACAAAAATTCCTGGTCTTCTGACAGCTCTTTCTCTTTTCCTTATGAGAAATAAGAACTTTTGATGACCTCCTGTAGAAAAAATCATCCAAACAACTAACCAATTTAATTGCTTTCCTCCATGTTTGTGCATGATATGGTTATCATGGAGTATTTTCTATCACCTGGAATTCTAGGTTTCCTCCTCCCACCTGCTGACTGCTTCTGTCATGTCAGCACCAGCGTCATTAGCTGCCTCCAAATTATTCTGGCCTGAAACTGAAAAGCCTCTGGTAACTCTGAAGAGTGGCCTACAAATGGCAAAAAGGTAAGCTGGTCCAGGTACTAGTTAATACTACTGCAAAAATGGTTTTTGGGAAAGTAACTCCTCACACATAAATTTTAGGGAGATTACATAGTAGGATTGCAAACAATAAATTAATTACAGACTAATATACTGCAAATGGTTGATTTGTGAATTCAGGTGAGTGTGCCCAATAATAATCTAACATATGCCAAGGACCTGGGTCAAACTGTAAACTCTCCAAAGAAAGAGGGAAATACCTACCTGAGGACCTGCCAGGAGGCTTTCCCTTTTGTAATGTTGCTGCCTTTTTTCTGTAATGAATCTGAAAATACAAACATGTAAAAGCAAAGGCAGAGCAATCATTTCAACAACAGCGGCAAACTTGTTGCCCATCTGCAGGGAGACTTCTCTTAAGAAGGACAGGCAAAGCAGAAAGGTTTGTAAGGATCTGCTCCTGAACGGCCCAGGCATTTCTGCAAGGGCTGCATGGAAGAGGAGCAGTGACACTCCCTAATCCCAGCAGTGCTACAGTTTTGAGATCTGATCCATATCTTGCCCAACCCTGAATGTACCAGAATTCATTCTCAGGGCACCACAAGCATATGCTTCAAGTGTCTGCCATGAGGACAGGGAAATCCAACTTCACCTCATAATTCTTTTTCATTATTTTCTCTATGAGTGAACAAACTGTTTCAGTACTAGACTTTTAATCAAGTGCATGTACATTTTAGTTCTATTATTTGTTCTTGAGTTTAAAGATGTTCACACTGTTTTTTTCTTCACTGTCAAAGTGAATCAAAGAATCTGCTGGAAGCAGCCAGTCAGGGTGCCTCTACCTCCGTTGGGCTGGTAGCAAACATCGCCGTGAATGTGATCTCCTTCCTTGCCCTGCTGAGCTTCCTTGACTCAGGCCTTTCTTGGGTGGGCAACTTGTTTGACTATCCACAGCTGAACTTTGAGGTATGGTCTCCAGGTCCTTCATGCAGCTTGGATACATGCATAATTTGTCTTTCTCAAATTTAAGTGCTTGTGTGGTTTGTTTGTAGGGGTTTTTTTTGTTGTTGTTTTGTGTTTTAACATGATCTAAACCCATATTTCATTTGCATGTTCTGAAAGTTTTTTAAAGTAAAATTTTTGCCATAAAAGTATTTCTGTATCTATTAGTCCACATATAGTTTCCCTCTGTGGTGTTCTTTCTAACCCTCAAAGTATGTTTACACGGAGTATGCTAGCACCTGCCCCCTCTGACTTGGCAGTGCAGCAGATCTGTCAGTTACACACCTGCCAAGCCATTAACATCTCCTTCAGCTAAATATTAAAGTGGCTTTAGCTTCAGAGAATCCCATCAAACCCTTAATGCTTGCTAGGTTCGCTTAGATGGGGACACTGGGGCAAGGCTGGACTTGTCTGAAACCAGACTTGATATCTCCTAGTTCTCGATACAATTACAACATAAAACTGTACCCGAATCACTCAACTGAGCAAAGGGGTTTCAAACAGGACTTGTGTTTAAACCTAGGTCAATATGTGAATTTTGACCCAATGCAACTACCTTGTTTCAATGGTTTGGGGCTTTTTGTTTTGCAAGACCCTAATAAAAGCCCTGTGGAAAACATGGATATAACTTGTGTTAAAGGTGCTGCAGAAGTGAATAGTCACTCACAACAGACCTGGCTTCAGCAATACTAAGTTATTACCCTGGTGAGCTTTCAAGACATCTCACTGCACCCCAAACACCCACAGCTGAGGAAAGGCACAAGTATGTGCCTCAAGCATACTCATGCAAAGGCTGGTATTTTAATAACTGCTGGATGGTGCAAGATATGGACAGGTAGATAGTCCACAAAGAATTGAAACACACAGACATGATGCATGCAGCCATTCTTCCCTTAGGAGAGACATTAACGTAACTTTTTGCGGGCAGAGAAACCAGCCAGAAATAGTAACTGCTTTAAGACCTCCATTACATTCCCTAAGGACAATCTGACCAAACCCTTTCACAACTGGAGCTATTTTCTCCCATATAAAAATAAGCTATACTGTGAATGGGATTTCTTTTTCAATTTGCATAGATCTTGTAATGCCAGGAAAAAGTAGGTACAGCTTTAATTGTATCAGATGCACAGTTTTTATGCAGAGACAACTCTTTTGTTTACGCTGGTTGGAGTCCAATAACCTGATAATTAAGCATGTTCATTAACACATTTGATTTAATCAAGAGAAGAATTAGAATTCTCACTTCTCTTATCAGCTCTTTTAGTTCAATCTTCCTTCTTGTCATCAAACACTTTGCCTAATTTGAAGCCCTATTGAGGGGAAAAAAGGCACAGAAACGTTTGTTTTGTTTTAGATATAAGATTAGGGACATATATAAATATTTTGTTATATCTAGAGTCTGGATTAGTATTTTAAAAGTTACTCAAGCATGCCTTACTATTAAAAACTATCCCAGAGTTATTGCCAGCAGAAATTCAAAGCCAGTTTTCCTCTGCTAAAACAAAACCATCCTTATTTTAAGTTTAGGAAAGTTACTGCATGCTGTTGTTCCTTGACCAACCATATCTCTTGACCTGCTTTGTCTTATACATTCTGCAGAACATTTGTGCGTATGTCTTCATGCCATTCTCTTTCATGATGGGAGTAGACTGGGAAGACAGTTTTATTGTCGGTGGACTACTGGGTTACAAAACTTTCTTCAATGAGTTTGTGGCTTATGAACGCCTTTCAAAACTGATTCAAAACCGAGAAAAGGGTGGAAGCATGTACATTAATGGTGTGAAGCAGTATATGACAGTAAGTAACATTTTCTGTTCTACAGATTTATTTGATCTAATACTTCAATGTTGAAACTCAACTTATTTTTTAATATGGCCATAGAATGGTTGCATAATACTCTTAAGATGTGTCTTTGAGTGACAGAGTTCAATTATGAGAATGCAGCATTCCTCTGTGAGGCTGCCATGACTTTCACTGCCCTAGCCATCTTGAATAAACATAGAAACAGAAAGGCATGGGTTTGGAAATATGCAGTGTCCCACAGGACACTGCACTTAAGACAAGGCTTTCTTCAAGGCAACTTTCTTCTTACCTGATTCTTAGCACTTTCCTATGAGCTACTCTCCCAAGAAAACCCTGAGGAAGAACTTGAGGATCCTCCTGCCCTCAGAGGTTTGTTCAAGCATTAAACTTGAAGAGAGGCATCCAGCAAGCTCCAGCAGGCAGCATTACTGGCACACATTTGTGTAGGCTGTTGTTCCCTCTGCAGAGGACAGTAACAAAAGACATGTATTACACGGCATACACCTCCCTTGACACACTGAGTCCAACCAGTCTCTCTCAGGTGAGCTTTCCAGCCTTGTCCCACCTTTCATTCACAGTCTACCCAACCGACCTGTAACTTTTACTACAGTGCCCTGAGGAAGGCAGCGCTAAGGGCATCCTAGGTGTGTGTGCACGGGGCCAAAGGTCATGCAGTGATCAAAGCTGACCTTTGCAGACATGACTGCTCCACCCTCTGGCATTCACATGCACAGCACATGCTGAATTCTTCCTGAGCACAGGCAATGAAAACCATGATATCCAGCTTTTCACCTTCATTGATCCTTCTTTCTCAAATTGAGACAGATTGTCACTGTAGAGAAATCCTGAATTAGAAAGTATTTTGTACAGCTCTTATTTCCTTATTTGAATCAGATGGGATGCTGTGGATACCTCTTATATTAAAAACCAAACCCACGTTCTTGACCACTTGCATTCCTGATTAACAGAACATATTTCATATGTGGAGGTAGAAAGCCAGATGGTCTGTCAAATATTTGCACCCTTGCTTGAGCATCCATTACTAGTGTTCCTGAAATTGTTGGCAATAGGGTCCTGGGCTAGAATGATCTTCGATATGCCCTGCTATAGAAGTGCTTCCTTCTACTATGTGAATGTGGCACTGAATTCCTGTATAAGTGAATAAGGTTTTTTTAGCCTGGAATACAGCCTTAAAACACAGATCCCAAGAACTCTGTTTCACTCTGTTTTCTTTTTCCCTTTTTCTTTTTCTTTTTCTTTTCTTTTTCTTTTTCCTTTTTCTTTTTCTTTGTCTTTTTCTTTCTTTCTTCCCCATAAGATGTCATATAGAACTTTCACATTCACTTCTAATACCTGTAAAGAGCTGTATTAGCTTCCCTGGTGAAAAAGCTCTGAAATACATAAACAATTTTGATTCATAATGCTGGTAAAAATTGGCTGGTAACCATCATAATTACAGCACAACAGTTCAGATGAGGGTGCGCTTGCCTTCCATTTTTAATTTCTCTTCAGCTTCAGAGCTCTCTAATTCATCCACACAGATTTTCACTCTGAGCAAACAAGTGTCTTCACCTGAGTCATTAATTACACGGCTTCCTGTTTTCAGAGCTAGGAAAGTGCAAATGAAAGCAGGGAAATCACAGTACACAGAGGTTTTTCTAGGAAAAGCTGGTAGAGTGGGTACTTGAAAAACATTTTCCTGCATTTGTGCAGATTGATTGAAAGTACCTACAAATTGATGTTCACAAAAGAGGAATTAAACCAGGGAAACTTCTAATAAACAGGAAACCTGCCAGAACACTCACTCATTTTCAGTTTGAACCTAAGCCACAGTAAATAGGAATTCAGAGCTTCCAGGGGGACAAATTCATTTGTTGAGATATGTTGCCTCCTTTCTCAAAATGTTTGAACTACGTTTGTCTGAAGGCCCACAAGGTTTGTAGCCTGATTTTATCTAAAGCCATTTTGTGTCCTGTGAGTGTCCCTCCATGGAGGCAAAGGCCAACTTTGTCTCTGCTCTGAGGTCCAGGCTTAGATGGTGTTACCCAGGGGGAGAAGGGGGGTGGAAGTCAGCATGGAAATTGTTAATGGGGATTCCAAAATCATGATGTTCCTCTCTGCCTGTTAACACCTCAATGTACCCACTTCCTAGGAGACTCATTTGCCTTCTCCACACAGGGTGGAGCATGCACAAAGCAGCTTTGTACATAGAGCCCGCTGCTTCTTCAGGGACAAAGAAGTCAGGGATACATACCAAAACTTTAGGTTCCAACAGAGTTTTATAGAGGCATCCAGCTGTGAAAAACAAGTTGTGTTATAGCTCTCTGACTCATACTTTCAGAAAACAGCAGCTAAGTTGCCACTAGTAAGATCAGATTTTTTTTTTTTTTTGTCTTTAATTATTAGTACTCAATTCAAAAAGACACAACAATATACGTGAAAGATAAAATCATCACATGGCTTATGAGTCCTCACATGGGCAGTGGGTATAAAAGCCTGTGACTTTCAAGAAGAGAATAAGTCTACTTTTCTGAAAGCCACACCTTGGGTAGCAACCAAGCAAAACAGAATGATTTTAGTACTCGGAACCCTGAGCCACAATGCCATGTTTTCAGACCTTTAAATCACAACGAGCTGTTTCAAACCACTCAGAGGGTGTGTGTTTGTTTTTCAGGTTCGCTCTGAAGTCATCGCCACCTATGCTCTTTGTGGGTTTGCCAACTTCGGCTCCCTGGGACTGGTAATAGGAGGCCTGAGTAAGAACCTCTCTCACAGATAATTTGTTTGTCAAGCAAATCCCAAAGAAAGCACCCAAAGGAGCAGGCTGTGGGTGAAGCTTAGCAGCTTAGGGGCTGAGCAGCTGCTCTGCCAAGGCATAGCACTCAACTGAGAATGGAAGGGCACACAGAGGGGTACAGGCTTTGGTGTGGAGGTACTGGGAGAGGTGCTGAGGCCAAGGAGAAGGAACCAAGCCCTTCTGATAGCCCTCCCTGTTTAGCCCTCAAACATGAGCCTGAGCTATTACTACCCATGGGCTTCAGGAGAAGCAAATCATCTCCACAGTGTGCTGGTTTGAAAGGTGAAGTTGGCTATTTCCTGTAAAAATATCACATATATGCAGTAGGCTTATAGGGAAAGAGTAAAAGTAAAGGTTTTCAGATCTCAATGGAAGAAGAAAAATTGAAAAACCATCTGAGTTCCTCACCAGGCAGCTAGAATTGCTGGCAGTCCTCTTTACCCAGAAGCCACAGTGGACTCTGCAGTGCCAGCAGTGGGACAGCATAGAGGAGCAAGACCCAGCCATGGGGCCAGACGCATCGAAGGGCATAGTCATCCAGCACAGACGTGCAAACTGCCAAAGCAAACAGAAGTTACCATTTTACATATAAGTCACCCTCTTAACAGAGAGAGGTAACACTGGCACTTGGCCTTCAAACAGCCCACTAAAAAGTGCTGCATTTTTCCTCCATGTTTCCCTTAGTTCAAACTGCAGGGTGGGAAATTCCTCCTGTGGGGGCAAAAGCTGTCAGGTTCACCTTCCTTATATGTATTTCTGCTTGACATACACTTTATTTTTCTTCCTAGCAAGCATTGCTCCCTCAAAAAAGAAGGAGATAGCCGATGGTGCTTTCAGAGCAATGATTGCGGGGACTGCAGCCTGTTTCATGACGGCCTGTGTTGCAGGTACAGTGCTGGGGTTGGGTGTCCCCTACAGTCTGTGACCACCACATGGCAGTGCACCAGCACCAAGCTATATCCACCTGGGCTGCCCCTGTCACTCAAACACAAGTATATCTTTGGGTTTGGCAGGATTAAAAGTTGATACGAGACAAAAGGTTCTTGAAAGCTAGAATATGAAAAGATGTAAAGATTTTAGTTCTCCCATTATGCCTTTATTTTGGGAGGGTGGGGGGTATGGTGTTTTTTGGGGGGAGTTTTTTGTTGGTTTTTGGTCTGTTTGTTTGTTTGTCTGTGCAGATCACGTAACTCATAAACAAAGCAAGTTATAGATGAATTACATTCCCTCCTCCACAGCACTAGATACCAATACAGAGAACCAATTCTGGAAAAGAAACAGAAAAGTGAAATGAAGGAGTGAAAGAGTGAGGAGGAATCTAAACAACTCTTTGTCCTAGTGTTAAATCAATATTTTGAGTGGATATTATTTCCATAGAGCATTTAGACTAGTGAAATGGTCCTAACTGGGACTCCACAGCTGATCCTTATTTTCAAAATTTCACCCTTAATCTGAATGAAGAATCACAACGCAACAGTCATTTTAGGGAATAAATTAAAAGAACATATTAATTATTCAAAAGATTAATTAATTGATATGTTTCAATAGGTAAAATTTATCCTCAATATTTAACAATTCCTTTTCAGCTCTCTTACGTGAGCATGTGATACACAAAATTTTATGATGAAGATTAAAGCACTTATATTTCAACAGTGAAGAAAGATCTTGCTATTTTATGTAGCTAAAAGCACTGTCTGTTTCTACCACAACCTCTCTATGCCTTTGTGTTCATGGTAGCAACAGAAACATACACATTTTAATGATAAGCCCACACTATTTTCTGAAGGCTACAGAACTAGCACACCTGAAATAACATCAGTCTCTTAACCATCCATAATATTTTAAATACATGACACTACTCTGCATAACTGAGGAACCAGGAAGCCCTACTAAAATGTATCATTTCACAATACTGATCTTAAGAATAATATCGTGAACAGCCACTGGAAAAATCTCCCCAAAATAATAGAATCTGCTTTGGAAAGAAAATTGCATTCCACTCAGTCTTGCTATGGCAAATGCTTTCCTTATGCTCAGGAGAAAGTAGAAAAGCCAAGCAATTTCTATTACCTCAGTTAAGATAAGAACATATTAAAAATGTGTCCACAACGTTACATGGAGAAGGAGGTATCACTTTCATACTTTTGTGTCTCCCTTACTCCAGTGAATGCAGACATTACTATTTGTAGGAAATTTTGGAGAACATCTAGCAAAGCAAACTATTTAAAACAAAATAAAAGGTTCTGTATTTACTTGCACTGCTTTAAGTGCAACATAGCTTCATTTTAGTTAGTGAAAACTCACTGACCCAGCAGTGAGAAAAGCATTACTATGCAGTATTATTATAATAGGGGCCAAAAGAAAAGGAAACCAAAATTATCTAAGTGTAACAGGTTGCTGTAGTTTAATTTCTACATATAAAAAGTAAATAAATTGTTGTGGTTGCTCCTTACTTCAGTTTTTTAAAATTATTCAGATTCTTTAAAAATCCCACAGTTCAGGGGTTTTGACCTTGTACTTTTACATAACCACCTCAGATGGTGATTTTACGTCAGCCAGGATGGTTCATTTGATCATGCCCCCATGACTCACATCCCCAAATCTCATCTTCCTCTTCATTACTCATTAAGAAAATTGTAACTTACTTCACAGGAATGCTGACCGTCCCTGGTTTGGAAGTTCCTTGCCACATCTTATTAGGAAATGCTTCCAACTTCACAGATTTCCCTGCCAACAGCACAGAGCTAGTTAAATGCTGCCAGCCTCTCTTCACCAGGTATTGAGAAGCCCTTTATCCTCTGAGAGTAAAATTTAGGGAGCTCATATCTTCTCCAAAAACCTAATTTTTTTTTTTTTTTAATTTGGCTTTTTTTTCTTAAGCACCTGCTTTCAGTGAACTAGCATCTTTTAGATAAATGAATATTTTAATGCTGTTGAATTGTTTTCCTCTTCTTGGGCATTTTTCTGTTGCATAGCAAATGCATACAGAAACAACAGACAATACAAAATATCTGTGTTGAAACCTCCTTGTGAGAGGAGAGTCAAGCATTGATCTCTCCTGTGTGGTGACCAGTGACAGGACCTGAGGAAATGGTCTGAAGCTGTGTTCAGGGAGGTTAAGGTAGGATATTAGGAAAGAATTTTTCACCCAGAAGATGGTTGGGCACTGGAACAGGCTCCCCAGGTCACAGCATCAGCCTGACAGAGTTCCCTCGGGCACATGGTGTGACTCCTGGGGATGGTGCTGTTCAGGGTCAGGGGTTGGATTCAATGATCCCTGGCTTATCTCAAATACTAACAAAAAAAAAAATCAAATATTTGAACTAATAATGTTAACATAGTATTTGAGGATAGCAATAGCTGAAAAAAAGTCAGGAGCTTTTCCCTCCTTTCCCTCTTCTGTCTGTGAATGTGACTGAAGATGATAGTAATCAGGCCTGTTTACACTGAAAACTTTACATGCCTTTAAAATCGAAAAATATTTCAAGATAATTTGTATTTCATAACTCTCTGTCCAAGGCAGAGAAGAAAGAAATACTGATATTAAATAAGGAACATACTCAGACATACTCAATACTACCTCAAAAGAACCAAAGGTATATATATTGAGGTTATGGCAAGAACCTTTCAAATCTGTCCTAATGTGCTGCCTCTCTTTTTCTTTTTTTTTTTTCTTTTTCTTCTTCTTCTTCTTTTTCTTCTTTTTCTTTTTCTTCTTCTTCTTCTTCTTCTTCTTCTTCTTCTTCTTCTTCTTCTTCTTCTTCTTCTTTCTTCTTCTTCTTCTTCTTCTTCTTCTTCCTTTCTTTATTTTTCTCTTTCCCTTTCTCTCTTTCCCCTTCCCTTTCTTTTTCTTTTTTTTTCTTTTTCATTTTCACAACTAATTGCTCTAGAAATAAATATTCTTAATTCATCCTTTTCTTCTTGCTACTGAAAATAGAAGAACTTAAACAGCAAAAATCATCTCTGGGTACTCAATCATTCTTACTTCTTCATTCCTCCAACTTTTGCTCATCACACTAATTTTAACTCTAACAGGTTGCTACAAAGACAAGAACCTGCTTTATTTTCAGCAGAATCAACATTAAGCAGATGCTTTGAATATGTAATAATATTGAATAGAGAAGTGAAACCCTCAATCATTTCAGTTGTCTAGGCAGATATACCAGAGGCATGAGGACTTTCTACAGAAAACCGGGAATTACTCTGATAAAACAGAGAACATCTGGATATGTGGCACTTGGCTGGTGTTTGGAAAGTCTCTCTGTTTCATTTCTCATGAAAATTTTAACGCATCTAAAGTTGCTTTGGAAAATGTGTGTTCTCATGTGCGTGTGTGTATGTATATATACATATACTGCAGAGAGAGATTCCCATAGCAAAATTCTGTGATTCTGTGAAAAGGAGTTTTATCTGATTTCTGCTTTATTTCCTTCCCCAGTGCAAATCGTTCGGAGGAGATCTTTCCTGGAGGGAACTACAGTCTGAATTCCTGGAAAGTGTGTTGCCAAATATTGGGTCAACATGCTTTTCATTGCACTTAGGTTAAGTTTTAATTTTTTTAAGAGGATAGATCATAAGAAAGAACTCTGTTCCTTGGAAGAAAGGAAATAAAAAATTTCCTTTGCTACAATGTGGGTGATTTTCCCCCTTGCAATCTTTATTTTTCATTTCTTACCAGCACAATTCCTCTGACTTGCTTGGAATTATTCATAAATTAAACTGGGATAAATGGAAGACACCTCTTGCTGCAGAATTCTTCTCCCATTACAAATCGGAATAGAGAACATTTCTAAGCCTGATTCTCCTGCTTTTATTTCTACCCTGAAACTGACTAATTTGCCAGATTAAACTGCTGTAGGCATGAAGAAAATCAGATTCAGAAGACTTGGCTGCCACTTACAGAAAGCTATGAACTAGAAATAATTTTCAGAGTTGCCATCCATTTCTAATAGTATTTCTTCCTTTTTTGATAGCAAAGAAATGTTTACTGCATGAAGAAAAATTACTCTGTTCTCAGAAATCTGCATTTTCTGCAGAGGTAATTATATATATACACACACATATATATATATATACCTACCTATAGCTAGGTAGCTATAGCTGCACATGAACTGTGCTGCAAACATGTTCTACCTCATCAGGTTGGCCACTGAAGCACCCAAACTGGGGACGAGCCACTCTAAGCCACAGTCCTCCTTCTTCTGCCCACAGGAGAGTGCAGATTGGTCCCTGTTTAGAGTTAACTCATATGAGTGAAAATGTCCAGACTCCAAGTTTCATGTATTAATTCTTTTGAACCTATGTTTTTAACCATTGTGAAAATTGATCCTGGAGTCACCAACCAGGAACTATTATGCACATTTTAACATTATCAAATGCAAGAAAAATCAGGTCCATACCATGACTATTTCCTGTGAAAGCAAGATTAATGTCTCTAAAGGATCCCTTTGAAGAGGAAGGTCTGTTATGGTTTTAAGGTTCAGAACTTTAATGGACTCCAAAACTGAGAAGTTCTTTGCAGAGAGAAAGAGACAGAGAGAGAAAAGGTACAGGAACATCAGAGAATTCTGACACATTCTGCAAATGAAAATTGTGCAGATGGTCCATTCAGGTAAAGCAATTGCTAACTTTTCAATCTTCCATTAATTACTGCAGAATCTTTTCCAGGAAATCCAGGTTCATTAACTTAGACAGCTGCCAGTACAGCTGTTTCCAGGGGGGTATTTATTTGAACTTACTGTGAAAGTGCTAGTTTTCTCTCAAGCTCAGTTCATTAACTTAATCCTCTGAAAAGTTATAAATGCCAGTATTGCTCCTACTTGTGATTTTTATCTCTGGTTTTATATTGTTGGATGTTTTTCTTGGGCCTCATCCACCTAGGTTTAGGAGACTGCATGTCATCCTCAATTTTCAGTGGCTTTAAAGGATGTTTATAATCCTGATTGTGACAGATATATGCTCATATATTTAATGTGAACCCATCCTAAAGAAAATGCGTGGGTTTGATCCACAATTTTTATCCATCATGCTGATTATAGCAGGGTGTAGATTTCAAGTAAGCTTAGAGTCTGAAATAGAGTAATATTTTATTTCAAGGAAAATTAATCAGAAACATTAGTTCTCGCTGTCAAGAAGAACAGACCTCACATGCTCTGTTTACAAATCATCACTGGCACTCTCCCTTTTTGCTACTCCCTACCATGCTTTATTTAATATCAGTCTTTTGAAATGGCTGCTCTTTCCATTTCACAATTGTATGCTGGGTAAAAGGGCTACTTGGGCTAGTAAATACCATCATGCATAAACTGCTAAAAAGTCTCTCATATAGCTGAAGGTAGCAGCCTTCCTCCTGAAGAAATGTGCTCTGTTTCTTTTCCTTTTTAAGACTCTTCTATAGCTGGATTAGATGGAAGGCAATCTTTCCAGAGTATATATGATATTTCGCTACACCTGCTCAAAGAGCTTGCCCAGCTGGTTTGCTGATGGCTTAATCAAAAGACAATATACATGGAACATTACATCCTAAATGCAACAAAAAGAGCAGTGAAAGCAGGAGGGAATTGCTACCAAAAATACCATCATGTGTTCCAGTGACTATTTTCCCTCTGTCTTGTGATGGTGCTAGGAGTCCAGAGTAGAGCTCTTTGTGTCTCTCTCAGCACCAAAGTGGAATAGTGCATTTCATCAGCCTGGAGTTACCCTGGCAGCTTGTACCCTGAACTACCAGTGCCCAGGAACACATTTCTGACAATACCAGCACAAACAAGCCTGCATCACAGACCTCAGAAGAAACATTTGATTTAATCAAATGCTTGCTAGCACATATGGTGGGGTTGACTTTGTGGTAGGATGGATGCCAGGTGCCACCAAAGTTGCTCTGTCCTTCCCCTCGTCTGCTGTACAGGTGAGAGAAGATCCAATGAAAGGCTTGAGATAAGGACAGGGAGAGACCACTCACGAAGTACTGTCATAGGCAAAACTGACTCAACTTATTAACTTATTTTAATTTATTGCTGATCAATTCAGTGTATGATAAAGGGAAATGAAACCAAATCTTAAAAATACTCTCCCCCATCCCGCTCTGTGCCTTGGGATCATTTTTACCCTGATTTTCTCTACCTCCATCCCTACCACCCAGCAGTCCACAGTGATGAGGAACTGGGGTTGTGGTCTGTCCATCACACATTGTCTCTACCCTGCCTTCCTCCTCAGGAAGAGGAGTTCTCACAGTCCTCTCCTGCTGCTGTGTGGGCTCCCTCCTGTAGCAGACAGTCCTCCACAAACTTCTCCAATGTGAGTAGAGTCCTTCCATAGGCTGCAGTTTTTCATTAACTGCTCCAGCATGTGTCCCTTCCATGGAGTTCAGTCCTTCAGGAACAGGCTGCTTCAGTGTTAGTCCCCAGTGGGGTCACAAGTCCCGCCAGCAAACCTGCTCCAGTGTGGGCTTCTCTCTCCACAGGCCCACCAGGACCCTGCCCTAGCACTGGGGGCCATGGGTCTTGCCAGGAGCCTGTTCTGATGTGGGATTCCCAGAGGGCTTCAACCTCCTTTGAGCATCCACCTAGTCTTGTGTGGGTCTTCTCCACATGCTGCATGTGGATATGTGCATCCCCATGGGCCTTCATGGGCTGCAGGAGTACAGCTTCCTCACCATAGGCTGCACGATGGGCTGCAGGGGAATCTCAGCTCCGCACCTGGAGCAGTTCCTGCCCCTCCTTCTCCACTGACCTGGGTGTCTGCAAGAATTTCCCGTGCATATTCTCACTCTTCTCTTTTGGCTGCTTGCTTCTTTTGCAGCAGGGTTTTTCCCATTTCTTAAACAGTTATCACAGAGGCACTACCACTGTCATTGATGGGCTCAGCTTTGGCCAGTGGCAAGTCTATCTTTGAGCCAACTGGCATTGGCTCCATTGGAAATGGAGGAAGCTTCCAGTAACTTCTCAAAGAAGCCACTCCTGTAGCACACCTTCCCTCTTCCCCTCCACTACCAAAACCTAGCCACGAAAACCCAGTACACACTCTATACACCTGTAGATTCAATGATGTAAATGAACATTTTGGCAATTCATAAACAGCAGATGAAGTCTATGTGGACATAGCTCTGTTTCAAAGGTTTTGCAAAAAAGAGAGTTTAACTTTCTTTAAATTTATCAGCATCACAGTGCAGAATAGGTTAGAACTAATGAAGATGACAAGTGAATGAAGCATTAGTGGCATGACTCAATTCCTCACCCTCACAAGCTACCCACTGGATGTCAGTACATATCTAAAGCTTTGTACTGTATCTTTTGGAGGGTGTTAGTCACCAAAAGTCACTGGTAATAATTCCAGGAAAACTTTTACGCAGTTCTGTGTGCAACAGTTCCAGGAAATCTACTGTATAGCCTTTATTATGCTCAGAACATGTACAGTCAATGAAAATGATCCTTTAAATAAAACAAAGTTCTTTCTCAAGCCAATTTAGAAAAGTACTGAAATATGTAAATCAGGCATGTCTGGCAGGTAACAGAAATATTTCTATTTTACTTGGCTGAGATTACAGGCAGATGGAAAAAACAAGGACATTTTAGAAACAAACTTTTTCCAATTCTACGTACCACAACAGCCATTACAACCTATATATCTTTGTGAACAAGTAAGTAGTTGACTATGTGTTGTGATTTAACTGGTGGGTAGCTAAACACCAACCAGTCACTTGCTCACTCCCCACTGCTACCTGGGACAGGGAGAATTCAAAGCAAAAATAAAAAGTAAAATTTTTGGGTTGACAATTTGAGTCAGTTTGAGGCAATAATAATATTAATAATAATAAGAGAATATACAGAAGAAGTGATAAGGCACAGTTGCCTGCATAAGGCAATTGCTTTTCATCCACCAACTACAGCCCACTCAGTCCCTAGGCTGCAGCCTGCAGCCATCCTTCCCCCCAGTTTACACGCATGACACCATACAGCATGGAATATCCTTTCAAACAGTTTGAGTCAGTGGTTCTGGCTCTGTGTGTGTCATGGTTTAGGAATGGTACTCCCCAATGTACTGCTCTCACTGAGACTCTCCAAACCACACCACAACTCCTTCACTTTGTCTCTCGCTCCCCCTTCCCCCTGTGAGCGGCTGGAGAGGAGAACTGGAGGCATAAAAGGGGACAAACATGGGTTGAGATAAAAACAACTTACTGGAAACAGCAATGAGATAAGAAAACAAACAGTAACAGCAGCTATATGAATAGCAAAAATGTACAAAAGAGAGAGAGAGTGATTCACATGCAAAAATTCCCTCACCACAGAACTCAACCTGACTGCAGGCACACCACTCCAACTGCTCCCTCCATCTCAGAACCAGCATCACCCAACTTTTCCCTCTGTGGAAATCAGCATTACCCTTCCACTCCTCGCTTACTCAATCAGAAGGAATCCCTTCACCTCAGCAGAGACTCCCTTCCTCTGTCCCCCAGCAGTGATACGAGGTGGTATAGAATAGTAAGTAGGTATAGAGTAACCTCCAGGTCCTGGCCACACCCTCTCCTGGCTACAGCAAAAATTAACCCCCTTACGCCTGGAGCCAGGACTGTTTTCTCCCAAATTCTTGTGCTGCCCCGCAGCTTATTCACTGTTGGGGTGGTATGAGAAGCTAAAAAGTCCTTGACTTAAGTAGTAAGCACTACTTAACAATTAAAGCATCAGTGTGTAAACAACGTAATTTTCATCCTAAATCCAAAACATAGCACTGTACCACCTACTAGAGAAATAACCTTATCCCAGCCAAAACAAGGACGCAGTCATAGAGGCATGTCATATACAGCAAGTTATGGAACCAAATTAGTGTTCTCCAAACCCGGTATCACCTCTTTCTCACAAAAGACATGGGTAGAGTAAGGTAAGATGCCAACGATAAAAAATATTAATCCCAATTCTTCTACAGACCAAAGATGTTTTTGCTATGCAGGGGTCAGTCTCCTTCTCACCATGTAGTGCCGTAAATTCATTGTTCCCAAAAGTTGTGAGTCTGTGGATCACTGACAGACTTCCAAATTTCAACTAGAAATAGCCTACATTAAATGTGCTTCTTAGCAGTGCCATTTAGGTGTGAAGGTGTCTCTGAACATCAGTCCCACCAGTTGTTATAAAAGACAAATCTGTATCAAGGGCATTGGGGCAGGGCAAGGGAAGCTCTCTGTCCTTGTGAGGCACATGGCATGGGGAGCACAGCCCTGCTTGGCAGTCACCAGCACAGCCGGATGTGTCCTGGGAACAGCTGGTGTGAAGCCCTAAGTTTGGCATTTGTGGCCACAGTTCATCTGTGTGGGATCATCCCAATTCTGTAAGCAGACCCACAGAATAAACAGGTCTGCTTCAATCCTAACCTGTTTTCTGATGTCAACATAAAAACAAGCATCAGGTCACAAAACTTTCATATTTGAGAGGCTGAATCAAATTCTCATTTACATCAGTCTAAACTTGGTATATCTTCACTAAAGCTGGAGTTACCATACATTTATGACAGTGTAAATCAGACAGGCTTTTTTTCCTTGGTTTTGATTTTGATTTCAAGCTGGTTTTAAAGTCTATCCCAGAAAATAAGGAAAGTACTTAATTTAATACAATATTATGTATTGTATGTGCACAACTGTACACATGTTTCTGTTTTCCTTTGTGAAGCTATGAATCTGAAACATGAGAATACAAAACTGGAAAACTGAGTGGTGAAAACCAGTTCACTCTTTAGCTCCTGATGATTTTATAGAGGGGGGAAAAAATCAAAGCGTTTTCTTGTTGCTATGGCATTCTGCAGCACAGGGATTCACTATAGCAACCAGTGTATTACCTCATAAGGCATTGATCAGAATGCATATGTTGCCATGGTTGCCACAGCGAATATTTTATTTTTGCTATATTGATTGATGCCTTTGATGTCAGGTGGCTAGAAATATGAGGGAAATGGGAGCACCCTACATGACATTCTGCTTGTTCTCTGATGGCAAATATAGATGGCAGCTCAGGATCACATTTGTCTAGATGAAATGAGAAAATTTTGAATTCTTACATGCAAAATCTTGCATGTTACCAGAATTAAGCATACGTAAGAAACATCAAATCTGAGTTTTCTTGTTTACTTGTTTTCCACCTGCTAGGGAAGTGTTCCTACCTCAGCACCAATTGCATTACAACATTTGGACTCCCCATGTTAGGGAGAATGGTTCCATATACATAGTATAATAAACCTGGATTTGTGTCCATTTGTGAGTTTTGTAGCCCATGTTCACTTCAGAAAGTTTCTTATCTCTGTTCCTGATTTGTAAAATGAAGCAGTAACCTGGGTATGTTGTTAGAAGCTGTGTTACAGCAGAAGTTGTTAGCAGAAATGAGAGAGCCGGACTTTTGCAGACGTGGGACTATACACCCAGGAAATTCA
Source organism: Corvus moneduloides (assembly GCF_009650955.1). Taxonomy (NCBI): domain Eukaryota; kingdom Metazoa; phylum Chordata; class Aves; order Passeriformes; family Corvidae; genus Corvus; species Corvus moneduloides. Next base: position 39,395,414 of record NC_045511.1, read on the forward strand.
TCTGTCTGATTCTGTGCTGGAAAGTAAGGAGAGACTACGCATTACGTGTCTAATTTCTGTCTCTTATACGTGGATTGAAACAGATATAACTTCACCAGCCTGGTACTTTACCTGAACTAACAGCTCTAGTTTCTGGTTCAGAAACAAGACTGTGGATAGGTTCATACCAGTGTTACTTCCTCTCTCTGAAGAAAAAGTCCCACACTGGTGCAGCATCTTAGCGCAAGCAACAGCAGGGACCCAAGTTTGGTGTCCATACCAAACAACTACCATTACATCGCACAATCCCACCTATCTTCCATAGTTGTTTATAGCCCTAAAGAATGCAACTATCATTAACTGCTGACTGAAATTGTCTTGCAAAACTCTTATTTTACTCTAGCTGGCTATTTGGCCATATTACAATAATTATTACATAGGGAAAGTGTCTGAATTATCTTGTCTCTTTATTTGGAATAATTTCTGTTACAGGTACTTCCCCAAGGAGCCACTAAAAAAAGTTTTCTCTATTTTCAGTTCAGGAATACCACATCCATCCTCCACAGTTTTTTGAATAATCATGCTCAGTCATTTCAAAAAAGGAAGTGATCCTTGCAGCTGTGTGCTATTCTTGCAGACAACTCAGCTGAAGTCAGCTAAGGTACCCTCTGTACTAAACATATTTTCCATTCATGAGTGATTATGGGACCTGGCTTCACCTGAAACCAGATGTAGAAAAAAGAAGAGATCTCCACAGACCCATCACTTTGCCCCTTGTGCTACTTAACTGCTGTAATAAAACCACAGCAGAGCCCATACTGAGATTTCAGGTCAGGCTTCATTTCTCAGGTAACCGTTGAATTCCCAAGCATTTTGCTTCCCCCTTTTCATCCTTTTTTCCTCTGATCATTCCATGAATTTACAGAAGCACTGTTCCCGTCTTGCTTTCTGTATCTGCTAGTTTTGATCACCTTTATTTTGATTTCACGCACCATCAAAAGGTGCTGGAATTTTTCCTTTGTTGGATCACTAGATGTCAGGAGAGACTCAGTAAAAGCTCTTCCCCAGAAAATAGGTAGGGATACAGGGATCTAGCCTTTTTACTTATTATGTGACCCACTTGGGGTTTTTGTTGATCAAAATTTCATGTTAAATACTTTTTTTACCCTGTTTTCAGGTATTTTTGTAATATGAAAAATGTGATATGCTTTTGCTAAGGTGGCTTGCTTTTAAGGGGCCGGTCTGGGCACTTTATAGCTTCACTTCCCAGAGTGCTACATAACCATTCGTGAAGATCATCTTTTCCTAAAATGATGTCTGCTGATTCCCCTACAATTCTTATCACCTTTGTAGGTTGTGGTAAGGGTGTTAGTGCCTGTCTGTAATAACCTTAGAGAAAGAGGTAGAATGAATTACAGAATATATGAAGTGTAGATGCTGAAAAAACTTGCAATAGATGGAGGTGTGAAGATGGTAGTTGTGTTTCCTGCTACAAAATCCTCATTCTATTTAGCTGCAGGTAAAATGGGGCTAAAGGTTTCTAAAAATTATTCATGGCCTAGAATAGCAGCAGCAATAATAGTACCAAAGTCTATTTTATTGTAATCCCCACCACCAGTCCAGGTCTCAGTTTGTCCTCTGCTTTCAGGATTACTGGACACAATAAGGCTTTTCACAAGCTAAAGATTGATGCCTAAATCTGTAGTGTTATGGATTTTAATATATAGCTATATAGTTTCTAACTCTTTGTCACTTTAGTATAGTAGCTGCGCTTTCCCAGATATTATGCCAGCTTCTTGGAATTCTGTTCGGTCTTGCTTTTTAGGCTAGCAAGGACACTTTGTTTTCCACTAGAGTTTAAAAGACAACAAGAAAGCCCCTGGAATAACTCCAATGGGGCAGAACAAGGGAAAAAATTACCTAACCAACTGCTCTTCTAATTGGACAATATTTGATAGGTATATGTCTTGGGGTGACTTTATGATGTGTATCCCAGATCATTGCCCTCTGCCCAGAAATTAATTTTTGTACCTTTCTATGCCTTTAAACTGAGCCTGAGAGGGGGAAGGAAAAACTGAGCAAAACTTTCTCAAAGCAGTTTGCAGCTTGTTCAAGGTCACACAGAGATAGAGAGTTTTTTTTCAGCTGCGGCAGGGGAGGGAGAGGGAAGGGAAGCACCCGGCTTGCTTTTCTTTCCAGCCAGCTTTTGGCAGGTTTTTCCTCAGCTCCTTTTCCTCCGGAGAGTTGAACTTTTGTTTTCCTGGGGCTTTTTTTTTTTTCCTTTTCTCTCTGCTGGACTGTCTAAACATCAGAATACATCGGGAGGACTTTCCACCGAGGTCTTGGCCCTGGAGGTGAGCCCACCACCCCGTCCCAGCTCCAAGGAGGGGGAGAGAGAGAGACTACGGAAGGACTCTGAAATTTTCCCAGGTTTCTCTCAGCAGGGCGAGGGGTTTTATTATTTAGCATTATTTTCCTTTTCCTGTGTGTTTGTTAAATAAATAGTTTTTATCTCTTTCACTTTCTTTTGAGGAAAATTTATTTTTTTTTCCAAACCTGGTGGGGGAGGGGTGGTTTGTAACCTGCCTTCTCTCAGAGGATATATTTCTAAATTTGACCAAACCGGCACAGTACACTAATCAACTAAACTTATAAAAATTGTAGAAACACTCTATCATGTGTGCATACTGCCATATTGTGCACCTTGAAAGACTTTCATTTAAGGATTTGCTTTTAGATTATCATTTTAATGCTGTGTGGGAAAGATATGTGTTTTATTCCAGGCAAGAATATAGTTTTCCTTAGTTGCCTTTTGGAGGTAAGGGGAAACAGGAGGAATCATCTCACTATGGGAGAGAGGGTTAAGAAAAACATACTAATAAAAACATAAGCTTGAGTAGCACTCCTAGAAAACAGTACCCTTGAAAAGGAGAGGGAAATTTATTGTGTAGAAAAAAATGACAAGACCTCCTGAGGAGACTGTACTCATTTACTCAAGTAAACGTTTTTTTTCTGGAGTATTGATTGTTGCAGTGTCTGGAAAACTCTTTATTTACAAGGAAGTGGGAAGACCAGTGAGCCTTCCTTGCCTTCCAGAGATACCAGAACCACTATTCAAGAGCTTAAATGCTTACTTCTAAATACAGCAAAGTAATCCGCTTTGCAGAGCAGTAACCTGCTCACACTGAGTTGCAAGAGCCTCAACAGAATTGTAAGGGCTCCTTAAAAGAGATTGGATAGGTACAGTATTCTCAAAACCTAAATAAGAAGGTCTCCCCATTACTTTCACTTCAATTGAGAAATGTTTAATCTAACAACATGAGACAGCAGCTACCGACTTTGAGCTGTTCTTCATCTGTCAGGTCTATGACTGTGTTAATAGGAACTTCAGGAAAGGCATGCACAAGATGTGAGCACCCATCCTTCAGGAACCATCCAAAACCACTCAAAATACTTGAAGGGCTCAAAGTCCTTCAACAACAATGTACCATTGAGAGCGTGGATAGATTTGGCTTGCTTGCGTTAGCTTTTCTTCACATTTCCTTGTGTCATTCTATAAAGCCTGCTGTGTATGTTTGTCAACAGAATGAACTGAAGCCCTTGTGAGCAGTGCAGGATGGGTGGTGGTTTTGCTCTTATTAGCAATACCCAGCTTTGAAAAGGCTCCCTCTTCTGGAAAATTAGTCATAAGAGCATGTTCACTTGGACATGAAAGGGAACATATTCTCCAAAGATGCTTTCAGAAAGTGTATTTTTGTCCTGGAGACCTCAACCTGACTGTTTCCAAAGAGGGAGTTACCAAATAATGGTCAAAAGGAAAAAACTAAAATGTTGGTCTTATCCACCATAGTATTTTCTCTATTTTTTTTTTTACAAGGAAATGCTAGACTTTAAATAGAAGTAGCTTTACTTTCCATAAAGCCTTCTCCCTAAAGTTCTTTCAAAATATTCATGCTAAGGGGAAGAACTTTCTTTTCTACGTCTGAGTATATTGCAATAACTATAAAAATATAATTCTTTATCTGACCATTGCTATTCTGATCTATAAAGACTTTGTCCTTTGCAGATGTTTGAGGATTCAATAGAATGCTAAAAATGTACCAAATTTGTTCCTGCATTAGAAGTTACCTTCATCCCCTCCTTATTCTTTAAATAATCTCTAAAATTGCAAAAAGTGCTTTCAGCTGCATCTAGATTTATTTCTTGTCTGCGATAAAGTCTTTGGTCTGTGCAAACATCTCCCAACACCCTGCAATACAGACATCAGGCAAAAATGGCTTCTACACTAGGCTCACTTGCATATGCTTAGTTATGTGGCAAAAATTTTTTTTCAATATCTTTGACTCCAACTACAACTGCATGAGGGGCCGCAGTTAGTGAACTGCATTCTTTTCATGCTTTATGCTTTCTCAGATACACTTGGTATAGCTCTGCACAAATCCAGTCAGGTAGTTTACTCATTAGCCATCAAAGAGGGAGCTAGCCTAATACCTGAGAACTATTTGACTTAGCTGCACTAGTAGTCATGGAAAAAAACCGCACATTATCTGACAAGCATGAATCTACCAAAGAAAGTTTCAGTTGAACCAGACTTGATAATGCTGTCCAAAGTAGAGGAGAATGGTAATTCTCCTCCCGGTTTATTTTGGTAGGGCACATGGAAGAAACCAGTTTTCAAAATACAAGAAATCTTCCACTTGCAGATTATCTTTGCAAATGTAGACATTTCAGAGGGAGAAGGTTGAATCCTAAGGTGGTGGTACAAATGACTGAGGAACTATTATGGTGACACTGGGAATTCTTACTGCTGTCTTTGTAAAAGTGATCTCATTTAGAATTCTTGGAAGACCCTCTTATACTTACATGCCTGACTTGGTTTCAGCTGGGATGGAGTTAATTTCCTCTCTGCAGCTGTTACAGTGCTGTGTTTTGCATTCAGAATGAGAATGCTGTAGATAACACATTGTGTTTTGCTTTCCTGCTAAGTTGTGCTTATCCCGAGTCAAGGACTTTTTTTTCTTGCGTCATGCTCTGCCAGTTAGGACGTACAAAAGAGAAACTGGGAGGGAGCAGCTGGGACAGGTGGCCAGAACTCACCAAAGGGATATTCCACACCACAGAACACCATGCTCAGTATATAAACTGAGGGGAGTTACCTAGAAGGGTGGGTGTGTGGGAATAGGGTCTGGTATTCATAATTGTGTGGTGAGCAATTTTTCCCCATTTTTATTACCATTATTATTTACTGTAATTGTTGCATTTTACTTTATTTTCGGTTATTAAGCTGTTCTTATCTCAACCTACCGCTTTATTTTGATTCTCCTTCCGATTCCACCGGGATAGCAGGGGGAGAGATTGTGGGTTGAGCAAGCAAGTGGTTCTGTGGTGCCTAATTTCCATCTGGGCTTAAACTACAACAATGCCACAGAAAAAAAGGGAAAAAACGAAAAAAAAAGCAAAATGCCTGCTGCCAGATGTCTTTTTCCTGATTGTGACAAAATAAGACTATGTTGATGGTACCTGTTCTGTCTGATGGCACTGTTTCTGGCAAAACATGTTCTAAAACACAATAGGTGTAATTCTGAGTGTATTACTTTGTCAGGGACAATAAACAGGCACTAACCTCCTTTTTAGAATACATTATGGAAACAAATAGACCAAGCAACAGAGAGCTTTTGATCCAATTTTTATGGAGTAAACAGAAGAATATGTGTAGAGATCAAGGGAACTACAGACACCAGTGCATGCAATGGTAATCATAGTAGAACTACCATAAAGGTAGTACAAATTAAGCAGCCACTAATGACACAATACAGAGCACAACACAAATATGACCAGGCCTCATTTCCTAAGCAAGAGTATGAATGTGTTACACTTGCGTATTATTTGTGGAGTGTAGTCCACAACTGCTGGTAAAACCATACACTGCAATCAGATAATCTCCTGCCTTTGACAACATTTAGTGGCCCATTGCTAGGTCTGTATCGGTTTGTTCCATTGCTGGTAATGCATAAGAGACAAAGGTCTCTTTTGTTATCAGAGATGGGCCCGTGGGACTTTGTTCACGCCACAGAAAATACACTGCTTCTCAGTGGATTGATACTTGAGTTTTATATACATATGTCTTCTCAAGAGACTCAGGTATTGTTCTAGAATCAGTGAGATTATTCAGGGTGAGTATTTTATTTTAACCAGTCTTAGCCCTGGTCTCTTCACCGGAGGTCTAGATAGACCAGAACTGAACATAAATGTCTCTCATGCTGCTGGCAGCACCAGTGGAGCCAAAAAAGTGTCAACAAAGACAAACTTTGGACAAGTGTTTGTAAAGGGAGATGATAGGAGGCAATTTCACTTGGAGTTCTTGTTTGCTTAGTTTATAAATAGTTAGCTTGATAATGACCAAAAGTGAAAGACTATACTGGTTTTGCACTGTCTTGTTCTGTTCTGCTCTACATTGGGTCTAGGACTGGCCCATGAGGTGTAGATTGGTCTGTGCTACATCTCCACTGTAAACCAATCAAGGTGATATGATTAGAGGTCTTCTGAAACCAATGTCAGAAGTTATGGACCTGCTCTTTCTGGAGCACTTCAGCACACAAGCACACAGGACAGTCTGTTATCATGAAGTGGTGTATTGGTTTTATGTGGCAAGGTTTTGGTAGTGGAGAGCTGCTTGTCTGACCTTTGAGAAAAGACAAGTTCTGTCCCCATGTCAGACACAGCAGACTCCAAAATGGACCCACCACTGAAGTCCACACATTTTGTATATGGAAATGCATCCACATACTGTCAATGTGCAGCTATGGGAAATATTCAGATTATTGAAGTGTTCTGAATGCTCCAGCAGACTGGACATGGAAAAGAAGACGGTAAACAAATTCCAAGTGCTGTCTATTAATAAAGAGTTACAAATAACAGAAACAATACTAATGGAAATATTACACTCTATGCTAGCCCTCTGTCTCATTAGAAATACAGAACAAGCCAGTTTAATAATTTTATTTAACAAAAAAGGGGATATATGAACCAGTCCCTTTTAGTTAGTGTGATCCTAATCTATGCTATTTTTCTCATATAAACAATAAGAGTCTTTAAGGATAAAGTTCATTATTTTTCATTTCAGCTACTTGAGCTGCAATGTGTTCTTGAATAGCTAAAAACCTGTCTGGGAAAATCTAAAGAAGGAAAAGGACATCTGCAGAGGCAGGCTTTGTTTCTATTCCTGTACACATTTCCACAGAGCTCATAGAATCACAGAATTGTTAGGATTGGAAGGGCCTTCTGGAGATCATCCAGTCCAATGCTTCTGCCTAGGCATCTCATCCATGTTGGCACTAGGGCTGCTCTGTGGTTCCACTTTCACGAAGTCTGGGTGCAACAACAATAGAAGTGACCAAGCTCAGAGCTGCCATGCTGCTGTGAACATGTTAGAAGAGCTGGGTTTGGAGACAGCTTTTCAAGCATGTCTCACAGGCAACTTACATGCTCATCATCAAACACTTTGCATCCTAGAACACATGGCCAGAATGGCCAGAGAGGTCAGAATCCAGAATCTTGTATGTCTGATGCTGAAATGGGATCTGAACACCTTCCAAACTAATTATGTACCAACTGTGTTTCCTGGGTAAGCTCGTCAGAAGACAATTCTCCATAGGGTTTAATCTTCTGTGTTGTGGCGGTCTCTGCCGTCAGCCAAGGTTTTTTTCAAATGTAACTTCTTGTCTTGGAGTGACTTTATGATATGTATCCCAGATCATTGCCCTCTGCCCAGAAATTGATTTTTGTACCTTTCTATGCCTTTAAACTGAGCCTGAGAGGGGGAAGGAAAAACTGAGCAAAACTTTCTCGAAGCAGTTTGCAGCTTGTTCAAGGTCACACAGAGATAGAGACTTTTTTTCAGCTGCGGCAGGGGAGGGAGGAGGCACCCAGCTTGCGGCTGCCCGGTCAGCTTTTGGCCAGTTGTTCAGCTTCTTTTTCTCTGGAGAGAGACTGAGAGTTGAACTTTTTTCCCTTCCCTGAATTCCAGATTTTCTCCCTTTTCTGCTGGACTGCTTCAATATCAGAACACATTGGGAGGACTTTCCACTGGGCACAGAGGGCCTGGCCCTGGGCCAAGCCCCAGCTCCGAGGAGATCAAAGGGAGGACTCTAACACTTTTTCCCAGGTTTTTTCTCCACAGAGAGAGATTTTATTATTTAGCATTATTTTCCTTTTCCCATGTGTTTGGTAAATAAATAGTTTTATCTCCTTCACTTTCCTTCAAGGAAAATGTATTTTTCCTGAACCTGGTAGGGGAGGGGGAGGGGTGGTGACCTGCCTTCTGTAAGAGTATATGTTTCTAAGTTTGGCCAAACTGGAACACTTCTTCATCTGCATTTTTCTACTCAAAAATGGCTTTAAGGTCTGCCACCTTAAGGTCTTGCCAACATTTCCGTCTGCCACTGCACTGGAATCCTATGATTCTTCCACAAACATATGTCAGGAAAGAAAATAATCTTAGAGAACAGCAAACAGCCAGCAATGATTGCATGGGGCATGCAGATGAGAATGAGAAACATTCCCTGGGTTTAGAGGTCCATGTACCAGGTTTGTACCTCTCATTCTTCAGTAATAAAGTATCCTAAAGTATGCCTACTACTCTAGGCAGAGAGTACTTCCTATTCCTCTGGATTTCAGCTGTAGTCAAGGACAAAGAAGCAATTGACAGTATTTCTGGAGGGAACGTAAAGCTTTACACCATGGAATTTATTGTAATTATATGCTTTCAAGAGATGACTACAATAGAAAAAAAGTTTGAAATCTCCAGATTGAAGGATCTTAACAGCTAACACATCGTATGTATGCTTTTAAGCTATTTCTAGTCATCATTTACTACAAAGATCTGAAAAACCCCCTCCACGCTGTTTACACTGTGAGATGGTAATTATCCATATGGCACTGGTGACATACTGACATATGCTGTAGCATATGTTGTGAAAACTTCAGAGCCGCAGTCTTCCTCTGAGGAGTAAGAAGATGGAGAGGCAGGGAAGAACGTGTATCTCCAGGCACGAGGGATGCCTTCTCCTACTTGAGTGTTTGTGGTTTTGGCAGATATTTCTGTAAGTCTGTGGCATCTTTTTAAGATTTTCAAACGTTTTTTCTGTCCTTTATGTCTACTCGGACCCTTTTGTGAAGGAGCTTGCCAAGGGTCAGTGGGCTCACTCCTCTCCCCAGCATCCATGGAATGGGGACTCCCCTGTTCCTCTCTCCATTCTCCTTCTGACAGTTTTCTGTCTCTTCTCTCCCCTGTGCTTCCCTGTGTCTCCTTGTCTCTTTTCAGAGGCCAGAGTGTGTTGCTGCCTCCCAGTTGACTGCTTTCCCTCAGGGAGACAAGAAGTAGGGGAAAGGGGTGGCACAAGGAGGAAAGGGTGTAGACAAAGGAGCCGCAGGACACACAGCATGGGGTGGGATGGGAGTGAGGGCTTTGGCCACATGTGGAGCACCAAAATTCAAAGCTATCTTAGCAAAACAAGGGCCTAAACACTGTTCATGAGCTGAGGACTGTCATACCCCAATAGGATTTTCAGTATTGTGTCCTCTGGAAGTAGGCAGAAGTATCTAATATTTCTCAGCAGCCCAAAGGTAAAAGATGACAGCAATTAAGAAAGCCTGGAAAGCGGACCTGAAAAACAAAATTCAAAACAGTGGGAAATGGAAACTTGTACATTTTCCACACAACTATTATTTTTTGAGACAGATTTTTCAGAACACACTTTTGTGTTCCATGTGATGGCTGAGACCATCACTCTCATTTTTGTTAGTGCTCTGTGTTTGGGCTTCCTAACATGCAGAAATTATTGTATGTTATACAGCTGACACTGCTGTATAACTGATATTGTGTGTTATACAGGTTCATTGCCGTTAATTAACCAATTTGTTTAAAGCTATATTTTTTCCTGACACAGAAGGTAGCAAAGGTTTAAATTTAACATTAGCTTTCAGACAACATTTTAACAATATTTGTGTCCAGAAAAATGTGTAATAACTCTCATCAATGTTGAAAAATTGACTCCTCCATCTCTCATTGTGAATCTCTCATAGAAGTATGTATTTAATTTGGTTGTCTGATGTTTTCCTGAACTCTTGTGCCACCTGGTTTCCAAAAAATAATTTTAAATTTTAAATAATTAAAAACAGGGGAATGACCGGGAATGATTTTCAGCATTTGAGTTAATTTTTCCTTTCTCAACTTCTTTACTTCCTGGATGGATGTGTGTTTGTTTGTTTGTTTGTTTGTTTTGTCTCCCACAACATCTATACAGTTAGAGTATACTTACTGTGATGAGAAACACTCTAGAAAGAAAGGCTTGAAACTAGTTTGTATCCATGGGCCAACCACTTTGTGGGAATGACTGATCTCACTTTGAGCTTCCTGTTATTTAGTTGTAAGTTTTCCAAGCTCTGGTTTGCAAAGCATCAGGGAAATGACAAGCACAACTTTTGAGAGAAGATGATAGAATGGTAAGTGCACTCACTTTTAATCAAGTGAGTTTTCTGCAGTAATCATTCTTGAGCCCAAAGAGGCCTATTACTTAAAACACCCATTTCTGGAAAACTCTAAGCATCAGTGAGAAAACGAAATATTCCAACACTCCAACTTTTGTGTAGACTTTCACAGAGACACGTTTGCTCTTTTGTCACCTCGTCATCTCTGGCTGATTGAAAACGCCTCTCCAACCTCTTCATTCTCTGAGAATAATGGGAAATTCATCTATTTTAGAAACTTCTGCCACGTTCTAAAATTTCCTCCTTTTTTAAACTATTGCTTCCTTTCTCTTCTTCCCTGGCTGACTTTGTTCCACTCATGTCCTACTGACTCAGCTGTGTGCTGTTTCTGTGGTTCCACACTTTTAAAAATGCTTTTCTGAGCCCATCAGCTACATTGCATTCTATTTTCTAGTCCCTTCTCACAAACCTGTTGAACAGTTTAGCCTTTCTGACAATTAAGCACATTAGGGTCATCCAGCCACAGTCATTCCTTGGTTCTTGGCTTCCCTCACTCACTGCTGAATTTCATCCTTCTCCTGTTTTTCTAGTCTATCTTTGAATAGGGAACAGCTGTAAATATATGTAATTAAATGTCCATGTAACTAATATCTGACAATAAAAGGGAGCAAGGCCATGCTGAACATTTGGAAGTTTTCCTGTCTACTGCTCTATGAGAGAGTCACAGCAATGTAGGGCTTATTTCAAATGCAAGCAGAGTCAGAGGAAGTCACAATAATTTCAGAGAACTTTTGAGTTTGACAGTACCTGAGGTGTGATGTGTTATTGTAAAACGATGAAGAAATAGATCTGTATACATAAAACACTGATTAAGCTACCTGTCATTTTATAACTGCAAGCACGTGAATGGAAAAAACATAATGTATGTGGGTTCTTGAGATGTCACTGTCAGGGAAAACTGATGAGAAGGAGATTGCATGTAACAGATACAGTGTAGGCTTAGACATTTGACACAGTCTTTCCAAGGTCACTCTGAAGTGAGATTTAAAATATGCATGGTAAATACGTGTTTACACAGGACTAAGCAACTAACATATTCTCTTATTTGGTTTACATCTCAATTAATGAATAAAACTGTCATGTTTTGCCTCTTTTTCCCTGAAGAAACTCAAAGAATTATGTCAATATCTGAACAATGAAGCTTTTAAAGCTTAAGTAAAGAGACCTCTATGTAAGGATTTTTAAATGGAATTTTTCAGAGGGTTAATTATATTTTATTGAAAGAGAAAAATCATTACTGGGAGCTGTAGTAATGTAAAATTATATTGAGGAGTTGAAAACTTGGCAATCATAAGTGACTCTCAAGTGGCTTGCCACACTGGAACCCTGAAGGGCCAAACACTTGTTACTACCCTCACTGGCAGTGCAGTTCACGGATTGGTGGGTTTTGTCATCCTTTAAAAAGAAATACTTTTCTGTCTTGGTTTCAGCTGGGATGGAGTTAATTTTTCTCTGCAGCTGTTACAGTGCTGTGTTTTGCATTCAGAATGAGAATGCTGTAGATAACACACTGTGTTTTGCTTTCCTGCTAAGTTGTGCTTATCCCGAGTCAAGGACTTTTTTTTCTTGCGTCATGCTCTGCCAGTTAGGACGTACAAAAGAGAAACTGGGAGGGAGCAGCTGGGACAGGTGGCCAGAACTCACCAAAGGGATATTCCACACCACAGAACACCATGCTCAGTATATAAACTGAGGGGAGTTACCTAGAAGGGCAGTTGATCTGTTTGTGGGAACAGGGTCTGGCGTCCTTCAGTGGGCAGTGAGCAATTGCATTGTGCTTCACTTGTTTTTCCCTTGTTACTACCATTATTATTTTTTGCCATTATTACAGTATTTTATTTTCAATTTATTTAATTTCTTTTCAATTAGTAAACTGTTCTTATCTCAACCTACCGCTTTATCTTACCTTGATTCTCCTCTCCAATTTACAGGGGGAGAGTGAGGGGGAGAGAGTGGAGGTTGAGCAAGTGTCCGTGTGGTGCTTAATTCTCAGCTGGGCCTAAAACCACAACATCTTCCCTCTTTCCTCTAACATGAGAATGTGAGCTGTAGATATAATTTCCACAGGCAAAATCATTTGTGTTACTGTAATTTGCTTTTGCTTTCATTTTTAGTTCTGCTTGCCAAAGAAACTGAACAATCTGCTCTCATTTGGGCAGAGATTAGACAGAAAGGGGCGAGTGAAGAAACAAAGTGGATGGAGTGAAAGAAAGGTTGCAGAACTGATTAGGAGCATTAAATTTATAGGACCAAGATGACAAAGTGGAAACAAAAATTGGAGAAGAAATGAGTAGCACATTAAATAATTCAAAACTCCAGGAAAACAAATGAAAGTTGCAACTACACATGACAATTTTTTCCCTATGCATTAAACCTCTTTCTATGGTATATTTCCCTGTGAGGAAAAAAATTACAAAAGGATAGCAGATGATCCAGATTAAAAAAATCTTGGGCCAGTTCTGTCCTACACAAAGTGGATGAAACCTTCAGTCTCTTGCTGGTAAGTAAGAAGGCCAGAAGGAGCTGCTTGTCTCAGAGTAACAGGGATAAACTCTTCTAAACTGTTAACTGGGAAATGCAGTGAAATGCCCTGCCTTTCAACTTGGAGAGAATATGATTAAGGTCCATTAAAGCATTTCTTTGGCATACTTCCAACAATCTATTAAAACTGCCACTGTAACTAGTATTTTGCACACTAGAGAAAAAGACTCAATTTTACATCTTGGACAGATTATTTTGATAGTTCTGAAACCTCTTCACAAACATTTTTCAAGCTCATGAATTTGTTGAAGTGATTGTTTCTTCACAAACAATTTTTGGTTTGTGAAATCAGAATTTTATAGGAGGAAAAGGGTGCTTTGAATAATTTCAGGCTCTGTATACTTAAGGAACAATATTTAGTTTGAAAAATCTATTGCAATTTGCTAATATGGATGTAGAGGACTTTTATCACTGTTTAAAAGCTAAGGCTTTGCAAACAAATCCTTTATAGACTCCATGAGTAATGATTCTTGTTACTCACTCTGATTAATACAGGAAAGCCATAAATATGTTTACTATTAAACAAATAATTTCTGGCACAAAAAGTTTATCTACTTGTGGTTTTCAGTAATGGGGAAATACAGATTTAAGTCCTCTGGAAATGCCTTTGCAGACAGATGAAAGGATGCTGGACGTGTGCAGTCCCAACCAAGATCATGCCAAATGTCTTTGGTTGTCACCATGTTCAAGACCATGGTGAATGTTGCACAGGAAATGGAACTCACAGTTTCTTTAAATATTTTATAGAATTTGTATGGAAAAACATCCAATCCAGCTGTTTTCCCAGGATTCAGTGAATTAACAGTCTCCTCAACTAATGCATTTTCTACATCAGCTCCTTGTATATGTAGGCATGTGGGGCACTTGGAGGCTGTTAAGGAGTCCATTAATTTTATTTTTATGTGCATCAGAGTAGTCATTTTTCAAGTATATATCATCACAGACATGCCTGAAGGCTTTATCTTTTTCTTTGCTTCAAGTTCATTCCTTTTTTCTTGAATTTAAATGGACTTTGTTTTATTATTGTTGCTTTATTTTCTAAGTGTACATTCCAGATATTTTTCATTGCCTGTTGTCTATTTTCCAGTGCTGCTCTCTTAAGTGCTAATGTACAGCATATTCTACATTGGGACTGGAGACAATTTTTGTCTGTAAAAGCTGTAAAATGGAAGATTTGTCCCTCTACCACAATGATGTGTCCTGGGGTTTTACATTTCGCAAATCACAATTTGAGATGGATCAGTAACTGTCGGCATTTCTGTAACAACCTGCATTTCAGGAACTTGAAACACTTAAAAAATCCCCATGACCAGAGCCCTGAGAATGCCCTGAAAATTTTAGTATTACTGTGGTGTCTTATTTTCTCCCACATGCGGGGCTACATGAGCATACTTTCAAACAGAAAGCTGCATGAGCAACTCATCGTACTTTGGCTGCAGTACTAGGACTAGAACAGAAAACACAGATGTGGTTGTTCAGAGTCCATGCAAAACACCTAAGAAGAGACTGAAGAGGTTCATTTGTGGCATTTAGGGGGAGAAGGGATTTACCAGGGTCAGATGGAGAGCTGAGGTTTTTGGATCAAGGTTATTATACAACAGTAGCAGAGTAAGGAAAAGCAGTTGCAGGGGAAAAAAATGTTTGTTATTTGTTTGAAAAATATTATTTCAGCAAAACTCCTTTAATTAGACCTTTCTCATTATGTCTGTAGTATACCAATGCAATACGTATGTTATTTTCTGATGCTCAGTTCCTTTCACTTATGTTTTTGGATGCAGCTTCAAGTTACTTGGCATTTCTAATCAGTTATTCAAGCTCCAAAAGCTTCATTGGAAGCTTTCAAATGAAAGATGATCCACTGGCAAAAAAATTATATGGCTGAAAACCTCTCCAAAAACAAAACCAAAAATTTAACGAAGAGGGATGAAAAAAATTTTTCTTTTTTTTTATTTTAAATTCCTGATTCAGAAACAGCTGCTGAAAATATGAGCAACTGGGTCCAGAGACCCCAAAAACAAAAGTCCTTTTTTGAATTCTGAGAGACTTGGAAGATCCAGCTTAAATAATTTATTTCATGTTCATATTTCTTTACTTTGAATG